>NC_074689.1:10680925-10992711 GCF_029448725.1 Salvelinus fontinalis
AAGCGGCCTACCAAGGCCGCTATGTACATTTTACCAAAAACACACAAGGATTACCAGGAGTTTCCCCCTGGACGTCCGATTGTGGCAAGCAATGGCTCTCTAACCGAGCGTTTGTTTCATTTAATTGATTTCCACATCCGACCTCTTGTTATGAAGCTACCTTCCTACTTAAGAGACACGGGTGATTTCATCAATCAGTTATCTGAACTAAAGCTGAACAAGGATGATAGGCGTACTTTCTTGTAACTATGGACTTAACTAGCTTGTACACCAACATTCCCCACAACATTGGACTGGAGGCTTCACGTTACTTTTTAGACTCTAGAGCTGACCGTACTCCTCCCACCTACTTTCTGTATGAAATGGCTGGGCTGGTATTGACCAAGAAAAAGTTTTTTGTTTGGAGAAGATCACTATTTACAATTTTGAGGTACTTTGATGGGCGCTACCTTGGCCCCAGTTTTTGCCAACCTTTTTATGGGCCTCATTGAGGATAAATAAATCCATTCTAATAATAATTTTTCTGATAATATCATGTTCTACAAATGCTATATTGATGATGTATGTATCATATGGAAAGGCACTAAAATGAAACTGGACTCATTCCATCAGTATGCCAATGACTTAGTTGATTCTATTAACTTCAGTTTGGGAATGTGACCCTGCCAAGATACATTTTCTAGACACATATGTGATTTATGACAATTCATTTTACACTACCCTCTATGTCAAACAGATGGATAAAAACAGCTTTCTTCACACGTCAAGCTACAACCCCTGGTTCTTTGAAGAGGGGCTTGCCATTCAGCCAAATCTTACGCATTAGACACATCTGCATTTGAAATGAGGATTTTATCATGGAAGCAAATCAATTGTACTAGAATTTCCATCACAGATGTTACACCAAAGTAAGTTTGGACTCTGCTCTTGATAAAGTCCGGGCTATGGACAGACGTGACACATTACAAGGCAAACACAATAACAAACAAAACTACTTTTCTGTGGTGTGCTGTACCGCATACAGTCCTTAAAGCTCTGACATTAAAAACATTATTAGACAGCCCTGGCATGTATTGCAAACTGTGGGCTCTGATGTGTTTCATGATCTCTCCCTGTTCACTCGTTCTAGGTCCCGCAGCCTAAGGGGCATGCTGGTGCACGCAGACATGTATGACTCATCAAAATCTCCTCAGGAACTTCTGGATGATGCCTGTGGTTTCTTCCCCTGACGCTATTGTGCGGCCTGTACAGGTATTAAAAAGTGCAACACCTTCAGATCTTTATCACAAATAAAGAATACACCATCAATAGATTCCTTACCTGTGGATCTGACAATGTAGAGTATCTACTGTCTTGTCCATGTGGCTTGCAATACACTGGCATTACGCGCAGACAACTACGGTTACGCATCAACAAGCATTGTGGTGCCATCTAAAGAAATGACCTAAAATCACCAGTGGTCAGACATTTTCATGAGGCTAATCATGCTGTGACTGATCTTAAGTTCTGTGCCATTGACCGTGTTTGCTCAAGCCGCAGATACTGCAACACGAATGAGTGCCTTCTCCAGTGGAATTGGAGGAATTGGACCTTGTACGTTTTTTGTACTGTTGTGTACACTCACCATGCACCGGCCACCTTTCATTATAGCCTGAGCGCAAACCCTCATACTGGCTTTCTACATTAATCATAATCCACATAATAATTCACATTTCCTGTTGCTGCAGGATTGTTATCCTGCTGTAGCAAACTGGCTCAAATTAAGATCCTACATCTGTATGTAGGCAATAGGGTGTAATTTGCGACACAGACTTTTTAATTTGTTGCAAAGGATGAGGACCGCTCCCTGCAGAACAACCTGATTATTGGCCGGCAGCTGTCACAAGGAGACAGTGGTGGGGGGTGGAGATCTCATTAAAGGATCATTGAGTAATTTAGGAGGCTAATGTTTACCATGACAACAGCTTTAGACCTTCCTGCCTCCAGCGGTGTGTTTAAACAGCTCAGAAAATTAATATTTCTCGCCACCTGAGGAGACTAACAGTAAATGGATGAGAGAAAATCACAAACAATAAAAAGGCAGGCATTTATTATGCTCTCTCTCTCTCTCTCTCTCTCTCTCTCTCTCTCTCTCTCTCTCTCTCTCTCTCTCATAACAGACTTGAATAGAATGGTGGGGGACTGTTTTCAACAATTAAATGGGCCACTGTGTTAATCTTAGTACAGCTTAGCTTGATGATGTGTAGACAAGAGGCTGCATATGGTGTGTAGGGCTGTTTAGGCTGGTTTGAAACCTATTGTCATGACACACCGGGCACATCATCAAGTTGATGGACAGACCATAGGTGATAATGCACATTATTTATTGTTGAGAATAAATCTCTCATTTGTATAAGCAATCCACTGATAGCAGAAAACCTGTCCTTATAGAGAGAAATTAATAATATACTGTTCTACATTTCCTGCCCGTCCAAAACATTTTACTGAATGTATCCATTAAATTTCCTCACCCTTTTGAACCAATTTATTTTGTCGTGCTGGGTGCTCTGGCTCAATGATTTAACCAGCCGCACCTCCTGAACAGCAATAATGATATACAGTTGAAGTCGGAAGTTTACATACACTTAGGTTGGAGTCATTAAAACTCGTTTTTCAACCACTCCACACATGTCTTGTTAACAAACTATAGTTTTGGCAAGTCGGTTAGAACACCTACTTTGTGCACGACACAAGTAATTTTTCCAACAACTGTTTACAGACAGATTATTTCATTTATAATTCACTGTATCACAATTCAGAAGTTTACATACATTAAGTTGACTGTGCCTTTAAACAGATTGGAAAAGTTCAGAAAATTATGTCATGGCTTTAGAAGCTTCTGACAGGCTAATTGACATAATTTGGGTAAATTGGAGGTGTACCTGTGGATGTATTTCAAGGCCTACTTCCAAACTCAGTGCCTCTTTGCATTGACATCATGGGAAAATCAAAAGAAATCAGCCAAGAGCTCAGAGAAAACAATTGTAGACCTCCACAAGTCTGGTACATCCTTGGGAGCAATTTCCAAATGCCTGAAGGTACCACGTTCATCTGTACGAACAATAGTACGCAGGTATAAACACCATGGGACCACTCAGCTGTCATACCGCTCAGGAAGGAGACGCGTTCTGTCTCCTAGAGATGAACGCACTTTGGTGCGAAATGTGCAAATCAATCCCAGAAAAACAGCAAAGGACCTTGTGAAGATGCTGGAGGAAACAGGTACAAAAGTATCTATATCCACAGTAAAACAAGTCCTATATCGACATAACCTGAAAGGCTGCTCATCAAGGAGGAAGCCACTGCTCCAAAACCACCATAAAAAAAGCCAGACTACGGTTTGCAACTGCATATGGGGACAAAGATCATACTTTTTGGAGAAATGTCCTCTGGTCTCATGAAACAAAAATTGAACTGTTTGGCCATAATGACCATCATTATGTTTGGAAGAAAAAGGGGGAGTGCCTTCGGAAAGTATAGAGACCCCTTGACCTCTTCCATATTTTGTTAGGCTACAGCCTTATTCTAAAATATATTAAATCGTTTTTTTCCCTCATCAATCCACACACAATACCCCATAATGAAAAAGGAAAAATATGCAATTACAGCCTCGAGTCTTCTGGGTATGACGCTACAAGCTTGGTACACATGAATTTGAGGAGTTTCTTCCATTCTTCATTGAAGATCCTCTCAAGCTCTAGCAGGTTGGATGGGGAGCATTGCTGCACAGCTATTTTCTGGTCTCTCCAAAGATGTTCGATCAGGTTTAAGTCCGGGCTCTGGCTGGGCCACTCAAAGACATTCAGAGACATGTTCCGAAGCCGCTCCTGCGTTGTCTTGGCAGTGTGCTTAGCGTCGTTGTCAAGTGTGTGCCTTTCCAAAACATGTCCAATCAATTTAATTTACCACAAGTGGACTCCAATAAAGTTGTAGAAACATCTCAAGGATGATCAATGGAAACAGGATGCATCTGAGCTCAATTTCGAGTCTCATAGCAGGGTCTGAATATGGTATTTCTGTTTTTTATTTTTAATACATTTTCAAAAAAAATTATACATTTTTTAATAAAATAATAAGGTGTTAACTTCTTTACGGTAGGGGGCAGTATTTTCACGTCCGGATGAAAAGCGTGCCCAGAGTAAACTGCCTGCTACTCAGGCCCAGATGCTAGGATTTGCATATTATTAGTAGATTTAAATAGAAAACACTCCGAAGTTTCTAAAACTGTTTGAATGATGTATGTGAGTATAACAGAATTCATATGGCAGGCAAAAACCCGAGAAAAAATCCAACCAGGAAGTGGGAAATCTGAAGTTTTTAGTTTTTCAACTGTTTGCTTATCCAAGATACAGTGGAAATTGGGTCATGTTGCACTTCCTAAGGCTTCCACTAGGTGTCACCAGTCTTTAGAACCTTGTTTGATACTTCTACTGTGAAGTGGGGGCGAATGAGAGGGGATTGAGTAAGGTCTGCCATGAGCTGAACATGTGCTGACCATGCGCGTTCATGTGAGAGCGAGCTCTGTTCCATCGCATTTCTGAAGACAAAGGAATTCCCCAGTTGGAACATTATTGAAGATTTATGTTAAAAACATCCTAAAGATTGATTCTATACTTAGTTTGAGATGTTTCTACGGACTGTAATATGACTTTTCGTCTGAACTTTTGCCTGGACCTGCCTGCGCCTCGTGAGTTTAGATTGTGTACTGAACGCGCAAACAACAAGGAGGTATTTGGACATAAATTACGAACATTATCGAACAAAACAAACATTTATTGTGGAACTGGGATTCCTGGGAGTGCATTCTGATGAAGATCATCACAGGTAAGTGAATATTTATAATGCTATTTCTGACTTCTGTTGACTCCAACATAGCGGAAATGTCTTTGGGTTGATTTGTCGCCTGAGCGCCATACTCAGATTATTGCATGGTTTGCTTTTTCCGTAAAGTTTTTTTGAAATCTGACACAGCGGTTGCATTAAGGAGAAGTGGATCTAAAATTCCATGTATAACACTTGTATTTTCATCAACATTTATGACTATTTCTGTAAATTGATGTGGCTCTCTGCAAAATCACCGGATGTTTTGGAACTATTGAACATAACGCGTCAATGTAAACTCAGATTTTTGGATATAAATACATGTATTGTGTAACATGAAGTCCTATGAGTGTCATCTGATGAAGATCATCAAAGGTTAGTGATAAATTTTATTTATATTTCTGCTTTTTGTGACTCCTCTCTTTGGCTGGAAAAATGGCTGTGTTTTTCTGTGACTTGGCTCTGACCTAACATAATCGTTTGGTCTGCTTTCGTCGTAAAGCCTTTTTGAAAAAGGACATTGTGGCTGGATTTACAACAAGTGTATCTTTAAAATGGTGTAAAATACATGTATGTTTGAGGAATTTTAATGATGGGATTTCTGTTGTTTTGAATTTGGCGCCCTGCAGTTTCACTGGCTGTTGACGAGGTGAGACGCTACTGTCCCACATACCCTAGAGAGGTTAAATATGTGTAAAAACAAATATATACAGTGCCTTCGGGAAGTATACAGACCCCTTGACATAACAACATTTTGTTACATTACAGCCTTACTCTAAAATGGATTCCATTTTTTTAAATCGTCAGCAATCTACACAAAATACCCCATAATGACAAAAGGGGTCTGAATACTTTCCGAAGCCACTGTATATATTTGTTTTTACACATATTTAACCCCTTATTTTTGGGGGCACAAAACTACCTCCATACTTCGATTCGTTTGTATGGGTTACTTTCAAACGAGTCCCGTGGTCATAATAGTATATTGGCCAAACTGTTCGGATGTTACCAACGTTTTCGTGAAAACACCGATTTTCGGGATGTCTTGTGGTGTGACAAACACCACCGGAGATGCACCACATAGTCGGTTGCAGTGGATAGACATGCAGCCCATGCTGATACAGTATCTCTAGCTTAAATTTATGGATTTTGATGGGGATTTCTTTATTATGTTACTTAGATTGACGCAACGGTGAGTCAATGGACTCTTAAGGAATAAACACTATCCATACAACTTATTATGTGACTTGTTAAGCAAATTTTTACTCCTGTACTTATTTAGGCTTGCCATAACAAAGGGTTGAATACTTATTGACTCAAGACATTTCAGCTTTTCATTTTTATGTAATTTATTTAAAAATATATTTCTTAAACATAATTCCACTTTGAAATTATGAGGTATTTTGTGTAGGCCTGTGGCACAAAATCAACATTTAATCAATTTTAAATTCAGGCTGTAACACAATAAAATGTGGAAAACTTCAAGGGTTGTGAATACTTTCTGAAGGAACTGTAGGTCATTGTCTCATATCCTTATAAAGACATGTACAGAAATGAATAGACACCACAGAGATCCTATAATCCCTAGTTCTATATTTAATTCTATGAGACACACATTCAAACACCTTACTGTAAAAATATACACACATGCATCGACATGTCACCATTATCTTCCATGAAAACATGAACAGTAATGCCTAACTAAAGGATAAACACTTTCTATAGATCATAATGAATGGTTGAATAGCAGATCATACATTAGGAACATACATACCTGCAATGTCTGTCGACAATGATAACCCACTTCTCTATA
This sequence comes from Salvelinus fontinalis, assembly GCF_029448725.1. Taxonomy (NCBI): domain Eukaryota; kingdom Metazoa; phylum Chordata; class Actinopteri; order Salmoniformes; family Salmonidae; genus Salvelinus; species Salvelinus fontinalis. Next base: position 10,687,599 of record NC_074689.1, read on the forward strand.
ATTATTTGAGGTGCAGATGACAGTGGGAGGACTGGTGCAGCCATGAATTATTAATTGATTATTGCTGTTGGATCAAACAAAACCAGGAAGTAGACACTGTATGTGTCTCAAATGGCACCCTATTCACTATATAGTGCACTGGGCCCTGGTCAAAAGTAGTGCACTACATAGGGAATATGGTGCCACTTGGGACACAGATAATCTCAGTGGTGTAATAAGATAAACCTACTTCTCCCACTTAGCCTAGGTCAGAGAAAAATCTATTCAGTTCCCTGGGATAAAAATGTCATTTTTCTTGCTGTCCTGGGCATTGCCTGAGTAGATGTAAGACACCTTCAATGCTAATCCAAGGCTCCAGTTGTCTTATCTCCCCATGTAAACCATTAATAAATTGATGGTAATCAGTATGGAGAATTAGTGTGTGCCTCCCTTTTGACAAAATTAATTACCTAAGCTCAGGCACTTGGGGAGGTACCTTAATTAAATATGTACACTCTTAGTTTTAAATATTTGTCTTACCCCAAGTGGTATTTTAAGTGTGTGTGTATGTACAAAACTGTCAGGGGGTATAATAGAGGTGCTGTAGGAAAGCAAAAGACTGCGGGTGAACTGGGTCCTCTATGGGGTAGTCTGTAAATAATTGTTTCTCTCCACCAAGGTGGATTCTATTGGCCTTTAGTGTCAACATGTCACGTTCCTGACCTGTTTTCTGTTAGTTTGTGTATGTGTTAGCTGGTCAGGACGTGAGTTTGGGTGGGCAGTCTATGTTTTCTGTTTCTATGTTGGTTTAAGGGTGACCTGATATGGCTCTCAATTAGAGGCAGGTGGTTTTCATTTCCTCTGATTGAGAGCCATATTAAGGTAGGTGTTTTCACACTGTTTGTTGGTGGGTGGTTGTCTCCTGTGTCTGTGTGATGTTACGCCACATGGGACTGTTTCGGTTTTGTTTGTTCGGTTTATGTAGTCTGTTCCTGTTTTCATGCGTTCTTCGTTATACGTAAGTTCTTATGTTCAGGTGCGTCTACGTCGTTTGTTGTTTTGTAGTTATTCAAGTATAGTTCGTTTTCTGTCTATTTCGTGTCTTGTTTAAATCAATAAATCATGTCATCATACCTCGCTGCATATTGGTCTTCAGATCCCTCTCTCCTCTCCTCGTCTGAGGAGGAGGAGGATTTAGAGTATCGTTACACAACAATCCCCCACTGGTTTTATATATTTAAACTGTGTAGGCTCATGACCTCTAGGTTGGTCATGTTCATGGCTCAGCTGACCCAAAGCCCAGCTGCTTTTTAAATTTATGTACAGTACCAGTCAAAAGTTGGGACACACCTACTCATTCAATGATTTTTATTTTATTTGTACTATTTTCTACATTGTAGAATAATAGTGAAGACATCAAAACTATGAAATAACAAATATGGAATCACGTTCAAATTTTAAATTCTAAAAAGTAGCACCTTTTGCCTTGATGACAACTTTGCAGACTCTTGGCATTCTCTCAACCAGCTTCATGAGGAATGCTTTTCCAACTGTCGTGATGTGACTATCATTAATCTGATGACTGTTATTTATTTTATCAACTAACTGTGTTTAATTGTTACTCGATTCAATTAATAATGTACCAATTAACTCACTAGGAATTTGGGGCACCATGGGAAAAGTTGTTTAACGAGTTACTATCTCCCGACTTAAACTCGAAAGATATATAGATATCTCTTACATAAATACCAGTCAATTATTAATTATTACCTCATCAGTCTAATTCTGAATGTCGCATAATCCGCAACCCTAGCCCTTCGAATATTCAGTACAACACAAATTGATTTAATCATTTATTTACTAATTAACTAAATAATAACACAGAATACACAAACACACTTACAGTTGAAGTAGGAAGTTTACATACACCTTAGCCAAATACATTTAAACTCAGTTTTTCACAATTCCTGACATTTAATCCTAGTAAAAAGTCACTGTCTTAGTTCAGTTAGGATCATCAATTTATTTTAGGAATGTGAAATGTCAGAATAATAGTAGAGAGAATGATTCATTTCAGCTTTTGTTTCTTTCATCACATTCCCAGTGGATCAGACGTTTACATACACTCAATTAGTATTTGGTAGCATTGCCTTAAATTGTTTAATTTGGGTCAAATGTTTCGGGTAACCTACCACACGCTTCCTACAATAAATTGCGTGAATTTTGGCCCATTCCTCCTGACAGAGCTGAGTCAGGTTTGTAGGCATCCTTTGTAGGACTCCTTGCTCGCACACACTTTTTCAGTTTTCAATAGGATTGAGGTCAGGGTTTTGTGATGGCCACTCCAATACCTATTTGGAAGACCCATTTGTGACCAAGCTTTAACTTCCTGACTGATGTCTTGAGATGATGGTTCAATATATCTACATAATTTTCCTCCTCATTGTAGTATCTGTGAACTACATCTGTTTATATTAGTTGTTGTTTTTTTTGTTTTTTTCTTTTTTTTTCTTTTTTTGGGGGGGGGGTGGATCAGCTTAATATTGCAGAAAGAATGTTGCTTCCAATGTAATTGTCTGCATCATTTCCAATCCCCCATATTTTTTGGGGTAAATATATATATCCATTCACGTATGCATACATATACACATATATACATACACATACCTACATAGACATACATACTTTTTTTTAAAGAGTATACCTTTATTATTATTCCCCGCAAACCCTACCACCGATCCCCCAATTGGAGTAAACTGATAAACATTTCTGTTTTTACCTTCAATTTATACATCTTATACACATTTTACAGACACAGTCTACTTTATAATAATTCTCTCTTGTTTGTTCTTAGTCCTTCCTCTATTTCTGTTGTCCATCCAGTTTGATTTCCACTTGTAACTGTGCTATTTCACAATAGCTCCGCACCTATACACATTTCACAGATCCCGTATGCCCTACATTGTTTATCTTGTTATTAGTCCCACCCTTCAGCTCCACTCAACCTTTCCCATCTATCTTCCAACATCATCCATTTCGGATTTTTATTTGCCATATATTTTTCAACTGTGCTGTGATGCTTCACAAAAGATTTGAATCTTCCCATTCTCATAGCTTCCACGGATTGTAAATTAAAAATAAACATTTTTGCTAAAATAATTATTATATTATTGATTGATTGACTATGGCTTTTCAAATCCCCCAGTATTGCTATCTGTAGCGTTAGTTCTACGCAAATGTTGCAATTCTTCAACCATTCCTGGACATGTGACCAAAAACGAGCTACATGCTGACAATACCAAAATAAATGGTCTAATGACTCTGCCGCCTCACAGCAGAATCTACAGAGCTGTGAAGATTGTATCCCCCATATATATAACATTCTATTAGTTGCAAGAATTTTGTACAATAATTTAAATTGAAAAATTCGAAGTTTTGAATCCGGCGTTGTTTTGCGTATCAATTCATAAACCATGTGCCATGGAATGGGTACATCGAAAATCTCTTCCCAACTATTTTGCAATTTATATGGCACAGCTGTAAGTTTTTTGGTCCTTAAATGAAATTGGTATATGTTTTTATTTATCACACTTTTCTTTAACCATTTATGTTCTTTAATATAAGGCCGACATACAAGTTCCTTACTTTTATCCCCTTCCACCTGCCTCTTCCATTTTTGTGGTAATGCTGCAATTAATTGGTTGTAATTTTGGGTAGAGCAGACTGTTTATATTAGTTACTATGCTGTTACTAAGCAGTGATGTATTACGGCAGTGTTACGTTACTACTCCTAATAGGAAATGCACATGCGCAATATTGTGCCAGGGGCTGTAGAGCATGAGGATTTTTTGACTAAACGAAACCTAACTGTACTCCCGTCTCCTGCCTGGTCATCTCTCCACAACACAAATATTACACTCATGATGCCATCTATTTTGTGAAGTGCACCAGTCCCTCCTGCAGCAAAGCACCCCCACAACATGATGCACCCCGTATTTCACTGTTGTGTTGGTGTTCTTCGGCTTTTGTAGTTGAATTCCTCATTGTACAGTATATAAGAATATATCACTATGTTGTCAAAAAAGTTCAAGACTTTTATTGTTTCCCTTCAATAAAATGCATTCAAAACTATTTTATGCACCTTTCTGCTACTTTCTTAGGCTATACAAGTGCTATCTCTTGCTAAAAATGTTATGTTTACACCTATGCAGTACCTTTAGCAATAATAATATTAATAAACCTCTACTTTAGTAAAGAAAAACAATTATGACAAGTGTGTTGTAATAAAAACGAGTGGTGTCCACTGATTAAATGCAGTCTTTCTGCATTGTGAAGAGGGAAAACCCAGATATTCACAAAGTTTGTGATGAACGACAGGTTTTTTTCTTCATGCAAAATAGATTTGGGGTTTAAAATCGCTTTATTTTAGGGGTTTAGTGAAGGTGGGTCATTTTTGACACTTAGAACAAGGGGAGTATACAGAATGTTAAGACTGCACAAGTGTTAAACTCTAAAGATATATAGATATCTCTTACATCAATAACAGTCCATTATTAATTATTACCTCATCAGTCTCATTCTGAACATCGCATAATCCTAGAATCCCCACAGACAACCGTTGGTACATCTGAAGTATCTGTCTAATAAACACTCCACCACCAGAGAAGCTCTACAAACAACATTGTGACCTCTGGTGGATAAACCAGAGCCTTAGATACATCTGCAACTTCACCATAGGAGTCATCAAGGACAGCTACGCGTAAATATATACATTACATTTCTAATCCGAATGAGCAGTAGTTAGGGTGCTAAGTATTAATATTTCCATGAGTGTAGCTTCCAAATGTATCCAATTGTTGTCTCTCTTTGTCTCTCCCTCTCGATATCTACCCTTCCCTCTCCATATGTGTAACAAGCCGTCATATCTTGTCAGTCCACTAGGGACTTTTATTTAATGTAAGTCTGTATATGTATTCTGTGTTATTATTTAGTTAGTAAAGAAATTATTAAATCAATTTGTGTAGTATTGAATATTCAGAAGGGCTAGGGTTCTTGTGGATCGAAGGATTATGCGATGTTCAGAATGAGACTGATGAGATAATAATTTATAATTGACTGTTATTGATGTAAGAGATATCAATATATCTTTAGAATTTAAGTCAAGAGATAGTAACTCATTAAACAACTTTTCCAATGGTGCCCCAAATTCCTAAGGAGTTAATTGTTACATGATTAATTTAATTGAGTAACAATTAAACATAGTTAGTTGATAAAATAAATAACAGTCATCAGATTAATGATAGCCGCGTCACCACACAACAATCTTGAAGGAGTTCCCACATATGCTGAGCACTTGTTGGTTGCTTTTCCTTCACTCCGCGGTCCAACTCATCCCAAACCATCTCAATTGGGTTGAGGTTGGGTGATTGCGGAGGCCAGGTCATCTGATGCAGCACTCAATCACTCTCCCTCTTGGTCAAATAGCCCTTACACAGCCTGGAGGTGTGTTTTGGGTCATTGTACTGTTGAAAAACAAATGATAGTCCCACTAAGCGCAAACCAAATGGGATGGCGTATCCCTGCAGAATGCTGTGGTCGCCATGCTGGTTAAGTGTGCCTTGAATTCTAAATAAATCACTGAACGTGTCACCAGCAAAGCACCTCCACACATCACACCTCCTCCATGCATCACGGAGGGGAACACACATGCAGAGAACATCCGTTCACCTACTCAGTGGTTGGAAACAAAAATCTAAAATTTGGACTCATCATACCAAAGGACAAATTTCCACCTGTCTAATGTCCATTGCTCGTGCTTCTTGGCCCAAGCAAATCCCTTCTTCTTATTGGTGTCCTTTAGCAGGTTTTTTTTTGCAGCAATTCGATCATGAAGGCCTGATTCATGCAGTATCCACTGAACAGTTGATGTTGAGATGTGTCTGTTACTTGAACTTGGTGAAGTATTTATTTGGGCTGCAATCTGAGGTGCAGTTAACTCCAATGAATGTATCCTCTGCAGTAGAAGTAACTCTGGGTCTTCCTTTCCTGTTTCATCTTAGCGCTTGATGTTTTTTTGCGACTGTACTTGAAGAAACTTTCAAAGTTCTTGAAATTTTCTCGATTCACTGACCATGTCTTAAAGTATGATGGACTGTCGTTTCTCTTTGAATATTTGAGCTGTTCTTGACATAATATGGATTTGGTCTTTACCAAATAGGGCTATCTTCTGTATACCAACCCTACCTTGGTCACAACACAACTGATTGTTTCAAACGCATTAAGAAGGAAAGAAATTCCACAAAGGAAGTTTTAACAAGGCACACCTGTTAATTGAAATGCATTCCAGGTGAAAACCTCATGAAGCTGGTTGAGAGAATGCCAAGAGTGTGCAAAGTTGTCATCAAGGCAAAGGGTGGCCACTTTGAAGATTCTCAAATATAAAATGTGTTTCTATTGGTTTCACCCTTTTTTGGTTACTACATGACTCCATATGTGTTATTGCATAGTTTTGATGTCTTCACTACTATTCTATAATGTAGAAAATAGTAAACATAGAGAAAAACCCTTGAAATGTGGGTCCAAACTTTGGAATGGTACTGCATGTGTATAGGAAACAGTTTGAGAATGCGGCATTTCCATGTAGGCTAACCTCTCTGTTCCTGTCTGTTCCTGCACTGCCTGACTCTATCTAACTCCTCCTGTGTAGACTAGAGACTCCAGCCACATTCTCTCTCTCTTTCCCTCTCTCTCTTCTCCCTCTCCCTCTCTGCCCCCTCTCTCTCCTACATATCTCTGCCTGCTATCTGTCACAGCGCTGAAGCTCTCGTCTCTTCCACTTCTATTAGTGTAATCACACTCTATTGAGCCGCACTTGTCATACTGATACCAAACTAATCAAGACTAATGCATTCATTTAACTGATGATAATAATGTTATTAAAATGCAAATTGTTAATTTCTGTTAATTGCTCTACATCAAATTTAATCAATCACAACAACTTTTATCATGGCATCAAATCTTCTACACTCCTATTTATATCAAAGATTCCTGTTTTCCCCCTTTCTTATTAAATGAATGTTACGGTCCGGTTAAGATGATCTGTTAGGTGAGTCACTCACATTCCTTCTTCTTAATCTTGTTTTTCATACACACCACTGGTTGTGAAAGAATTGGGAACAGTATCTTAATTGGAAAATACAAGTACAATTGATCAGTTGGATGAGGAATACAGTTGAAGTCGGAGGTTTACATACACCTTAGCCAAATACATTTAAACTCAGTTTTTCAACAATTCCTGACATTTAATCAGAGTAAGAACTCCCTGTCTTAGGTCAGTTAGGCTCACCACTTTATTTTAAGAATGTGAAATGTCAGAATAATAGTAGAGAGAATGATTTATTTCAGCTATTATTTCTTTCATCACATTCCCAGTGGGTCAGAAGTTTACATACACTCAATTAGTATTTGGTAGGATTTCCTTTAAATTGTTTAACTTGTGTAAAATGTTTTGTGTAGCCTTCCACAAGCTTCCCACAATAAGTTGGGTGAATTTTGGCCCATTCCTCCTGACAGAGCTGGTGTAACTGAGTCAGGTTTGTAGGCCTCCTTGCTCGCACACGCTGTTTCAGTTCTGCCCACAAATTTTCTATAGGATTGAGGTCAGAGCTTTGTGATGGCCACTCCAATATCTTGACTTTGTTGTCCTTAAGCCATTTTCCTAAAACTTTGGAAGAATGCTTGGGGTCATTGTCCATTTAGAAGACTATTTGCAACCAAGCTTTAACTTCCTGACTGATGTCTTGAGATGTTGCTTCAATATATCCACCTCATTTTAATTCCTCATGATGCCATCTATTTTGTGAAGTGCACCAGTCCATCCTGCAGCAAAACACTCCGACAACATGATGCTGTCACCCCCGTGCTTCACAGTTGGGATGGTGTTCTTCGGCTTGCAAGCCTCCCCCTTTTCCCTCCAAACATAACGATGGTCATTATGGCCAAACAGTTTCATTAGACCAGAGAACATTTCTCCGAAAAGTATGATCTTTGTCCCCATGTGCAGTTGCAAACCGTAGTCTGGCTTTTTTATGGTGGTTTTGGAGACGTGGCTTCTTCCTTGCTGAGCGGCCTTTCAGGTTATGTCGATATAGGGCTTGTTTTACCGTGGATATAAATCTTTTTGTGCCTGTTTCCTCCAGCATCTTCACAAGGTCCTTTGCTGTTGTTCTGGGATTGATTTGCACTTCTCGCACCAAAGTACATTCATCTCTAGGAGACAGAACGCGTCTCCTTCCTGAGTGGCATGACGGCTGTGTAGTCCCATGGTGTTTATACTTGCGTACTATTGTTTGTACAGATGAACGTGGTACCTTCAGGCGTTTGGAAATTGCTCCCAAGGATGAACCAGACTTGTGAAGGTCTACAATTTTTTTCGGAGGTCTTGGCTGATTTCTTTTGATTTTCCCATGATGTCAAGCAAAGAGGCACTGAGTTTGAAGGTAGGCCTTGAAATAGATCCACAGGTACACCTCCAATTGACTCAAATTATGTCAATTAGCCTATCAGAAGCTTCTAAAGCCATGACATCATTTTCTGGAATTTTCCAAGCTGTTTAAAGGCACAGTTAACTTAGTGTATGTAAACTTCTGACCCACTGGAATTGTGATACAGTGAATTACAAATGAAATAATCTGTCTGTAAACAATTGTTGGAAAAATTACTTGTGTCATGCACAAAACTGTAGTTTGTTAACAAGAAATTTGTGGAGTGGTTGAAAAACAAGTTTAAATTACTCCAACCTAAGTGTATGTAATCTCCCGACTTCAACTGTATGTGAGTGTTAGCTATCTACAGTATCCATATCCAATGTTACTAGGTATCTAGATAACTAAATAATCTTCAATTGAAGACATTAGACACACCGGATTGCAATTCCCATAGCAGGTATTGCACACACCATTAGTGTAAGGTATCACAAAAAAAATATGTGGGTGTTAGTTACAGTATCCATATAAAATGTTATAAAGATATCTAGATAACTAAATTGACATTACAACCTCCTCAATTGTAGACACTAGACACACTAGATTGTAATTTCCATAGAAGGTATTGTACACACTACATAGTGCTAGGTATCACCAAAGAAAACTACTTTGTACAATAAGGCAACCTATTCATTTGAGACACAGTCTTTGAGTAGATTGTCTGGCGGTGCTGAGGGCATAAGGAGCGTGAGACAATGCACAAAGAGAGAACTGTCTCGAAAGGGCTTAACACAAATCAATAAAAACCTTGCACAAAATGTGAACACTACACCATTTCACACTGGCGTCTGCATTTTCATTTTTTTTGTTGAGAAAATGTTACTTAACCATGAGTGTCAGTAGTATCATTCTCGTCTAAATAAAGGGAGGGAGACTACTAAATCCTAATACTGACAAATGAAATAATCTAACATTTGCATAAAAAGTAACATTATCCAGAGCCAGTTACAGTCCTCAATAAAGTAGCTATCAGCAAAAGTCAGAGCTAGTAAGAGGGAAAAGAGTGCCTTACAGCTGTAGACCTCTAGGCAGAGTTGCAAGGAAAAAGCCATATCTCAGACTGGCCAATAAAAAGAAAAGATTAAGATGGGCAAAAGAACACAGACACTGGACAGAGTGCTGCCTAGAAAGGCCAGCATCCCGGAGTCGCCTCTTCACTGTTGACGTTGAGACTGGTGTTTTGCGGGTACTATTTAATGAAGCTGCCAGTTGAGGACTTGTGAGGCATCTGTTTCTCAAACTAGACACTCTAATGTACTTGTCCTCTTGCTCAGGTCTGCACCGGGGCCTCCCACTCCTCTTTCTATTCTGGTTTGAGCCAGTTTGCTCTGTTCTGTGAAAGGAGTAGTACACAGCGTTGTACAAGATCTTCAGTTTCTTGGCAATTTCTCGCATGGAATAGCCTTCATTTCTCAGAACAAGAATAGACTGACAAGTTTCAGAAGGAAGTTCTTTGTTTCTGGCTAAAATATGCCTTTTCACCATTCATTCAGAACCTAAAATCTTTCAGACGCCTTTTCAACGTCATTTTGCTTACTGGGATCTCTTGTGGCCAAAAGCATATTTTGCACATACAATACTGTCTTCATATGGTCCCTGTTGATAGTAGTAACCCTTGATAGTTCAGCACTGCAGCATCCATCCATTTATTCACACCCACAGGGTAGATTGATGTTGACCTAAAGAGATAAACTCCCACAATATTCTCTGTTGTAGCCTGCAGGGATGAGTTGGCTTGCCCTGTTGGGCACGTCCCAAATGGCACCCTATTCCCTATATAGAGCACTACTTTTGACCAGGGACCATAGGCCTCTAGGTGCCATAGGGCGCAATTTAGGACACAGCCATTGTCTCTGATTCTAACCCGAGGCCACGGCAAGAGATGATCCTCTATCTATGCCATGATTCCCCCTATGGTCCTGTCATTGTGAAAGGTTAGCATTCACACTTTGACACATGGAACCACAGATCAAATGACTTTTGCTGTGGCTTTAGAAAGGCCTCGGCATCTGTTGGTGCAGTGCAAAGGGGATATCATTGTGTGTGTGTGTGTGTGTGTGTGTGTGTGTGTGTGTGTGTGTGTGTGTGTGTGTGTGTGTGTGTGTGTGTGTGTGTGTGTGTGTGTGTGTGTGTGTGTGTGTGTGTGTGTGTGTGTGTGTGTGTGTGTGTGTGTATTTCTATAAGTCTGGAAGACATTTTTTAAATCTCTCTGTCATGTCACTCTCCTGTCGTGTACCATGAATATCAATGTCAGCTGTGATGTCAGAAAAAATACTATAGTAATCATTTCATTAACTTGACAAACTCAATCATGGAATGATTAAACAACTGCCAATTAATTATCTATAAATTAGTCAATTATTGAACAGAAGTGTCTAACAAAATATGTGGCTGGCTTTCTGCTTGACAGTGTGGATACATGCACAGTAAAACTCAGTAACGGTATCTTAGTCAGACTGAATAACACAGTGAGATAGTAGAGAGAATGAATAGTAGAGAGAAGCTGAGCAACTCCAGGCTACAGGGTGATGGTATTCTAATGCTTCCATGAACATTACACTAACAGAGACAGAGAGAGAGCCATCCTGTCACGTTCCTGACCTGTTTTCCTTTGTCTTGTATTTATTTTAGTTGGTCAGGGCGTGAGTTGGGTGGGTTTGTCTATGGTTGATTTTCTATGTTGGGATTTTTGTGTTCGGCCTGGTATGATTCTCAATCAGAGGCAGCTGTCAATCGTTGACCCTGATTGAGAATCATACTTAGGCAACCTGGGTTTCACGTGTGTTTTGTGGGTGTTTGTTTCCGTGTTTGTGTTTTCACCACACGGTACTGTATAGGTTGCTGCACATCGTTTATTTGTTTTGTAAGTCAATTTCAGTTTCGTTATAATAAATCATCATGAACACTAACCACTCTGCGTATTGGTCCGATCCGTCTCGCTTCTCCTCGTCCGAGGAGGAGGAAGATTATGACACCCGTTACACATCCACCACCGCAGTGTCCATAGTCATGTCTCAGTGCCATCGTATCATCATATTCCCCCTGGACTGCTCATCCTTGACCCTGACTGCATCCCAAATGGTACCCTATTCCCTATATAATGGACTACTTTTGATCAAGGCCCATAGGGCCTCACCCATCGAGTCAATAGGAATGGGTTCCAATTTAAAATGAAACTCAATGGCAGCAGTAGACAATAATATTTATTGGAAGACGTACTGTAGGTATATTTCTAATGGAAGAGATGTTCTGTGATGATGCGACCTGCATATCTTCCATCTATGTGGTGTTTGTAGCTATTTGTTTATGTAATATGTTATTTGTGTGTGAGGGTGCTGATGTGTGTATCCTGCGTTTGTGTGTTCGTGTGTCCCGCGTTTGTGTGTGCGTGTGTCCGGGATCCTAATCCCTTCCTGGAAGCATGACTCTCCATGATTGTATTGCCTTGAGCATCAGGAGAAACTGACGATCTTGTTATGGTCATTTCTATGTAAAAGAACCCATGAGCACTAATATGTGAAGATCATAGGAACATATCAAATTGGGTGTCAAATGAAGGCTAAGAGCCTAAAAAAAACAATTCATTGAGGCATATATTTCATTTTTCTCCCATTTTTTTGGATAGAAAATAAGCAAAGGCTTTGATTTCTTCTGAAAAAAAGTCTTAAAAAGATATTAGAAATACATCAAGACACAATCATGTTGAAGTAGACCCCTGCCACCTAATATCAACACATATTTAGTTTAGAATAATTTATTCTGCTTTCTGTAAGTTCAAGAAAATATTGCCTTGTGCCTTGAAATTCCGTTACTAAAAACCCACGTATCTTCAAGATATTTTCTAATTTCTCTCCCTTATGAGGGAGGATAATGAAAGTTCACAGAAGTAACAAGTAAAGGTAGACACATCAATTAGTTGTAGTGTTTTTACTGATATCAATTTAGCTTATGAATTATAAATTGTTTAAAACTTGAAATGTAGTTACCAAATCGATAACAGAATTTCAGAAAATCTGTCACGGAATCTCTGCGATTTAATTGGCTACAATGGGAAATCCTAGTAGCCGCAAACCACAGTTGGGTCACCTGCTCCTGAACTCCCTTCCACTGGCGCTGTTATGTTCAGCTGATGGTCAAAGCAAGAGTGTGAAATGTCTGGACAACCCTTCCATGTCCCTCTCCCTCTCTCTTTCCAATTAATGTCACCTCTTCCAGCTCTTACTGACACTTACCCATGAGCCCACTCTCTTTCCATTTACTGTAACAAGCATCCTCACCCACTGAGTACCAACCGACACCAGACGCCCACAGACATCATTTTTTGGTCTGATCCGCACCAGCCTTGATTTCTACGTCCACAGACATCTGGACCGGCCTTCACTTGGCCCAAACATAGACATCCATGATTGGTTTGGACCAAATCTGAACCAGTGAGACGTCTATGTTTCACAAATTTGAACAGTACAGTACAGCACATTACAATAAAGTAGAGCACAGTGGAGTACAGTACAGAAAAGAAAGGTAGTTCAGAAAAGTAGTTCAGAAAAGTACAGTGGAATAGAGTTCAGTTCAGTGCACAGTAGAGTACGCTAGAGTTGAGTACACTATAATGTACTGTAATGAACTATACTCTACTTTACTGTACTGAACTTTACTATACATGACTATAATGTACTGTACTGTACTCCACTGAGCTCTACTGTGCTGTACTTTGATGTCCAAACTTGAAACATAGACATTCACCATGGGTCCCAGATCTGTGCTACAGAAAAAGTACATAATTATGGATATGAATGTCATTCTCTTCATGGGGATGTGTCCTAAAAATGGACACAAAGGTAGAAATATGCAATATCCTCCTTAGCATATTTGGGAATTATTCTAAACACCGGCTATTATTTTAATGAGCTTCACCACTAAATAAGACCAAACTTGGTTGGTCAGGACCGGACACAAATCCATAATTATAGCGAAACTGGCTCTCATGAGGACCGCCACAGGGAAGGAATACCCAGAGTTACTTCTACTGCAGAGGATAAGTTCATTAGAGTTAACTGCACCTCGGATTGAAGCCCGAATAAATGCTTCACAGAGTTCAAGTACCAGGCACATCTCAACATCAACTGTTCAGAGGAGACTGCGTGAATCAGGCCTTCATTGTCGAATTGCCGCAAAGAAACCACTACTAAAGGACACCAATAATAAGAAGAGACTTGCTTGGGCCAAGAAACATGAGCAATGGACATTAAACCGGTGGAAATCTGTCCTTTGGTCTGATGAGTCCAAATTTGCAATTTTTGGTTTCAACCACTGTGTCTTTGTGAGTAGGTGAATGGATGATCTCTACATATGTCATTCCCATCATGAATGATGGAGGAGGAGGTGTGATGGTGTGGGGGTGCTTTGCTGGTGACACTGTCAGTGATTTATTTAGAATTCAACGCCACCCATCTGGTTTGCGCTTAGTGGGACTATCATACTTTTTTTCAACAGGACAATGACCCAAAACACACCTCCAGACTGTGTAAGAGCTATTTGACCAAGAAGGAGAGTGATGGAGTGCTGCATGACCTGGCCTCCACAATCACCAAACCTCAACCCAATTGAGATGGTTTGGATGAGTTGGACTGCAGAGTGAAGGAAAAGCAGCCAACAAGTGCTCAGCATATGTGGGAACTCCTTCATGAAAAAGGACCTGTGTGTAGCTGGTGTAGAGAGTAATGCGCAGGACAGCAGATATGAGTAATCAACGTCCTTTACTCAAAAAGACAAATTTACAAAATAACAATCACGAGCCCACAAAGACGGACCGAATTACAAAAAACAATCACTCACAAACACAACATGGGGAACAGAGGGTTAAATAATAAACAAGTAATTGGTTGAGTGAAGCCAGGTGTGATTAGACAAAGACAGAACAAATGGAAAATGAAAAATGGATTGCCGGTGGCTAGAAAGCCGGTGACGTCGACTGCCGAACGGCGCCCGTACAAGGAGAGGGACCGACTTCGGCGAAAGGCGTGACACTTCAAGACTGTTGGAAAAGCATTCCTCGTGAAGCTGGTTGAGAGAGTGCCAAGAATGTGCAAAGCTGTCATCAAGGCAAAGGGTGGCTACTTTGAAGAATCTCAAATATATAATATATTTTGACACTTTAACACTTTTTTGGTTACTACATGATTCCATATGTGTTATTTCATCGTTTTGATGTCTTCACTATTATTCTACAATGTGGAAAATAGTACAAATAAAGAAAAACCCTTGAATGAGTAGGTGTGTCCGAACTTTTGACTGGTACTGTATATGCCAGTATATTTCAAAGGGCACAAGTAAAAGTTAAAATCAAATCAAATCACATTTTATTAGTCACAAGTGCCGAATACAACAGGTGTAGACCTTACAGTGAAATTCTTACTTACGAGCCTTTAAACAACAATGCAGTTAAAAAAAACAAGTAATAATAACAAAAACAAGTCACAAGTCATTAAAGAGCAGCAGTAAAATAACAATAGCAAGACTATACACAGGGGGGATACCGGTACAGAGTCAATGAGCAGGGGCACCGGTTAGTTGAGTTATTATGTACATGTAGGCAGAGTTATTAAAGTGACTATGCATAGATGATAACAACAGAGAGTAGCAGCAGTGTAAAGAGGGAGGGGGGGGGGGCAATGCAAATAGTCTGGGTAGCCATTTGATTAGATGTTCAGGAGTCTTACGGCTTGGTGGTAGAAGCTGTTTAGAAGCCTCTTGGACCTAGACTTGGCGCTCCGGTACCGCTTGCCGTGCGGTAGCAGAAAGAACAGTCTATGACTAGGATGGTTAGAGTCAATTTTTAGGGTCTTCCTCTGACACCGCCTGGTTTAGAGGTCCTGGATGGCAGGAAGCTTGGCCCCAGTGATGTACTGGGCCGAACGCACTGCCCTCTGTAGTGCCTTGTGGTCGGAGGCCGAGCAGTTGCCATACGAGGCAGTGATGCAACCAGTCAGGATGCTCTCGATGGTGCAGCTGTAGAACCTTTTGATGATCTAAGGACCCATGCCAAATCTTTTCAGTCTCCTGAAGGGGAATAGGTTTTGTTGTGCTCTCTTCACAACTGTCTTGGTGTGCTTCGTCCATGTTAGTTTGTTGGTGATGTGGACACCAAGGAACTTGAAGCTCCCAACCTGCTCCACTACAGCCCCGTCGATGAGAATGAGGGCGTGCTCGGTCCTCTTTTACCTGTAGTCCACAATCATCTCCTTTGTCTTGATCACGTTGAGGGAGAGGTTGTTGTTCTGGCACCACACGGCCAGGTTTCTGACCTCCTCCCTATAGGCTGTCTCGTCGTTGTCGGTAATCAGGCCAACCACTTTTGTGTCATCGGCAAACTTAATGATGGTGTTGGAGTCATGCCTGGCAGTGCAGCCATGAGTGAACAGGGAGTACAGGAGGGGAATGAGCACGCACAACTGAGGGGCCCCCATGTTGAAGATCAGCGTGGCGGATGTGTTGTTACCTACCCTTACCACCTGGGGGCGGCCTGTCAGGAAGTCCAGGATCCAGTTACAGAGGGAGGTGTTTAGTCCCAGGGTCCTTAGCTTTTTGATGAGCTTTGAGGGCACTATGGTGTTGAACGTTGAGCTGTAGTCAATGAATAGCATTCTCAAATAGGTGTTCCTTTTGTCTAGGTGGGAAAGGGCAGTGTGGAGTGCAATTGAGATTGCATCATCTGTGGATCTGTTAGGGCGGTATGCAAATTGAAGTAGGTCTAGGGTTTCTGGGATAATGGTGTTGATGTGAGCCATGACCAGCCTTTCAAAGCACTTCATGGCTACAGACGTGAGTGCTACGGGTCGGTAGTCATTTAGGCAGGTTACCTTAGTGTTCTTGGGCACAGGGACTATGGTGGTCTGCTTAAAACATGTTGGTATTACAGACTCGGACAGGGAGAGGTTGAAAATGTGTCAAATGTGTCAGTGAAGACACTTGCCAGTTGGTCAGCGCATGCTCGCAGTACACGTCCTGTTAATCCATCTGGCTCTGCGGCCTTGTGAATGTTGACCTGTTTAAAGGTCTTACTCACATCGGCTGCGGAGAGCGTGATCACACAGTCTTCGGGAACAGTTCGTTTTCTCATGCATGTTTCAGTGTTATTTGCCTCGAAGCGAGCGTAGAAGTAGTTTAGCTCGTCTGGTAGACTCACGTTACTGGGCAGCTCTCGGCTGTGCTTCCCTTTGTAGTCTGTAATGGTTTGCAAGCACTGCCACATCCAACAAGTGTCAGAGCCGGTGTAGTACAATTCGATCTTTGTCCTGTATTGACACTTTGCCTGTTTGATGGTTCGTCGGAGGGCACAGCAGGATTTCTTATAAGCTTCCGGGTTAGAGTCCCGCACCTTGAAAGCAGCAGTTCTACCCTTTAGCTCAGTGCGGATGTTGCCTGTAATCCATGGCTTCTGGTTGGGGAATGTATGTACGGTCACTGTGGGGACTACGTCATCGATAGACTTATTGATGAAGCCAATGACTGTTGTGATGTACTCCTTATTGTCTTCGGAGGAATCCCGGAACATTTTCCAGTCTGTGCTAGCAAAACAGTCCTGTAGCTTAGCATCTGCTTCATCTGACCACTTTTTTATTGATCAAGTCATTGGTGCTTCCTGCTTTAATTTTTGTTTGTAAGCAGGAAATAGGAGGGTAGAATTATGGTCAGATTTGCAAAATGGAGGGCGAGGGAGAGCTTTGTATGCGTCTCTGTATGTGGAGTAAAGGCGGTCCAGAGTTCTTTAACCTCTGGTTGCACATTTAACATGCTGATAGAAATTTGGCAAGACGGATTTAAGTTTCCCTGCATTAAAGTCCCCGGCTACTAGGAGCGCCGCCTCTGAGTGAGCATTTTCCTGTTTGCTTATTGCAGAATACAACTCATTCAGTGCGGTCTTGGTGCCAGCATCAGTCTGTGGTGATATGTAGACAGCTACGAAAAATACAGATGAAAACTCTAGGTCAGGGGTGTCAAACTCATTCCACGGAGGGCCTAGTGTCTGCAGATTTTTGGTTTTTCCTTTCAATAAAGCCCTAGACAACCAGGTGTGGGGAGTTCCTAACTAATTAGTGATGTTAATTCATCAATCAAGTATAAGGGAGGAGCGAAAACCCGCAGACACTCGCCCCCCGTGGAATGAGTTTGACACCTGTGCTCTAGGTAAATAGTGTGGTCTACAGCTTATCATGAGATACTCTACCTCAGGCGAGCAAAACCTTGAGACTTCCTTAGATAAGATATTACAGCTTTGAATGTCCCGTTGGTAGGTTAATCTTCCGCGTAGGTCATCGATTTTATTTTCCAAATATTGCACGTTTGCTAGCAGAATGGAAGGAAGTGGGAGTTTATTTGATCGCCTATGAATTCTCAGAAGGCAGCATGCCCTCTGGCCCCTTTTTCTCCACCTTCTCTTCACGCAAATGACGGGGATCTGGGCCTGTTCCCGGGGAAGCAGTATATCATTCACGTCGGACTCGTTAATGGAAGAAAAGGATTCTGCCAGTCCGTGGTGAGTAATCGCAGTTCTGATATCCAGAAGTTATTTTTGATCATAAGAGACGGTAGCAGCAGCATTATATACAAAATAAGTAAAAAGATAAGTTACAAACACAAAGAAACAAACAAAAAAACACAATTGGTTAGGAATAAGTATAATGTCAGCCTTGTTCTCCGGCTCATGTCAGGTTGTTCATTTGTTGTGATTAAATAAAACCTGTCCATTCTGCTAAGTGCTAAATTTAAAAAACACCAGACATCAAGTCCTCTTTTCATGACTTGTCCCATAAATATGGCCTCCATGATCATTTTATCTGTCATTTAGAGATGATTCAGGGCATAGCAACTTAATGAGTAATTCAACAGGCCCCAATTTTAAATTAAACATGGTATTTTTAAGAAGTGGAATGTCCAAATCCTTCAGGAAAAAAACACAGTTTAAATAAGTTTGTCGCTGGCTTGATGGATGTGTGATACAGACATTAGATTAGCAGGAGTTCAATCACCAGGCACTCTATCACTTACTGTATTCAAATTGAATATTCTCAGCAGACTATTCTGTGGCATAAAATTGGAAGATAGAGCTCGATTAATGTCAGCCTCCTTCCTTGATTTACTTTGCAACGTCTTCATAATGTTTAGATTATGTGGGGCATGGCTCTACAGTATATGTTTTTGGGCTATGGGAATAAATGTGGACAAATTCTTGTCTTTTTTAAACAACTAGACATCTTGTGTTTTCAGTGTGAGCACTATAATTGTGCAGGCAACATACAAGAATATAACTTATTTGCAGAGAGAATAGCAAGGAAATGTGACCAACTATGTTTTTCAGCAGCTGTGCATGTTTTGCACTGTTGTAATGGTAGAGTTTAGTCTGATATTTCCATCTGAGCCCACACACTAAAGATCAGGTTCTAAACAGAGCAGTTTAATGGCAGAATAAGAAGGGGAAACATCAAATTATTCACATAGATGGATCTTTTGAGGGGGAAATGTTTTCAGAGGTGATTTATTTTGGGAGGCCTTTCAGAGTCAACCATTATCCAACATTGTTTTACCAGGAATAGAGTAATGAACTCTTCACATGTCACGCCCTGACCTTAGAGAGCCATTTCATTTCTCTATTTGGTTAGGTCAGGGTGTGATTTGGGGTGGGCATTCTATGTTATCTATTTCTTTGTTTTTGGCCGAGTATGGTTCCCAATCAGAGGCAGCTGTCTATCGTTGTCTCTGATTGGGAATCATACTTAGGCAGCCCTTTTTCCCACTTTCTGTTGTGGGATCTTGTCTTTTGTGTTGCAGGTTGTTGCACTCCTAGCTTTACGTTCGTTGAGTTGTTTATTGATTTTTTGGTGGAACATTTATTTAATAAAGAAAATGTACGCCTACCACGCTGCACCTTGGTTCATTTATGACAGGGAGTTTGAGGACAGCGAGCATAACATCACATACAGTGGGGCAAAAAAGTATTTAGTCAGCCACCAATTGTGCAAGTTCTCCCACTTAAAAAGATGAGAGAGGCCTGTAATTTTCATCATAGGTACACTTCAACTATGACAGACAAAATGAGAAAATAAAATCCAGAAATCACATTGTAGGATTTTTAATTAATTTATTTGCAAATTATGGTGGAAAATAAGTATTTGGTCACCTACAAACAAGCAAGATTTCTGGCTCTCACAGACCTGTAACTTCTTCTTTAAGAGGCTCCTCTGTCCTACACTCGTTACCTGTATTAATGGCACCTGTTTGAACTTGTTATCAGTATAAAAGACACCTGTCCACAACCTCAAACAGTCACACTCCAAACTCCACTATGGCCAAGACCAAAGAGCTGTCAAAGGACACCAGAAACAAAATTGTAGACCTGCACCAGACTGTGAAGACTGAATATGCAATAGGTAAGCAGCTTGGTTTGAAGAAATCAACTGTGGGAGCAATTATTAGGAAATGGAAGACATACAAGACCACTGATAATCTCCCTCAATCTGGGGCTCCACACAAAATCTCACCCTGTGGGGTCAAAATTATCACAAGAACGGTGATCAAAAATCCCAGAACCACACGGGGGGACCTAGTGAATGACCTGCAGAAAGCTGGGACCAAAGTAACAAACGATACCATCAGTAACACACTACGCCGCCAGGGACTCAAATCCTGCAGTGCCAGACGTGTCCCCCTGCTTAAGCCAGTACATGTCCAGGCCCGTCGGAAGTTTGCTAGAGAGCATTTGGATGATCCAGAAGAAGATTGGGAGAATGTCATATGGTCAGATGAAACCAAAATATAACTTTTTGGTAAAAACTCAACTCGTTGCATCCAAAGAACACCATACCTACTGTGAAGCATGGGGGTGGAAACATCATCAAGAAGCATTTCAAGGTCCTGGAGTGGCCTAGCCAGTCTCCAGATATCAACCCCATAGAAAATCTTTGGAGGGAGTTGAAAGTCCGTGTTGCCCAACAACAGCCTCAAAACATCACTGCTCTAGACGAGATCTGCATGGAGGAATGGGCCAAAATACCAGCAACAGTGTGTGAAAACCTTGTGAAGACTTACAGAAAACGTTTGACCTCTGTCATTGCCAACAAAGGGTATATAACAAAGTATCGAGATAAACTTTTGTTATTGACCAAATACTTATTTTCCACCATAATTTGCAAATAAATTCATTAAAAATCCTACAATGTGATTTTCTGGATTTTATTTTCTCATTTTGTCTGTCATAGTTGAAGTGTACCTATGATGAAAATTACAGGCCTCTCTCATCTTTTTAAGTGGGAGAACTTGCACAATTGGTGGCTGACTTAATACTTTTTTGCCCCACTGTATATTTCAAATTCATAATCAGTAATTATCAAATCTAATTAATGACCTTACACCATCGCTTGCTATTAACTCTAGCCTGATGTAAAAGCAATTAAGAAACCATGTTCATTATGCGAGTCTATAGACTGACAGATGGACTGGACATAGCCTAACCTGAACATGGCGAACCAATGACAGAATCCGTCACCAGAATCCAATTTTGCCAACTTGCACAGTGTTCATGCTTTGTTCAATCAAGACATTACAACCAATTTATCTGCTGTCCTTTCTACTCCGCTTTGGCTGGGACAGTAGTAGCAGCGGGCAGTGTGTGTGTGGGTGCATGTATGCGTGGGTTTGTGCGTGTGTGTGTGCGTGTGGGGGCACTAGTCTAAAGAAAATTGGAGTATCCGTCAGCCGTCCCTTAGGATCCTGCCTTTAGAAGACACAATATGCATCCCAAATGGCACACTATTCCTTTTATAGTGCACTAGTTTTGACCAGGACACATAGTACACCATGTACAATAGGGCTCTGGTCAAAAGTAGTGCACTATATAGGGAATAGGGTGCCATTTGGGATGCACTAACAGCATCCTCCTCCTCCACTCTCTGCCTCTGACAAACCCAGCGCTCGCCTCACTAGTCAATGTAATTAGTTTTGTTTCTCTGCTATTGTGTTCATCCCAAATGGCACCATATTCCCTATATAGCGCAATACTTTTGACGAAAGCCCTATTGGCTTTGGTGAAATGCAGTGCACTATGAAGGGAATAGGGTGTCATTATGGACGCATACATTGTGTTTCTCCACAGCACCTTCTTTATTGTTCCCTGCATAGCTTCTGGAATGGCGATGGAAGTGTAACATTACACCATTCCCCAGGATTGTATCAAAGGTTTTTGATCAAGTTTCACTAGTGTGAAAAATAAGTGTTATCCAAAACATTGATCTCTTCCACTCTTCCTTCTTTCCTCTGAACGGCTCATAATAAGCAAACATGCTCTGTGTATACTTCCCTGCTCTCTCGCCGCTAACTTCTTTGCTGCAAAACAACAATTACAGAGTGGTGTTCCAGTGATTAATAAAGGACAGGTTTAATTCATCAGTGAGATAATACAACTAAACTGCAAATGGTTAGTTATTGATGAAGGGGGTTATGAGGGGCTTGACTCGCCACGGATGGTAGAACAAATCTAAGAGATTGATAAACACAATTTTATTTTATCTGCCCAACTGTGGCCCTCTCGGAAAATACCTCTTATCTAATGTGAACAGGAGGCTGCTGTGTTTAGGGAGTAGAAAAAGACTGAAAGTGTGTGTGTGTGTGTGTGTGTGTGTGTGTGTGTGTGTGTGTGTGTGTGTGTGTGTGTGTGTGTGTGTGTGTGTGTGTGTGTGTGTGTGTGTGTGTGTGTGTGTGTGTGTGTGTGTGTGTGTGTGTGTGTGTGTGTGTCACAAGGGCACAACTTCGGGCTCTGAATGCGGGTTCTGCAGTCGCAGGGAGTGCATTGTGGACACAGTACATGCTGATATGAAATACCATTAACTTCTTATCACAAACCAGGGCTTCTTTTGACTTTATTCTATACTTTTTGTTTTCTTTTATGAAATTCACACTTGGGAAGTTTGTATGATTTATTTTGGTCAGTTGAAAGTGGTACTACTCTAACAGCCTCAACAGTTTGGAGAACAACATTTTTAAACTAAAATATTGCCATGTACAGTGCATTCTGAAAGTATTCAGACACCTTGACTTTTTTCCACATTTTGTTACGTAACAGCCTTATTCTAAAATTGATTAAATAGTTTTTTTCCCCTCACCAATCCATACTCAATACATGGGGTACAGCAGGCCACAAATGTGCATGTGTCAGCATATGGTCTCACAAGGGGTCTGAGGATCTCATCTCGGTACCTAATGGCAGTCAGGCTACCTCTGGCGAGCACATGGAGGGCTGTGCGGCCCCACAAAGAAATGCCACCCCACACCATGACTGACCCACCGCCAAACCGGTCATGCTGGAGGATGTTGCAGGCAGCAGAACGTTCTCCACGGCGTCTCCAGACTCTGTCACGTCTGTCACATGTGCTCATGTGCTCA
The DNA here is from genome assembly GCF_029448725.1 of Salvelinus fontinalis. Classification (NCBI taxonomy): domain Eukaryota; kingdom Metazoa; phylum Chordata; class Actinopteri; order Salmoniformes; family Salmonidae; genus Salvelinus; species Salvelinus fontinalis. Next base: position 10,710,554 of record NC_074689.1, read on the forward strand.
GTGTGAACCTGCTTTCATCTGAAGAACACAGGGTGCCAGTGGCGAATTTGCCAATCTTGGTGTTCTCTGGCAAATGCCAAACGTCCTGCACGGTGTTGGGCTGTAAGCACAACCCCCACCTGTGGACGTCGGGCCCTCATACCACCCTCATGGAGTCTGTTTCTGACCGTTTGAGCAGACACATGCACATTTGTGGCCTGCTGGAGGTCATTTTGCAGGGCTCTGGCAGTGCTCCTCCTTGCACAAAGGCGGAGGTAGCGGTCCTGCTGCTGGGTTGTTGCCCTCCTACGGCCTCCTCCACGTCTCCTGATGTACTGGCCTGTCTCCTGGTAGCGCCTCCATGCTCTGGACACTACGCTGACAGTCACAGCAAACCTTCTTGCCACAGCTCGCATTGATGTGCCATCCTGGATGAGCTGCACTACCTGAGCCACTTGTGTGGGTTGTAGACTCCGTCTCATGCTACCACTAGAGTGAAACCACCGCCAGCATTCAAAAGTGACCAAAACATCAGCCAGGAAGCATAGGAACTGAGAAGTGGTCTGTGGTCACCACCTGCAGAACCACTCCTTTATTGGGGGTCTTGCTAATTGCCTATAATTTCCACATTTTGTCTATTCCATTTGCACAACAGCATGTGAAATTTATTGTCAATCAGTGTTGCTTCCTAAGTGGACAGATTGATTTCACAGAAGTGTGATTGACTTGGAGTTACATTGTGTTGTTTAAGTGTTCCCTTTATTTTTTTGAGCAGTGTATAACATTTACATAAGTATTCAGACCCTTTACTCAGTACTTTGTTGAAGCATCTTTGGCAGTGATTACAGCCTCGAGTCTTCTTGGGTATGACGCTACAAGTTTGGCACACCTGTATTTGGGGAGTTTCTCCCATTCTTCTCTGCAGGTCCTCTCAAGCTCTGTCAGGTTGGATGGGGAGCTGCTGCACAGCTATTTTCAGGTCTCTCCAGAGATGTTTGATCGGGTTTAAGACCTCATGGCTTGGTTTTTCCTCTGACATGCACTGTCAACTGTGGGACCTTACATAGACAGGTTTGCCTTTCCAAATCATGTCCAATCAATTTAATTTACCACAGGTGGACTCCAATCAAGTTGTAGAACATCTCAAGCATGATCAATGGAAACAGGACGCACCTGAGCTCAATGCCGAGTCTCATAGCAAAGAGTCTGAATACTTATGTAAATAAGGTATTTATGTTTTTTTTTTTTTTTATGTACAAAGAATTCTAAAAACCTGTTTTCGCTTTGTCATTATGGGGTATTATGTGTAGATTTCTGAGGGGGAAAAAATATTTAATTAATTTTAGAATAGGCTGTAGCGTAACAAAATGTGGAAAAATTCAAGGGGTCAATACTTTCCAAAGGCACTGTATCCTAATAGCTTGCATTGCCTCAAGCTTCAATCAATGTACTGTATGCAGCGTCCTCTTCTGGGGGTGTAGTTATACAAACAATGTCAAACTGAACGCATTTCATTTTCAAAGCAAAAATCACAAACGTCATGATTTTTGAATACATTCACAATTCAATTCCCTATTGTCACAAAATGATCTCTGTGCACTTTCCAGAAGGTGTGTTGTGTCTATTACTGTGCATTCTGAGAGTGATTGCTACTGAGAGCTGAGCAAAAAAACAATTTCCTTTACAAGATGGACAAACAAATTACTATTCAATTCTACATCATCCAACCATAATAAGAGCAATGAAGGGACTTACTGAACTGAATGCAGAGCAAAAGTGCTCTTACCACTACTCCTCTCCACTAATGATTCCCATCCCTACAGTCCATAATGTGTGCGAGTGTGTGTATATATGTGTGTGTGTGTTTCCCATCCCATCTACTCTATAATGACTTTACTCTCCCAAGGACTCAACGGCATGCGGCAGGCAGGAAGCAGGCATGCGGCAGGCAGTGAACAGCATTACCAACACACACACACACACACAGCCAACTGCATTAACAACACCACACACACATTGTGGTTCATCTGTAACAGGGGACACAGCCTTTTAGTAATCAGATAGTGGTTCGATAAGACTTAACAGCTGACTCCCTGAAGAGGCCTTCTGAAGGACGATTTACCGCCTCGCTGCTGATCTGATGTATATCCTCTGTTGGCTTGAGACTACACTCTGTGTCTGTGTGTGTGTGTGTGTGTGTGTGTGTGTGTGTGTGTGTGTGTGTGTGTGTGTGTGTGTGTGTGTGTGTGTGTGTGTGTGTGTGTGTGTGTGTGTGTGTGTGTGTGTGTGTGTGTGTGTGTGTGTGTGTGTGTGTGTGTGTGTGTGTGTGTGTGTGTGTGTGTGTGACACAAAAGAAACACTGGAACAAACCTCTATTTTTGTCACCTCCTCAAAGGTTCCAATGCCATGTAGAGCAGCATTCACAGCAGATTTGCAGGTGTTGCCATATCTGTCTTCAAGTTGTGAAACTTTTTATCTGAAAAAGAGAGTAAAGAGAATAGCATAAATGGGGTTGATCATCAGCTGTGCACCTGAAGGCAGTTTAACTGGTATACTATACTAGTTAAAGAACCTGTCATAAATCTTGACACTAGTGACACTAGAATGGGGGAATGCATCTGTTGCAACTCAACAATCACTACTACTCAATTATGACTCAGTTGTTATTATATTCAGAATATAGACTGACTGGATGGGTCTGAAACAGCAGGTTGGAGGAAGGAAGGCTCACACAAGGAATGACATCACAACCTGGTGTCTGAATTTGGAAACAGAAATGGTGATGACGTTGCAGTCATATCTGTCTATGTAAGGGTTCCCCAACTGGCAGCCCGCGGCCATTTTATTTGGACCCCCAATTTTTCTGAGCAAAAACATTTGAATTGTTTGACATAAGACTGCATAAAGGCCAGAAAATCAGCTCCCGTTGATTTTAATTTTGAAAATCTGTTCCAATGTATTACCATGCATAATAGAGAGATATGTGTGATTGTTTCCAAATGTAAGCAAGGTTTGAAGTGATATTGTTTTAGTCATCTGTCTGAGCTTCTTGCAGTTTATTTGCAGTCTATACATTTTTTGTAATTATGTTCCGGTCCCCAGACCATCTGCTCAAGAAAAATATAATCCCGCAGCTGAATCTAGTTGATGGTCCCTGGTCTATGTGCTATGGACGTGCCAGACAGACAGAGAGTGGCGTGTATTCATGGATGCCAAGGGAAGCCAGGCTTCCCCACAATATTTACCAAAAAAATTGAAAATATATATATTAAATCATTTATCTTTCATCTCTCTGTGTTTTCATCATTTTCCTTCAATTCGCAAGAGGCTGAATGTACTGAATCTCACCAGAGAAAGTATCCGAGTGAGCAAAACAGCGCCCTCTGTCTCTGTATGTGTAGGCCATCTATCTGAAGCTGTCTGGTCATAAAGAGTATGACATTGTTGCCGCCCGTAGCATTGAATGGAAGGGAAGCCAGCGAGCATTTGGACTCCATTGATAAAAATAGTATACTAGCCAATCAGCGTTGAGCTAAACTGAGTGAGCGCAACTGTGAATGGTACTGGTGCACCAAAAAAAAGTGTCAAGGGAAGTCAGTTTGGATTTGGCTTCACTCCTATCACAGAGAAATTTGTAATTGACAGACACAACTTGAATTGCTGCATCTGGTTGTGTTGTTGTCCTGTGGTGGCTAGCTATCTAGCTAAAATTGTCCCTTTCCTAAATTAGCCATGAATGGGGATAGGGATTTGGAGTTGTGGTTTTACTTAATTCTCCTTACTGGCCAATGATTATAATGGCGATTCTGATCCAACCATAAAATGCATTGTGCCCCTGGAATGAGAGGATGGAAGTTCAATATGTAGCTAGATGTAGAAAGTTAACTAGCTAACATTTCCCATGAAAGGAAGCTAGACTAGCTAGAAAGCATTTGAGCCAGGTAGCCTAGGACAACAAAAAATAAAAGCATGTACTGTATGACATTCATATAGAATTTGTCAACATGAAAGAGGATGGCATTGGCATTTCTAGGGTGAATCAACATGATTTTACTACTTGCATGAACGCGCACACACACACACACACACACACACACACACAAATCAGAACCATAGACAGCCACATCATATTTAGCTTATGTTGATTGGACTAAATTGCAGTTACTCTCTGTGGTTCTAAATCAATAGTTGTTTAGCAGTCTGAAAATGTCAGAAACATTAACTTGCTAGACCATACTGTAGGTCATGTAACTGTTTGTTACATGCAATATGCTTTGTGGACTTCATTGGACAGAGGTTGCTCTCTGGTTTTGTGATGAAACAAAGGTGTGGTTGAATTTATTCTGCCACTGTGTCTTCTTATTGTCTCAGCCTTAGGTATATATCAGGGTCACAAGGCATATGAACTAACAGGTTATAGAGATAACGCAATTACACATAGGTTGTAATATGGATTTTTTTTCTGTCTTTGCTTCCCTAGTCATATTGCCCACGCACCGCTACTGCAGACAGACACCACACACTGACAAATATGGAAGATGAAAGCTATAATAGGCCTATGGTAGGTTACTCTGTCATCAACCAGCATCACGGGCCAGGGTGGGTGGCAATACTATAGAAATAGCCTAGTTCTAGCGGATAGCCTAGTTCTTTCGACAAACGGAGATAATTATACTTTGACGAGCTCAGTGAAAGAATGTCAAAAGCTTCAAAACAACTCATACTGACGTGTTATCTTTGGCAACTGACTGATGTGGAAGAGCATCCGCACCTTATGCACCTGCGTGACAGAATGGCGAGAAAATCCTTTTCAGTGAATCCATCCATTCACACATTCTAAGCGTTGCCTTCACCTGCTCACTCACTCTTCTAGACGTCTTTTTACCAATTTAGCCGTTTATGTGTATTATAGTACAGGTTAAAGTTGACGTTGCTGCTGATCGAGTCTGTTAAGATTGTGTACGTTTTTCTTAGCGCACCGAATTACGCAAGCAGCAACTGTCACTTTTCTCTTCATGCATTCTTTAGTTGCGCTTTAGTAATGGGCTGCGGAAGCACCAAAGTGCTGCCTGAAAGCTCGGTTAAAAACGGTTACGTGAGCTTCGTGAAGTCGGTAGTGGGCTACAGTCACAAAAGAAAAGAGTTAGACGATGAGCTACAGAAGTGTAAAGGGACGCAGAAAGACTTTTGGAGTGTTGTTCAGAGCAGTGGAGTTACGGGTACACAGGCGCCGTCACGCATTCTACTGCCGACGGGCCAGGATGGGCAGAGGCACAACAGAGTGGCCAAGTACAAAGCGAAGTTTGATCCCAGAGTCACAGCAAGGTAACTGTATACAAATCGTCAAAGTTTGAAGATCAGTAGTAGCAATATAAATCAGTGCCAATACATTGTAGGTACTTAGACTAATTAATCTGCTAATGTTGTTGGTGATGATGACGACTCCACATTCTATGATATTTCATATTTATCTCCCATAGAAGACCTCACCTCACTAGAGTTGAATACAGTAGAACAGAACACTATTCTACTTCCCACTCACCCTTTTCTCTTCTCCTCCCTCCTGCCCTCTCTGTCCAGGTATGATATCAAGGCCCTGATCGGTAGGGGGAGCTTCAGCCGGGTGGTACGCGTCGAGCACCGAGCCACCCGCCAACCCTTCGCCATCAAGATGATGGAGGTCTGTAACTTATTTCTTCCAGTAGACCTAGGGAAGAGGTAGGGGGACAGCGAATGTTCATGAGGAGAGAAACAGAAGGAGAAGGAAGTGTGCAACATTAGTAAGGGCATTTATACCAACAAATTAAAAGTGCAGTAATATCAGTTGTCAAACTATTCCGAATTGTGTGTCATTTTATAAACTGAAATTCAACACCTGTTCCAGGTGGAGGCCAGGGAAGGGCGAGAGGTGTGTGACTCGGAGCTGGGGGTGCTACGCAGGGTCAGCCACCTCAATGTGGTGCAGCTGGTGGAGGTGTTCCAGTCGCCCCAGAGGGTCTACATGGTTCTGGAACTGGCCACGGGCGGGGAGCTGTTCGACCGTGTCATCGCTAAGGGCCACTTCACCGAGCGTGATGCCACCAGAGCCCTGCAGATGACTTTAGCCGGGGTGGGGTATCTTCATTCTCTGGGCATCACACACAGGGACCTGAAACCTGAGAATCTGTTGTACTACCACCCTGGAGCCGACTCACGCCTCCTGGTGACTGACTTTGGGCTGGCCAGCTTTGGGAACAAGGACCCTGGAGGGGGTAAGGATGGAAGTGGAGATGGAGATGGAATGGGCAGTGGAAGTGGAGTTGGGGGCTGTGGAGTTGGATATAGTGGAGTTGGAAGAGGCAGTGGAAGTCTGGGTGGAGTTCCAGGTGGTAAGGTAGCAAATAGGGATGGTAAGGGCAGCTGTGATAGAAGGGATGGAAAAGGCAGTGGAAGAGATGGAAGAGGGGATGGAGGAGGTGGCGGTAGAAGAGACTGGTCCATGACGACCACTTGTGGGACGCCAGAGTACATGGCCCCAGAGGTGGTCTTGAGGATGCCCTACTCCTGCCAGGTGGACATGTGGGCCCTGGGGGTCATAGCCTACATCCTACTCAGTGGCTCCATGCCCTTCGAGGACGACAGCCGGCCCAGACTCTACAGAGCCATCCTCAGGGGAAGGTACAGCTTCCACGGAGAGGTGAGTTGGTGTTGAGTTCCATCATGCGTTTCTTAAAGGGGCAATCTGGGATTCAAACAACAACAAAGCTGTCACCCCACTGCTTTTTTTGGTGAACAGCAGAGGGATGGGGCTGGAGCAATGTAACCTCTCTCAATTCATTGAGTTATTGGTGCAAGGACCGACCATCCGTGAGATCCAAATCCTAGATTTCCTTCTTTAAATGTTTTTTTTACTTTGAATGATCCATCTGTCTTTTTAGTTGTTTTGCTATGTAGTCCCATCGTGCGCAGCAGGCCAATGATCTGAGTGAAGTCCTTCTACATCCACTGCCTGCCACGCATCACACACTTTCAAACACTGTCTTTCACTCATGCAGAAGACACACACACACACACTGTCACACACTCTCACACAATTTCTCTCAGCAAGGTAACATAAACACACACACACACACACACACACACACAGTTACACACATCATATCCTCAGCATTATTTCACCAGATAATTTTTAATAGTCTGAATCACTGAACTGAATGTCTCACTGAACATGTCAGAACCATCATGTGACGTTTGTCTCCATTGATCCCCTTCAGCAGATCCGCATGGTAACACACTTGATTGGATACGTATGTTTGTTGTGGCGTCTCTATTTGATTTAGCTCTTTGAAAACGCTTAGAGGGTAAATAGGGCCTTGTCGTTCATGTCCTCTCTGCTCCTTTCTGCTTCGTGCTGTAAGTGAACTGGATATTTGAACAGTTCTGTTAGAGCGCTCTCTCTCTCTCACACTCACACACACACACACACACACACACACACACACACACACACACGCTCAGTCTCTGTGGTGGTGTGTTTGTGGGGAGGTTTGGGTCCGTTCTTTCACGCTGATTACACCCCAGTCTGGGATTATTCAGTGAGCTTTAAAGCATGGCCCCGTTCTGTTGTATGCAGCGGCTTGACATTTCAGTCTGCTCTATTATTCCAATCTTTACTGCTGCTACACTGACCAGACAGACCACCAAAGGAATAATGGATATGGCTGAAACCCTGGGTGGGATTACAAAAAACATATTTCACATATTTATGGCTTTATAGAAATATTTCTTATGTAAAACTGAGAAAATATATTTGTGTTTAAGCTGTATAATAACCTTGTCTGCAACGGTTACGAAATGAATAACTAGTCTACTGATTTTGCCTCACTATTTATGTCTAGGGGTCTTAGGCCTAGCTACATGGTCGGTAACCTGATTTGATGTGTGCAAAAATGTAAGAAGTAAGCGTGTGCGACTAGGCGTTGAATGTACACGTAACTGCCAAAGTAAAGGGAACACTTGATTAAATGAGGGAAAGAAAGTATTTTGAAAGCAGGTGCTTCCACAGAAGTGTGGTTCCTGAGTTAATTAAGCAATTAACATCCCATCATGCTTAGGGTCATGTATAACAATGCTGGGCAGGCCATTATTTTGGCTACCATGGCTATGCCCCCATAGGATGACAGTGCCCCCATCCACAGGGCACAGAGTATGTGAGCGGAGTTGAGCGGTCGGAAATCCCGCTCATCTCTCATGGAGGGGTGCATGCGCACTGCTCCTGCGCTCCACGTCCTTTCCAACCGTTCCGCTAAAAAACGCTCCTTGCTCAAAAGGAAAAAAACTGCCTCTCCAAATTCATTCCATTCATTAAAATCACAATTTATCCAACAGCCATCGATTTTTGTGACTACCTGGACCTACCACTTGGGTATGAAGCATTGAAACCAAACCATATGATTTGAATGAAAAGTATGTTAATAAACAACAGAAAACTTTAAGAAGCACTCATCATTTTAAATAGGCTGTGTCGTATTAAACAACATATAAACTCTCTAAATAGGTCAGGAGCCAGACAGGTAGCCTAAGAAGGATGAAAATGAATTAGTCAGGCTATATTATTTAAATTATGTCAAGGCTGGCAGGGACATTAACCACTCAGCATTTAAACAACATTTCGTTTTATTAAATCATTATAGTCTATAAATTACAAATTTCGGCTGTGACTTAATTAGAATTAAATACAAATTAAACGAAAAATGCCTTATTAAGCTACATCTACAGTGCCTTTGGCAGTTACCTGTATGTACGCAGGATACTGCTACCTTACTTTAGGTTCTAGGACAGTTCCTTGACCTATTGGTCGGCCAGTCCAAGCAGATTATTATTTGTTCAGATGGTGAAAAAACACAGAAATTTGATCAAATAGAAAAAGGCACACCCAAACTAAAGACAAAAACAAACAAAAAGCCTCATGGCCACCAAGCAAAACTAGCAGCCCTCACGACTCTGCCAGCTGGGACATTGACTGACGAATCACCTTAATTGGCAGCACCTGTATGCAAATAAAAGCTTGGCTCAGCATCTATACCCGGTTGCTGCTGTCACCTGGGGATTGAGTGTGGAAGTGTATAATGGTAGTGTGTTTGTATATGTCCTAACATTAACCTTCCCCCCATATCATAATCCAAGCCTCATGAATTTTATTTAACATATTTATGAAATTAGGGAAATTATATATTGTATCTGTTGCATTAAACAGCTGTAGAAGCCCATCCTTATACATCACATGTTCACAGGTGTGTGCAACCAGACTGTCTGTCTCTCATACCACCCACACACACTTACAGTGCCTTGCATATGTATTCATCCCCTTTGCTATCAAACCCCTAAATAAGATCTGGTGCAACCAATTACCTTCAGAAGTCACATAATTAGTTAGATTGCACACAGGTGGACTTTATTTAAGTGTCACATGATCTGTCACATGATCTCAGTATATATACACCTGTTCTGAAAAGCCCCAGAGTCTGCAACACCACTAAGCAAGGGGCACCACCAAGCGAGCGGCACCATGAAGATCAAGGAGCTCTCCAAACAGGTCAGGGACAAAGTTGTGGAGAAGTACAGATCAGGGTTGGGTTATAAAAAAATATCTGAAACTTTGAACATCCCACGGAGCACCATTAAATCCATTATTAAAAAATGGAAAGAATATGGCACCACAACAAACCTGCCAAGAGAGGGCCGCCCACCAAACCTCACTGACCAGACAAGGAGGGCATTAATCAGAGAGGCAACAAAGAAACCAAAGATAACCCTGAAGGAGCTGCAAAGCTTCACAGCAGAGATTGGAGTATCTGTCCATAGGACCACTTTAAGCCGTACACTCCGCAGAGCTGGGCTTTATGGAAGAGTGGCCAGAAAAAAAGCCATTGCTTAAAGAAAAAAATAAGCAAATATGTTTGGTGTTTGCCAAAAAGCATGTGGGAGACTCCCCAAACATATGGAAGAAGGTACTCTGGTCAGATGAGACTAAAATGTAGCTTTTTGGCCATCAAGAAAAATACTATGTCTGTCACAAACCCAACACCTTTCATCACCCCGAGAACACCATCCCCACAGTGAAGCATGGTGGTGGCAGCATCATGCTGTGGAGATGTTTTTCATCGGCAGGGACTGGAAAACTGGTAGGAATTGAAGGAATGATGGATGGAGCTAAATACAGGAAAATCTTGAGGGAAACCTATTTCAGTCTTCCAGAGATTTGAGACTCGGACGGATGCTCACCTTCCAGCAGGACAATGACCCTAAGCATACTGCTAAAGCAACACTTGAGGGGTTTAAAGGGAAACATATACATGTCTTGGAATGGCCTAGTCAAAGCCCAGACCTCAGTCCAATTGAGAATATGGGGTATGACTTAAAGATTGCTGTACACCAGCGGACCCATCCAACTTGAAGGAACTGGAGCAGTTTTGCCTTGTAGAATGGGCAAACATCCCAGTGGCTAGATGTGTCAAGCTTATAGAGACATACCCCAAGAGACTTGCAGCTGTAATTGCTGCAAAAGGTGGTTCTACAATGTATTGACTTTGGGGGGGGGGGGGGGTGAATAGTTATGCACGCTCAAGTTTTCATTTTTTTTGTCTTATTTCTTGCTTGTTTCACAAAAAAATATTTAACATCTTCAAAGTGGTAGGCATGTTGTGTAAATCAAATGATACAAACCTAAAAAAATCTATTTTAATTCCAGGTTGTAAGGCAACAAAATAGGAAAAATGCCAAGGGGGGTGAATACTTTTGCAAGCCACTGTACATCCATGAACACACACACACACAAATCTACACACGCGCATACTAGTGATGCGCAGGTCAGCTGTTTGTTCAACCACACACCTGCAATAGCTAATAACCCATCTGTGATAATGTGAAAATTTAAGGCCCGCACCTGACCCTAACTCGCAAATAGGCCGATAGAAAATGTGCTGTGCTGTTACACAGGTGCACCTTGTGTTGGGCACAATAAAAGGCCACTCCAAAATGTGCAGTTTTGTCACACAACACAATGCCACAGATGTTTCACTTTTGCAGGAGCGTGCAATTGGCATGCGGACTTCAGGAATGTCCGCCAGAGCTGTTTCCAGATAATTTTGTGTTAATTTCTCTACCATAAGCCACCTCCAACGTCGTTTTAGAGAATTTGGCAGTACGTTCAACCTGCCTCACAACCGCAGACCATGTCATGTGTATGGGCTCGTGTGGGCGAGCGGTTTGCTGATGTGAACAGAGTGCCCCATGGTGGTGGTGGGGTTATGGTATGGGCAGGCATAAGCTACGGACAACAAACACAATTTTATTTTATCTATGGCAATTTGGATACAAAGAGATACCATGATGAAATCTTCAGGCCCACTGTCATGCCATTCATCCGCCGCCATCACCTCATGTTTCAGCATGTTAATGGCCCCATGTCGCAAGGATCTGTAAACAATTGCATACTTGCCAGACATGTCACCAATTGAGCATGTTTGGTGTGCTCTATATCGACATGTACGACAGTGTTTTCCAGTTCCCGCCAATATCCAGCAACTTCGTACAGCCATTAAAGAGAAGTGGGACAATATTCCACAGGCCACAATCAACAGCCTGATCAACTCTATGCAAAAGAGATGTGTCGCGCTGCATGAGGCAAATGGTGGTCACACCAGTGATTCACTGGTTTTCTGATCCACGTCCCTACTTTTTTTTAAGGTATCTGTGACCAACAGATGCATATCTGTATTCCCAGTCATGTGAAATCCATAGATGAATGGGCCTAATGAATTTATTTAAATTGACTGATTTCCTTATATGAACTGTAACTAAGTAGAATCTTTGAAATTGTTGCATATTGCTTTTATATTTTTGTTCAATATAGTTGACATCAGTAAAGTTCTCTTTCATCTCTGCTTCTCTCGCTCAACAGACATTTAGGGACCGGGGAGAAAATGCAATAACTAAAAAAAATGGGAAAGATCTTTCGTGCAAAATGTTCAAATGATATCAGTTTGGCCGGTTTTAAGGAAATTAAAAGCAGTGGGAAAAAGCCAACATGTTTCTGATAAGATTTCAGTTCTGCTTGGATGCATATTATGGGATCCTGAGTGGCGCAGCGGTCTAAGTCGTCACTACAGACCCAGGTTCGATCACGGGCTCTATCACAACCGGCCGTGATCGGGAGTCCCATAGGGCGGCGCACAATTGGCCAAGCATCGTCCAGATTAGGGGAGGGTTTGCCCTGGATAGGCCTTCATTGTAAATAAGAATGTGTTCTTAACTAACTTGCCTAGTTAAATAAAGGTTAAATAAAAAATAAATACAAATATTTTAAATGGTTCAAATACTATCAGCTTTTATGAATCTGATAGAGATAGCGCATTTACAGACAGTCCCTAACCACACATTCATTCTCTCAAGATGCTGAAAGAAAGAAATCATATTTCTCCACTCCTGTTCCCGAGTCAAAATGTACATTTGGTGTATCATTTTACTGCAAAATATGCTTAATTCTGCAGGAGTTTGTATTATATTGGTTATGTGAGAGGTTATAGACCTACACGCAGTGTCCAGATTTCAGTTAGGATTTTATCAATTTACCCATCTAAACAGTAGGCTACAGTTCCCTTGACTTGCCATATTTGAAGTCCCTGTCTTGTAACTCTCGAATGTGTATAGCGCCTCACAATAATCACACTGCTATAATCCTCTTTTACCACTTCACAAAATCATTCCCAAACATTACTTTTATGGCCCTCCTTTCTCTTTATTTTAAACTCTCCTTTTCTCTCATTGAATTCAACTTCGACGTTGTCCTTTTTGCCACAGTGGATCGCCATGAACTTTTTCTGGCCAAGTTCCCAAAAAGCATTTGGCCATTGGCGAGTATTTGGCGCATACAGTTAGGCCATAAAGCTTTGGCTTACATACTCCACTAAAAGCGTTTAAGGAGCCCTACAGTACAGTAAATTGTGAGGAGCCAGCCAGAGATGGAGAGAGGGAGAGAGATAGGAAGATAGAGAGGTAGAGAGACAGTGAAAGAGAGAGAAATGGAGACAGAGCGAGAAAGAGAATGGGAGAGAATCAGAGCGAGAGAAAAAGACAAAGAGAGAGATAGAGAGCGACAGAGAGGAGAGCGAAAGAGTGGAGGAGGAAATGGCGGAGGAATGATAGCCCTGGTGTCATCCAAACTTCTTCCATTTAAGAATGATGGAGGCCACTGTGTTCTTGGGGGCCTTCAATGCTGCAGAAATGTTTTGGTACCCTTCCCCAGATATGTGCCTCGACACAATCCTGTCTTGGAGCTCTACGGACAATTCCTTTGACCTCATGGCTTGGTTTTTGCTCTGACATGCACTGTCAACTGTGGGACCTTATATAGACAGGTGTGTGCCTTTCCAAATCATGTCCAATGAATTTAATTTACCACAGGTGGACTCCAATCAAGTAGTAGAAACATCTCAAGGATGATCAATGGCAACAGGGTGCACCTGAGCTACATTTTGAGTCTCATAGCAAAGGGTCTGTATACTTATGTAAATAAGGTGTTTCTGTTTTTTATTTTTAATGCATTTGCTAAAAATTCTAGAAACCCATTTTCGCTTTGTCGTTATGGGGTATTGTGTGTAGACTGATGAGACTTTTTATTTATTTAATCCATTATAGAATAAGGCTGTAACGTAACAAAATGTGGAAAAAGTCAAGGGGTCTGAATAATTTCTTAATGAACTGTATGTGCCGGTACTCATTTTGGGTGCCGGTACCTTTTATATTTAGTTGCAGTGACTTTTGTTGCAGTGAATACGTTTGAGCTAATATATATAGGAGCTGTCTGTATCCTTTTGACTGGTGGTTTTTTAACCAAACTAAATATGCTTCTCTGCATCTCTGCTAAATCTAGGTAAAGGATTGAAAGAAATGTGAGTGTTGTTTGGTACATTTAGTAATTGCTTGCTTTTCTAAAGTCTACCAACCTTGCCAGCAGGCATGCCAGCTAACATAGTTAGACATGCTAGCTACTCTAGCTTGATTGATAGCCTAAAATGGCTGATTGGTAGCTAGTTATGAGGTTAGGAGATTGGGAAACTATCTGGGCTAGCTAAAGCCAACTTTATAAAAGTGCTAGGTGGCTAGTGGTATTACAGAGAAACAACAACAAAAAATGTTTTAACAGGACACATCTGGCCTCAGGCTGTGTGGTAGAAACTCATGTACTGTATACACTACTGAACTGTAGAGGTGAAGGAGGAGGGATGGGGGATAGGGGGTGGGGAGGAAGTTGCCTCTGGGCTATTTGAGCCTTATCGCTCAACCTGTTCACTGCAAGCATGAGTTCATTGTGAACTTGCCTTAGCATGGTGATTTTTCTGCATTTGAACAAATTACAAAAGCCACACAATATTGATCTAAGCATCTGCATGGTAGATTTAGCAGCAAGAGCTATGCATGATTCTAATAGTTAGCCCAGTCTGCCACCTAGTGAGGGGACGGTGAATGAACTCAGCAGTCCATATAGAAAAACGATCTCCTCTTTATATTCCACTTGAGTCATGACATTTAAATTTGTTTACCACCTGGATTTGATATTTAGACTTTGAATGGTCATTTATGTTTGGTATTACAATATACATGCAGGCCAGTTATTTGGTTGATGTAAAACACCCGGCTACATTCTTCCATTGGCCTTAATAGCTGTGCTATTATAGTGGTATATACTGTATGTACTAATGTTATATAAGGTTGTCTTTGTTGCTATGGAAAATCCCTGCTGGAGTTCCACTTCCCATAACAGCAGCTAATAAATCTTTAGCAGTGACTGTCTGAGAGGCTTGCGTGCAGTTTTACATTATTCAGAGTGCATTATCCACACAATCACATTAGAGCTGTAATCCTAGCCTCTAGCGTTTTCTTTATTTGTTGTAATTATATGTTTGTCAGGTGAGGATGGATCCTGGCGCTAACAGAGCCGGAGCGAAGCGAGTCACTGACGCCTCACTTCCTGTCTCTCTAACAGCTAACAGCATGTTGCTCAATAAACCAGGCCCTGTAGTGGTTTCTCTTCTAAGGTTACGTCCCCAAATGGCACTCTATTCACTATATAGTGCACTACTTCTGACCAGGGCCCTATAAGTAGTGAACTATGTAGGCAATGAATAGGGTGCCATTTGGGACGTAGTGTTATTCTCCTTCTTCCTCTGCCCAATACCTTTCCCTTTCTCTCCTAATCTGACTTTCTCCTCAGCAATGATATATGGTTCAGGCTCTTGTCCCTTTCCACCAAACCTAATAAAGCCACTGTTTTTTTTTATGTGAAAAATGTACAAAATAAAACAAGAAAATATACTTGTATTTCAGGTCGTTGGTGCACTACCACAGACAGAGTTGCCACAACTCTTCTCTCTTCTCCAGTGTATTGATATAGAAGAATACTTGGGGAAAGTATGAAGATCCTTCATATTATTATAGTGGAGGCTGCTGGGGGGAGGACGGTTCATAAGGACAGCCGTGATTGGGAGTCCCATAGGGCGGTGCACAATTGGCCCAGCGTCGTCGGGTTAGGGTTTGGCTGGGGTAGGCCGTCATTGTAAATAACAATTTGTTCTTAACTGACTTGCCTAGTTAAATAAAGGTTCAATAAATAAAAATGGGTTCAATGGATTGGTATCAAACAGTATCAAACAGACAAAAATTGTCGTACTTGAGTAAAAGTAAAGATATCTGTAACGGCTTTCTTCTGTGGACGAAGGAGAGGACCAAAGCGCAGCGCGGTTAGTGTTCAACATGTTTTAATAAAGACGATAAACGTGAACACTACAAAATTACAAAACAACAAATGTGAAAAACCGAAACAGTCCTATCTGGTGCATAGACACAAAGACAGAAGACAACCACCCACAAAACCGAACACAAAACAAAATGTATTCATTCTACCGTAAGTCGCTCTGGATAAGAGCGTCTGCTAAATGACTAAAATGTAAATGTAAATATATTTCAAGCAGGAAATTGCTATTTAAGTACTCATTGTCCCAAACTCATTTTGTGTTGACTACTGCCGAAATTGTGCCCACTTCATGCAGTCATGAATTTGTCAAACAGTGACAAACATGGCTAGAGAAAGAGATGACCAGCGATGAAGGGTTGTCGCTACAAACATAACTATAAAGACACATTACTCTAACGTTGAGGCCTACCTTTTGGTCCTGCATCTCCTAACCATCATCCATTGAGTTGGTACAAGACAAAACATCAATCTTAACTTTATGGCTGGTAATGGGGTCAAATACGTTAGGGGAAAAGTACACAATTAGGCTACTTGAGTTTAGATTGGAATAAGCATACGTTTGCGGTTGTAGCTCGTGGAGTGGGACTACTGCCTCTAACGCTGTGTCCCTGGTAACTGACTGAGCCCAGTGACGAGAGCACAGCATAGACACTCCGGTCTCCTCAGTTCGCCTCGCCAGCCGAGGCCTCCTATCAGAGCATGACTAAGCAAGCTCTGAGACAAACGACTAACACCTGCCTCTGATTGGGAACCATATCAGGCCAAACACAGAAACAGGAAAACTAGACACACAACATAGAATGCCCACTCAGCTCACGTCCTGACCATCACTAAAACAAATAAAACACAAAAGAACTATGGTCAGAATGTGACAATATCTTAATAGAAAATGACTCAAGTAAAAGTGAAAGTCACCCAGTAAAATCCTACTCTTAGTAAAAGTCTAAACAAAGTATTTGTTTTTTATGCTTAAGTATCAAAAGTAAATGTTACTGCTAAAATTTACTTAGAAGTATAAATCATTTCAAATTCCTTATATTAAGCAAACAACACTCAAGACATCATTTACAAACAAAGCATGTGTTTAGTGACCGCCTGCTAAGCATTCAAAATGTACTTTTGGGTGTCAGGGAAAATCCTGCCCTGCCTTTCTAAAGTCTTCGAAAGGCAAGTGAACAAACAGATCACCGACCATTTCGAATCCCACCGTACCTTCTCTGCTATGCAATCTGGTTTCCGAGCTGGTCACGGATGCACCTCAGCCACACTCAAGGTCCTAAACAATATTATAACCGCCATCGATAGGAGACAGTACTGTGCAGCCGTCTTCAACGACCTGGCCAAGGCTTTCGACTCTGTCAATCACCGTTTTCTTATCGGCAGACTCAACAGCCTTGGTTTCTCTAATGACTGCCTCGCCTGGTTCACTAACTACTTCTCAGATAGAGTTCAGTGTGTCAAATCGGAGGGTCTGTTGTCTGGACCTCTGGCAGTCTCTATGGGGGTGCCACAGGGTTCAATTCTCGGGCCAACTCTCTTCTCTGTATATATCAATGATGTCGCTCTTGCTGCAGGTGATTATTTGATCCACCTCTACACAGACGACACCATTCTGTATACATCTGGCCCTTCTTTGGACACTGTGTTAGCTAACCTCCAAACGAGCTTCAACGCCATACAACATTCCTTCCGTGGCCTCCACCTGCTCTTAAATGCTAGTAAAACTAAATGCATGCTCTTCAACCGATCGCTGCCCGCACCCGCCAGCCCGACTTGCATCACTACTCTGGACATCTAACTTAGAATATGTGGACAACTATAAATACCTAGGTGTCTGGTTAGACTATAAACTCTCCTTCCAGACTCACATTAAGCATCTCCAATCCAAAGTTAAATCTACAATCGGCTTCCTATTTTGCAACAAAGTCTCCTTCACTCATGCTGCCAAACTTACCCTTGTAAAGCTGACTATCCTACCGATCCTTGACTTCGGCGATGTCATTTACAAATTTTCCTCCAACACTCTACTCAGCAAATTGAATGCAATCTATCACAGTTCCATCCGTTTTGTCACCAAAGCCCATATACTACCCACCACTGCGACCTGTATGCTTTTGTTGGCTGGTAGTCGCACGTATTCGTTGCCAAACCCACTGGCTCCAGGTCATCTATAAGTCTTTGCTAGGTATAGCTCCGCCTTATCTCAGCTCACTGGTCACCATAGCAATACCCACCCGTAGCACGCGCTCCAGCAGGTATATTTCACTGGTCATCCCCAAAGCCAAAATCTCCTTTGGCCGCCTTTCCTTACAGTTCTCTGCAGACAATGACTGGAACGAATTGCAAAAATCACTGAAGTTGGAGACTTATATCTCCCTCACTAACTTTAAGAGTCAGCTGTCAAAGCAGCTTACCGATCACTGCAGCTGTACACAGCCCATCTGTAAATAGCCCATCCAACCAACTACCTACCTCATCCCCATATTTGTTTTTGTTTTTCAGCTCTTTTGCACACCCATATTTCTACTTGCACATCCTCATCTGCATATATCACTCCAGTGTAAATTGCTAAATTGTAATTACTTCTTCTCTATTGGCCTGTTTATTGCCTTACCTCCTTACTTCATTTGCACACACTGTATACAGATTTTTCTATTGTGTTATTGACTGTACGTTTGTTTATTCCATGTGTAACTCTGTGTTGTTGTCTTTGTCGCACTGCTTTGCTTTATCTTGGCCAGGTCGCAGTTGTAAATGAGAACTTGTTCTCAACTGGCCTACCTGGTTAAATAAAGGTGAAATAAATACAAAAAATAAAAACACAATTATCTCTAAGGTCCCTCAATCGAGCAGTGAATTTCAAACACAGATTAAACAACAAAGACCAGGGAGGTTTTTCCAATGCTTTGCAAAGAAGGTAAACTATTGATAGATGGCTAAAAGAAGAAGCAGATATTGAATAATAATAATGGCAAAATTATTAAATACGCTTTGGATGGTGTATCAATGCACCCAGTCACTACAAAGATGCAGGCGTCAGTTGCCGGAGAGGAAGGAAACCACTCAGGTATTTCACCATGAGGCTAATGGTGACTTTAAAACATTTACAGAGTTTTTCTTGGCTGTGATGGATCAACAACAATGTAGTTACTCCACAATACTTACCTAAATGACAGAGTGAAAAGAAGGAAGCTTGTACAGAATATAAATATTCCAAAACATCCATCCTTTTGCAACACGGCACTAAAGTAATACTGCAAAAAAATGTGGCAAGGCAATTAACTCTTTGTTCTGAATACAAAGAGTTATGTTTGGGGCAAATCCAATTCAACACATTACTGAGTACCACTCTCCATATTTTCAAGCATAGTGGTGGCTGCATCATGTTATCAAATTTACCAAACTTTATTTATATGAGCCGAATAAAACAAGTGTAGACTTTACCGTAAAATGCTTACTTACAAGCCCTTAACCAACAGTGCAGTTCAAGAAGAAGAAAATATTTACCAAGTAGACTAAAATAAAAAGTAATAATAAAAAGTAACAATAAGAATAACAATAACGAGGCTATTTACGGGGGACATCGGTACCGAGTTAGTGTACGAGGGTACAGGCTAGTTGAGGTAATCTGTACATGTAGGTGGGGGCGAAGTGACTATGCATAGGTAACAAACAAACAGCGAGTAGCAGCAGTGTACGAAAGGGAGTGGGGGGGTGAATGTAAATTGCCTGGTGGCGAATTGTTCAACAGTCTTATGGCTTGAGGGTAGAAGCTGTTGAGGAGCCTTTTGGTCCTAGACTTGGCGTTCCGGTACGGGTACAGTGCCTTGCAAAAGTATTCATCCCACTTGGCGTTTTTTCTATTTTGCTGCATAACAATGTAAGGATCCTGTGTGTAGCTGGTGTAGAGAGTCAGGCGCAGGACAGCAGATATGAATAATCAACGTATAAGACAAATATACAAAGTAAAATACCAAGCCCACAAAGACGGACCGAATTACAATAAACAATCACTCACAAACACAACATGGGGAACAGAGGGTTAAATAATAAACAAGTAATTGGTTGAGTGAAGCCAGGTGTGATAAGACAAAGACAGAACAAATGGAAAATGAAAAGTAGATCGGCGGTGGCTAGAAAGCCGGTGACGTCGACCGCCGAACGCCGCCCGAACAAGGAGAGGGACCGACTTCGGCGGAAGTCGTGACAAACAACCTGTAATTTAAATACATTTTTGGGGGATTTCATGTAATGGACATACACAAAATAGTCAAAATTGGTGAAATGAAATGGGAAAAAATAACTTCTTTAAAAAAAACGGAAAAGTGGTGCGTGCATATTTATTCACCCCCTTTGCTATGAAGCGCCTAAATAATATAATCTGCAACTAATTACCTTCAGAAGTCACATAATTAGTTAAATAAAGTCTAAATGTGTGCAATCTAAGTGTCACATGATCTGTCACATGATCTCAGTATATATACACCTGTTCTGTAAGGCCCCAGAGTCTGCAACAACACAAAGCAAGGGGTACCGCCAAGAAAGCGGCACCATGAAGACCAAGGAGGCTCTCCAAACAGGTCAGGTACGAAGTTGTGGAGAAGTACAGATCAGAGTTGGGTTATAAAAAATACCCAAAACTTTGAACATCCCACGGAGCACCATTAAATCCCTTATTAAAAAATGGAAAGAATATGGCACCACAACAAACCTGCCCAGAGAGGGTCGCCCACCAAAACTCACGGACCAGGCAAGGAGGGCATTAATCAGAGAGGCAACAAAGAGACCAAAGATAACCCTGAAGGAGCTGCAAAGCTCCACAGCGGAGATTGGAGTATCTGTCCACTTTAAGCCGTACACTCCACAGAGCTGGGCTTTATGGAAGAGTGGCCAGAAAAAAAGCCATTGCTTAAAGAAAAAAATAAGCAAACACGTTTGGTGTTCGCCAAAAGGCATGTGGAAGACTCCCCAAACATATGGATGAAGGTAATCGGGTCAGATAAGACTAAAATGTAGCTTTTTGGCCATCAAGGAAAACGCTATGTCTGGCACAAATCCAACACCTTTCATCACCCTGAGAACACCATCCCCACAGTGAAGCATGGTGGTGGCAGCATCATGCTGTGGGCATGTTTTTTGTCGGCAGGGACTGGGAAACAGAATTGAAGGAATAATGGATGGCGCTAAATACAGGGAAATTCTTCAGGGAAACCTGTTTCAGTCTTCCAGATATTTGAGACTGGGACGGATGTTCACCTTCCAGCAGGACAATGACCCTAAGCATACTGCTAGAGCAACACTTGAGGGGTTTAAGTGGAAACATGTACATGTCTTGGAATGGCCTAGTCAAAGCCCAGACCTCAGTCCAATTGAGAATATGGGGTATGACTTAAAGATTGCTGTACACCAGCGGACCCATCCAACTTGAAGGAACTGGAGCAGTTTTGCCTTGAAGAATGGGCAAACATCCCAGTGGCTAGATGTGTCAAGCTTATAGAGACATACCCCAAGAGACTTTCAGTTGTAATTGCTGCAAAATGTGGCTCTACAATGTATTGACTTTGGGGGGGTGAATAGTATTGCACGCTCAAGTTTTCTGTTTTTTTGTCTTATTTATTTGTTGTTTCACAATAAAAAATATTTAGCATCTTCAAAGTGGTAGGCATGTTGTGTAAATAAAATAATACAAACCCCCAAAAAATCTATTTTAATTCCAGGTTGTACGGCAACAAAATAGGAAAAATGCCAAGGGGGGTGAATACTTAATGCTTGTAGTCGCTAAGGACTGGGGAGTTTTTCAGTATAAAAAATAAACAGAATGGAGTTAAGCACAGGCAAAATCCTAGCGGAAAACCTGGTTCAGTCTGCTTTCCACCAGACACTGCGAGATTAATTCACCTTTCAGCAGGACAATAACTTAAAACACAAGGCCAAATCTACACTGGAGTTGCTTACCAAGAAGACAGTGAATGTTCCTGAGTGGCCGAGTTACAGTTTTGACTTAAATCTACCTGAAAATGGTTTTCTAGCAATTATCAACAACCAATATGACAGAGCTTGAAGTATTTTTAAAATAATAAATGGGAAAATGTTGCACTATCCAGGTGTGGAAAGCTCTTAGAGACATAACCAGAAACACTCACAGCTGTAATCGCTGCCAAATGTGCTTCTACTAAGTATTGACTCAGGGGTGTGCATACTTATGTAAATTAGATATTTCTGTGTTTCATTTTCAATAAATGTGCAAAAATGTATAAAAACATGTTGTCACTTTGTCATTATGGGGTATTGTGTGTAGATGAGTGAGAGAGAAAAATCTATTTAATCAATTTTAAATTCAGGCTGTAACACAACAAAATGTGTAATAAGTCAACGGGTATGAATGCTTTCTGAAGGCACTGTAAGCAGTCATCAGTCAGAACATTATGATTCTGAAGGACAGACAAACACTGGTATGTGGTTGTGGAGCTCAATCAAATACTGCTTCTCTCAGGTGTGAAATAACACAGTGAAGGGAGTCTGTGAGGAGCATGTTTATGGTGCTTTGTGTGCAGTACTTTCTGCTCAGTTACAGACAGACAGTTGACTTCTCCCTCTTTCTCTTCATCTCTCTCAGCTCTCTCTAGTGTAGTACACTGTGTCTATGAGTGAGACCTGCTTCTCTTTAAATTCACCTCCCTGGCAACAGTTTTGCAATTGTCAATTTCATGGTTGATTAATTGTCATTACTGGGTGAGAGACACAAAAGGAGAAATGCATTTCTGGATTAAAATGGAGAGGAGCGAGACCTTCCCCGAAGAGCGAGGTTCATCTGCTTTTGCAAGGTTGAATTGAGAATAAGAGAGAAACATTCATTCATCCACTGTTTTCCTTGGGTTGTTGTTGTAGCCCTTATTGTACAAAAGAACATTTTAAAGTGAGATGTTTGATATATTTTGATTAAAGGTATCATGCTCTACTTAGCAGTAAAGTGAGAAAAGCTTATCATGCATTGCATTGTGCATTGACAGTAATAATACAAGTAAATGGCACTTAGCCTGAGGTAACAAATGATTACACTATTACAAATAATCAAAGCCTCAAAAGTATTTATAGAGAGAGCTTAGTGGGAAGGAAATTAGTCATTATTTTTGGGTTTATGACATTATTTTCTCTGTTGAATGACATTGATGAGTTTGAGTCTTGGTTGTTTAGGCGACAGGTAGATTTTGTAAATTTGTTCTTGAGCTATTAAGGTATTAAAGTATTATAATCAATATACAGTACCAGTCAAAAGTTTGGACACACCTACTCATTCAAGGGTTTTTCTTTATTTTTACTATTTTCTACATTGTAGAATAATAGTGAAGACAACAAAACTATGAAATAACACATATGAAATCATGTTGTAACCAAAAAAGTGTTTAACAGATCAAAATATATTTTATATTTGAGATTCTTCAAAGTAGCCACCCTTTGCCTTGATGACAGCTTTGCACACTCTTGGCATTATATCAACCAACTTCACCTGGAATGCTTTTCCAACAGCCTTAAAGAAGTTCCCACATATGCTGAGCACTTGTTGGCTGCTTTTCCTTCACTCTGGGGTCCAACTCATCCCAAACTATCTCAATTCGGTTGAGGTCGGGTGATTGTGGAGGCCAGGTCATCTGATGCAGCACTCCATCACTCTCCTTCTTGGTCAAATAGCTCTTACACAGCCTGGAGGTGAGTTGGATTATTGTCCTGTTGAAAAACAAATGATTGTCCCACTAAGCGCAAACCAGATGGGATGGCGTATCACTGCAGAATGCTGTGGTGCCATGCTGGTTAATTAGGGATAGCTCCCTTTTTTTCAATTTTCGCCAAAAATGACATACTCAAATCTATCTGCCTGTAGCTCAGGCCCTGAAGCAAGGATATGCATATTCTAGGTACCATTTGAAAGGAAACACTTTGAAGTTTGTGGAAATGTAGGAGAATATATCACAATAGATCTGGTAGAAGAAAATATAAAGAAAAAAACAACCATTTAAAAAAAAGAATCTACCACCATCTTTGAAATGCAACAGAAAGGTCCCACATCTAGCCATCACTCTGGTTGTAATTCTGATAGTGTACACAAGATGGCAGCAGTGTGTGTGCAAACGGATAACTTGAAGTATGAGCAAACTACATGACATTTAGTGTTAAGTCACCCAGGTACATTTGGGCGAATCGTGAAGAAGACATTTTTTATTTATTTAACCAGGCAAGTCAGTTAAGAACAAATTCTTATTTACAATGATGGCCTAGGAACAGTGTGTTAACTGCCTTGTTCAGGGGCAGAATGACACATTTTTTACCTTGTCAGCTCAGGGATTTGATCTAGCAACCTTTCGGTTACTTGCCCAACGCTCTATCCACTAGGCTACCTGCCGCCCCATTACATTTTTCTGCAAGAATATCGTCAAATCGAATACATGGTCTTTGATGTAGCTTTTCCAGTATTAGTAGCCATATTATAAGTTCAACATTTGCAAAACACCCAGTTTTAATAACTTCATAACTCTCCATATTCTAATCATTATTGTCCAAAAGGAAAAGGCTTGCTGTCGCACAGCTACATTTTGCGACAAATACGTGGTTTCCGGATACTCCCGTAAATCCCAGCTCATTGGCTATCTAGCTAGCTTTGTTTGACCCCGATTGGTGCTTATTTGACAAAGTTACAGTCGATCAAGTGAAGACTGCCCGCGTTATCGGCGTGCCATGAAGACGTCGCTCTCTGACCAAATTTGGTGTCCTATAGGATATACTACACCCCTAATGATATAGTGAAGTCTGGTTACATTCTAGGATCGCTGAGGAATAAATACAAATGTGATTTGACTGGTTGAAACAACGTTTAGGGTTCGATTTTCACAGATTCCTTTCTTTGCAGTGGAAATACAAAATCGACCGTGCTTGCTATATAGACTTTTTTTCTGAAATGAAAAAGGATTTTATCTAACAAAACTACACTTCATGTTATCTCTGGGACCCTTTGGATGATACATTCTGAAATCTTGCTATGATTTAAGTACACATTTCACCTTCAGAGGTGAATTTATCAAACCTATTGTGGGGAAAAAAGTGTTTTGTTGTTAGGAGCTCTCCTCAAACAATAGCATGGCATTTTTTTCACAGTAATAGCTACTGTAAATTGGACAGTGCAGTTATATTAACAATAATTTCAGCTTTCAGCCGATATAAGATATATGTACCGGACATGTTGTTTCTCAAAAATCTACGATCGTGACACAAGGCGCTGCATGATTTACAACTGTCCCGTTGATGGGTCGCCTATCCCTAAGAAGTTTTTAAGTGTCCCTTGAGTTCTAAAAAAATCACATACAGTGTCACCAGCAAAGCACCCCTACACCATAACAACTCCTCCTCCGTGCTTCACGGTGGGAACCACACATGCTGAGATCATCTGTTCACCTACTCTGCGTCTCACAAAGACACGGCGGTTGGAACCAAAAATCTCAAATATGGACTCATCAGACCAAAGGACAGATTTCCACCGGTCTAATGTCCATTGCTCGTTTTTCTTGGGCCAAGCAAGTCTCTTCTTCTTATTGGTGTCCTTTAGTAGTGGCTCCTTTGCAGCAATTCGACCATGAAGGCCTGATTCACGCAGTCTCTTCTGAACAGTTAATGTTGAGATGTGTCTGTTACTTGAACTCTGTGAAGCATTTATTTGTGCTGCAATTTCTGAGGCTGGTAACTCTAATGAACACTTATCCTCTGCAGTAGAGGTAACTCTGGGTCTTCCTTTCCTGTGGCGGTCCTCATGATCGTGTTTCATCATAGCGCTTGATGGTTTTTGCTGTCATCAAGGCAAAGGATAGCTACTTTGAAGAATCTCAAATGTAAAATATATTTTGATTTGTTTAACACTTTTTTGCTTACTACATGATTACATATGTGTTATTTCATTGTTTTGATGTCTTCACTATTATTCTATAATGTAGAAAATAGTAAAAATAAAGAAAAACCCTTAAATGAGTGTCACGATCGTGTGGAGGATTGACGGACCAAAACGCAGCATTAGGAAAATAAGCCATCTTCCTTTTTATTATAAAGAAAGAGAACCAAAAACAAAACACTATTACAAAACTAACAAAACAAACAAACGACCGTGAAGCTATGAACGTAGTGCACATACAGGCTACAAACGTATAACATAGACAATTACCCACATCAAACGAAAGCCTATGGCTACCTTAAATATGGCTCCCAATCAGAGACAACAGAAATCAGCTGTCTCTAATTGGGAACCCATTCAGGCAACCATAGACTCTCCTAGACAACTACACCCAACATAGACACAGCTAGACACATACACTCAACACAAACCCATACACTACAACCAACACCCCCTTTACCATATAACCACCCAAAACCGATAAAACACAAACATTCCCCATGTCACACCCTGACCTAACTAAAATAATAAAGAAAACAAAGAATACTAAGGCCAGGGCGTGACAATGAGTAGGTGTGTCCAAACTTTTGCCTGGTACTGTATGTATTATTAATATGGATTTCACCTGTCACTGTTGTCAAGCCGATGCTAAGCATGCCATACTTTCTAATACCAAAACAATTGCATTATTGCCAGCTGCACCTGTGAATGTGGAGAGGTGACACAAAGGTCACTAAGTCACAGTGCACTTCAGGCTTTTTTAGCACAATTTGGGTTACTTTTAAGAACAACTTGATTATGAGGATCATTGTCTCTATGACAGAATGCCAAAAGGATTCTGATTTATTAAAAGGATTATATATTCTTTATTGAAAAGACACTGCATGTTGATGACGGTCTATTCATGAGTGTAATTTTATTCATTACAAAGGGGAATAATTTGATATTTGAATTAACAATGAACTGAAAGACCCCATAGATGTGGTGTGAAGCAGGGTTGTTTTGTGAAGCTAGTTTAAATATAATAATTATCCTCGAACCCATTCCCACATAGACCTAAATCCAGTTCTGTCATATTCAGGTTTCAAAGTAATTCAGCCAAGACCAGTCCATTTAGCCAGTGACATTTAGCTGTGCTAAACTGTTGGGCAGCAGAGGTCAGGGAACACACTCGTAGAGGCCTATGTAATCAAATCTTGGTCTGTGTGTCCCATATGTAGTGCACTGTAAAGGGAATAAGCTGCAGTTTGGGATGTATACCTGGAAGTTGGTGTCAATTTTGATTGAACAGGACTTTGAGATCATCCTGTTGTCTTCCAATTAAGTATTTAGACACTAGATTCACCGAATCAAGGGGCTGTTACACTTTAAGGGTATCTAGGGAATAGTGAGAATGTACTCTGCTATTTTAGAAATGTAGTATAATAGACCATCTGGTATTAGTATTTTATTAGGATCCCCATTAGCTGTTGCGAAAGCAGCAGCTACTCTTCCTGGTGTCCACACAAAACATGACATAATACAGAGCAGTAATAGACATGAACAGCTCAAGGACAGAACTACATCAATTTATGTGAGCAGTGGAGTCTAAAGTAAATTAGTTGAGGTAAGTCCTACTTACAATAATAAGGGCAGTAGGACAGATAGCTAATTATTATGAAAGTTGACCTTTCATTTCTAATCGTTATAACAGGTCTGTACTGTAAGTCATATTACTGTATACATAGTGTGAATGATTACCTCTCTCCTCTCCCCATCATAGCCCTGGCCCTCTGTTTCCAACCTGGCTAAGGACTTCATCGAGTGCCTCCTAGGGGTGGACCCTTCATCTCGCCTCACCGCCATCCAGGCCCTCCACCACCCCTGGGTGGTCACTATGTCAGCAAGCTCCTCGTCCATGACCAACCTGCATCGCTCCATCTCCCAGAACCTCCGGCGGCGGGCGTCTCGGGCCTCCGTACCCTCCTCCTCGTCATCCTCCCGATGCCCCAGCAGCACAGGCTCCGGGGCCAGCCACAGTCGATTTACACATCACTGGGAGAAAGATCTGCTGGAGAAGAAGCAAACCCAGAGACCCACCATCCAGAACCAGAGACGACAGCCAGGGAACCAGGCTACGACCCAGTCTCTAAGACCCACCTCCCAGTCCAACAAGCCCCCTGAGCAGGTTCAGCCAGCGGGCTCCACCACCACCACCCAGCCAGGGTCGCCCTGACAAAAACCCAGTCACAGTCAGGCTAATATCAGCAGCACAACAGCTGTTCAGGCTAAGTCCTGTCTTACTGCTGCAGACATCGGAGTGTCTCCCAAATGGCATCCTATTCCCTATTTAGTGCACTACTTTTGACCAGTGGTGTCTGTGGGTCAGGCTGAAAGCTTTAGCCTGTTCTGTTGCCGCCACTCTGTCTTAGTTACAGACCCATGCTCAGCTATACACTCTGATCCCTCTCAGGCTACCTCAACACTTGGTTGCTCACAAACACGCTACACAGACTGAGGCTTTTCCTAAGACAGTACCATCTCCAACCCCAGCAGAGATGATCAGACTTTGCCTTAAAGAATAGGCAAAACATCAGATAATTTTTAAGGTGTCATATAAGTGAAACTCTAGTACAGGCCCTATTTTCTTTCAGGAGAGTAAAAGGTTAAGTAAATAAGTATGAGTGAAACTCTGCGGGATGAGGCTTGACAGGCAGTGGGCCTCTTACCTCTTTAAACACACAGCTCTGTAACAGTGTAATAAACCATCATCAATATTTAAATTGAGTACCTGAAAACTTTATTTCAAATCCACAACGTTCTAGGAAAAGGCTATGAGGAGAGGAAAACAAAAAATAAAATCAAAGTTTGAAAGTGCATTAAAATGCAAAAAGGATGGGAAGAATAATTGCTCCATTTCATCTGGCATTATCACAAATTATATTCATGATTTTTTGTGTTTTGTATTAATCTTGGTGATTCATGTTCTCAGTTGAAGATGACTTGGGGTAGTGCAAAATGGCACTCTATTCCCTATATTGTGCACTACTTTTGACCAGAGCCCTATGGTTCCTGGTCAAAATCAGTGCACTATAAAGGGAATAGGGTGCCATTAGGGACTTAACTTGCTGTCTGACTTACTTGGCTAGTTTCCACTTTGGAGAGGAGACGTGATAGTAAAACTTATAGAGGACAATGGGTCCTTACCACTGATGCTGGTTCAATGATGGAGTCAGATGTAACATATCGCCTATTTGTGTGGAAAGGCCTCCCTACATCACCTCTTTACGCCAGTGAATGGTTGTAAATATAAATATGAAATCTAATCTGCCTGCCACCTGCATGTTTGCTTTCTTAGTTTCTTCATCCTTTCTCTAATTCTGACGTAAGGTGAAATAAACTGTATATTACTCCAACAAGTTAATGTAACAAACGTTTTTAATCAAATGAACATTTTTCATCACCATGTTTTGATGATATATAATGATCTGTATTATTTGTCCACACGGTGAGCACCCTGTGGCATGGGTGAATGAATGCATCCTTAATAGAAATGATGAGAGGAACTAATGTGTGTTCTTCTATTGTCCCTTGGTCTTGAGTTATCTTTCCCATCACAGGCTCAAGGCTCTAAGAGTGAGTAGACTTCTTGAGTTGGTTTAAGCACGTCCATCATTTATACTTTGGATTGACAATAGATGTGATGGCACTCTTGTAGATTGGCTTCTCACCCTGTAATGGAATAGTGGAACACTATCGGTACATATATGATCCCCAATGATTTCTCCCACCACAATCCTAATTCACAGACATTGAAGAGACAAAACAGCTAATGTACAGTATATTCTTGTGAGTGGTGAAACACTTTCCCTGATACGTCTGACCTGTAGCTTCCAACCCTCCATGGTGTCTACAGCCACATCAGGGCAAGCCAGACACTGAGAATAGGTTTACGTCCCAAATGGCACCCTATTCTCTATATAGTGCTAGGGGGCCTGGTCAAAAGTAGTGCACTATACAGGGAATAGGGTGCCATTTGGAACGGGGCCTGCGGTCAGAGGGTATAGCAGGGCTAGCAGGACTCGCAATTAGCCAGGTCATCCCTCCCAGTTCTTTGTGGAAGCGGGCAAACTCTCTCTGGTTGTGGATGGAGGTGAGTCGTTAGCAGAGCAGTACAGAGACCAAACCATGGACCCAGACACCACTGCAGTCAGCAGAACTACATCAGAACCTGACAGGCACTCTGGGAGGAAGAAAATAAGATCAAACATTAAAGACACAACCTCCCATTGCAACAGCCTCACTTTTGCCACTTTGAAGAAGCAATTGGTGTGTCATTAATTCAAATTACCTTCGAACAGCGGGAATTATGACAGTGTGGCTTTAAATCTGGGATTTAAACAGCAACAAACTGGTCACCCAGCACTTTTTTGGTAAACAACTGAGGTATGGGGCTGGAGAAATTAACCACAATCAAATGAGTGAACATTCATGAGAGCAAAACGATTATTATCTTTGACAATATAGGTTTTAGTACCTCGCTTTAGGGCTGTGTGAATGTGGGCAAAGCCCTGTCTCTGTCTGGCCAGATACAAGAAGAGAACCAAGCACACGTCCGTGTCCCTCTCCTTACATCTGTGGAAACCGTTGGAGGGGTGGTGGTGCTCAGAGGCAAGGGGTAGCTGATCAGGTTGCTTCCCCACCAGGGTAAGGTTCAGGTGGGCACATCTCCTCTGACAGACCCTGGTAAAAGGCCAGACACAGGATGAAATCCCTGTGGAGGGAGGAAAGTAGGATCGATGCAAAGTTGAAAAGCACGATGGTTGACCTGACTGAGGAACTATTTCACTTACGTTTTTTCTTTCTGCATTGCTATGTGATTATATGTATAATGTTTGATGTGTCTCTCTTTCATGAATACTTGTATGTAAACGTTTAACATTTTTGTCATTTAGGAGACGCTCTTATCCTGAGCGACTTACAGTTAGTGCATTCATCTTAAGATAGCTAGTTGAGACAACCAGATAGATAAGCCATAAACTAGGTTTCCATCCAACCTTTTCATGCGAGTAAAGTACATGTCAGATAAAAATGTCACGACAGGCCTGATGGAAACAGAACATTTGTTGGTAAACTTTCCAAATGTCGACAAAACAAAATACGCTAGACAAGTTGGGTTCTTTTCGTGTCGGTAAAATGAATTATGCGATAAATGTCTGTGCGCAAATATTGATATAATAACTATCATAACAAAGTCAACTTGGAGTCACGCGATGACATGTTGTGTGGAAAGCATGCCGTTTATTAGGCTACAGATGAAATAAATGATGATGAATTTCACAGGGTGGTGTCACACCTGCTCCCGCCCCCCAGGCTGCCCTGCATTGCGCACTCCTGCCATCATCAATTACGCACACCTGCCTACCCTCGTCACGCGCATCAGCGATTTTGGACTCACTCACATCACCTGTTTATTCCTTCTCCTATATTTGTCAGTTCCCTAGCTCTGTTCCGGGCTGCTGCATTGATTGTTATTTGTCTGTGTTACCCGTGTGTCACGCTGTTCCTGTCTCGTTCTATGTCCGTTCCATATTAAATGTTTGACTCCCCGTACCTGCTTCGCCTCTCCAGCGTCATCCCTTGACAGGTGGTGAAAGTGCAAGGTGCTGAGCTTGATGCTCCTTTCCAATAAATGTCCATGGTCTTATTCTGGTGATATGATAATCTATGCTCGGCTGCGGTTTGGCAAGTAAAAATAATCTCGCTCTTTAGTCCATAATGATCTCATAATGTAGGCTATACCCGCGCTGTACCTGCAAAGCTGTTGGCTAGAGTGCGCGTGCCAATACCAGAGTGGGCACACTCGCAATGTGACGCAACAATTTTTGTGAGAAAACCATCAGTTGAGTTGAAAATGTGATGGAACCCCAACCCCAACTTTTTATTCAGTACATGAGAATTGAACCACAACATGTGTATGTGCACTATGTCATCACGCATAGACTTTTATTTCCACAAGTCATTTTGATGGAAACACATCTCTGGTGGGGAAATGCCCATATTGTTTTGATGAAGATTTTATAATATTCACATGAAAATCTGTCGCCAATTGGATGGAAACCTAGCTATTGTAAGTAACATTTTCCTCAATAAATTAGCTATCAGCAATGTCGGTGCTTGTAGGAAAAAGTCAAGTGTGAGTGTAGAACTCTCCCTGCAGTCAAATTCCAATTTATGCACTTGTTCTTACAAATGTTAGATATTAATGTTCACTTGGCTGCCACTCCGTACCTGTGTGCGGTGCATGCGCTAGGGCAGGTGGGGCACAGGTCACAGGTAGGGCCCTTGGTGACGTCCGTCCTGGCAAAGACAGGCACCGCAGCTGCAGACGCCCCTCCCTGCACAGGCCAGGCTGCTATGGGACAAACATCTGTCCGTGCTGAGTGGGCACTCACACGCACTGCCACTGAACCCTAGAAGACACTGGCACACACACACCTGCCCCACCCTGAATCACAGAGACGAAAGAACGTGCACACACACACTGACCATTACAAAGACAACGTTACAGTTGACCTGCCTATGTAAAGCAGTAGAAAACAACTGTATGTCAGATGTGAGAGAGAGCACACACCTACCTCCACATGGTAAGCCCTGGTACTGGTCACAGCGGAAGTCACTGCACTCACAGAACTGCACATAGTAAGCATGAAATGTGGGATTTTTGTGGCTATTATGGCACAAACACTTTCCACAAACATACTCCCCATACCCACTGCACTCTTCTGAGGCATTGTCATGGCAACACAGGTGTCTCCCATGATCCCCTTTGCCCGGCTTTACTTTCTCACACAACGTTCCGACACACCCCTCCCTACAACTGTAAGAGACATGATGACCTCGTCATTCATATTCAATGGGGTAGGATTTGCAACTAGCACTATATACGGAATATGATGCCATTTGGGACACAGATCCTTACCTGCACACTCCACACTCGAGGGCACTGTTACCATGGCTACAGGCTGGGCAGTGTGGAACCCTGTCCCTCTAACATGGACGGTCACATATGGGCTTCAGCAAAATCTCCAGCTCCTCACTATACCCCTGGGGCTTGATGACCCCACGCAACTGTCCCATACTGGTACCAGACAGATATGGAGGGGCAGTGATGGTTCCATTAAACTTCACCTAGACGGGAGATGTGAAAATAGCCTGAATATAGTTATATAGCCCTGATATACATCTGAAGTCTGAAGTTAACATACACTTATGTTGGAGTCATTAAAACTTGTATTTCAACCACTCCACAAATTTCTTGTTAACAAACTATCGTTTTGGCAAGTCGGTTAGAACATCTACTTTGTGCATGACACAAGTCATTTTTCCAACAATTGTTTACAGACAGATTATTTCACTTATAATTCACTGTATCACAATTCCAGTGGGTCAGAAGTTTACATACACTAAATTGACTGTGCCTTTAAACAGCTTAGAAAATTCCAGAATTATGTCATGACTTTAGAAGCTTCTGATAGGCTAATTGACATAATTTGAGTCAATTGGAGGTGTACCTGAGGATGTGTTTCAAGGCCTACCTTCAAACTCAGTGCCTCTTTGCTTGACATCATGGGAAAATCAAAATAAATCAACCAAGACCTCAGAAAAAAATTGTAGACCTCCACAAGTCTGGTTCATTCTTGGGAGAAATTTCCAAACGCCTGAAGGTATCACATTCATCTGTACAAACAATAGTACGCAAGTATAAACACCATGGGACCACGCAGCCGTCATACCGCTCAGGAAGCAGACGCATTCTGTCTCCTAGAGATGAACGTACTTTGGTGCGAAAAGTGCAAATCAATCCCAGAACAGCAGCAAAGCCCTTGTGAAGATGCTGGAGGAAACAGGTACAAAAGTATCTATCTCCACAGTAAAACGAGTCCTATATAAAAAATAACCTGAAATAACCGCTCAGCAAGGAAGAAGTCACTTCTCCAAAACCGCCATAAAAAAGCCAAACTACGGTTTGCAACTGCACATACTTTTTTGGAGAAATGTTCTCTGTTCTGATGAAACAAAAATAGAACTGTTTGGCCATAATGACCATCGTTATGTTTGGAGGAAAAAGGGGGAGGCTTGCAAGCCGAAGAACACCATCCCATGGCAGCATCATGTTGTGGGGATGCTTTTCTGTGGATGGTGGATATATTGAAGCAACATCTCAAGACAACAGTCAGGAAGTTAAAGCTTGGGTCTTCCAAAAGAACAATGACCCCAAGCATACTTCCAAAGTTGTGGCAAAATGGCTTAAGGACAACAAAGTCAAGGTATTGGAGTGGCCATCACAAAGCCTTGACCTCAATCCTATAGAAAATGTGTGGGCAGAACTGAAAAAGCGTGTGCGAGCAAGGAGGCCTACAAACCTGACTCAGTTACACCAGCTCTGTCAGGAGGAATGGGCCAAAATTCACCCATCTTATTGTGGGAAGTTTGTAGAAGGCAACCCTTAAACGTTTGACCCAAGTTAAACATTTTAAAGGCAATGCTACCAAATACTAATTGAGTGTATGTAAACTTCTGATCCACTGGGAATGTGATGTAAGAAATAAAAGTTGAAATTAATCATTCTCTCTACTATTATTCTAAAATTTCACATTCTTAAAATAAAGTGGTGATCCTAACTGACCTAAAACAGGGAATATTTGCTCGGATTAAATGTCAGGAATTGTGAAAAACTGAGTTTAAATGTATTTGGCTAAGGTGTATATCATTTCAACTGTATGTATCTCTCTCTCACACACACACACACACACACACACACACACACACACACACACACACACACACACACACACACACACACACACACACACACACACACACACACACACACACACACACACACACACACACACACACACACACACACACACACACACACACACACACACACACACACACACACCTCATCACCAATGGATATATTGGAGCACCTCCTTCCCTGGTCCTCTCAGCAGCTCTTCATCATTGTTCTTACAGTGGGAGCTGTATGATATCTGGAAGCCTGCAGGCAGCTCAATCTTCTCCATAACAACCTCAGAGGTCAGGTCCTGGGGTCAATAACAGAGTTAACCTTTTTAGTTGAGGAGGAGTGTGTTTTTGTGTGGGTCTGTGTGTGTGCATGCGTGTTTGTCCATGTGTGTGTGACAATTAACCTCTGTAGCTGAGGAGGTGTCAGCAGTTCGTCAGCAGCCTTGTACACACAGAAATAATGACCTGTGTAGGAAGGGAGTATTCTGCTGCACTTAGGTTATATGCCTATTATACGCAGGATGTTTTGGGAGTTGTTGGAGAGCGTTCCGACAGCACTTTTTGAGAAGGTGCTCTTCAGGATCTGCCAGAAGAATAAAACAACACTACATCCATCTTGATAAAATACAGATGAGTTACTGTTAAACTATATATACTGTATTGTGCTGTCAAAGATATTTAGTGTAATGTTGTGGTTGGAGGGAGGGAGGAATGGATGAGGAGGAGGAGGAGGAGGAGGAGATAAAGATGGGTTTCTACCTCGTACAGGTGTGTGACGTCCTCGGTCACAGCAAAGATGATCTGGATATTTATTTTTTTCTCAGCAAGGTGAGCCACAGAGGGATAGTCCTAACAGGAAGACAGACCGTACACTCTCTCTATTTCTATCTCTATCCCCCACTCTATCAGACAAACATTCCATTTCCTTCTCTGAAAAGGGATAAATAAATCCAATTTAGAAGGAGTGTGGGGATCCATATTTCACATGTCCATTCCCCACCCTGGGTGGGCACTTATCCAAACAGAAATGGTCTGTAACACACTCAGTAGCACAGTGTGGAGGGAGGCTCGATATAACACACACACACACATAGACACAAACACACAGACTTAGTTTAGGAGATAAAAAGGCTCTGTCAGGATTATTCCATGGTGACCCCAGCTATTTCAAATCAGGAAGTGCCTGTCAGTATCCTCTTTACAAATGATATTGACCTTTAAATCACTGCCGTTGACTTCTGTCTGTCTTCTGTAGACTTCTGTCTACTTCTGCAGTCTGTACTGCATGGAGTTACTGCCACTCCCTAATATCCTCTCACACTAGCTACTGTAAGAATATAAAGGAAGATACTACTATTTAGTCTTCCGTTAGAGACATGCTAGTGGGATTCAAACCAGGGTTTCCTGCATGCACTCTACAAGGCTGTGTTATCCCACTGAGTTTTAGCCTAGGAATTAGCTTAAGGAACTCTGTTATACTTGCAAATCCTATTGTGTTTATTGAGGGGTTCTGGATAGAGCATAGCTGTACCTGGAGGTTACCTCTGGTGTACACATTGTTTTCCAGGTGACATTTCCCATCGTTGGGCAGAATGATCGCTCCCAGGTTCCCCGTCTCCAGCAAAGTGGAAGCCAGCACAGCCCATTGGTCTAAAAATGATCCCAAAAGGAGTTAAGGTAACACAAACACACTAACCCAGACAAAACAACATAACAATCCAACACAGCAGCTCTACCCCCTACTGGGTGTGTATCCAACCTCACTTTATTTCACACATGGCGGCCTGCGTCAAGGCATCCAGGCCCCCCTCTGGTGAGTTGAGGTTTCCGGAGTTCGCTGCCCCCCCCCCCCCCCCCCCCCCCACCACCACCACCACCACCAGCTGTGAGGCCCAAGAGATTGTGGTAGGTGAAGGGAGGGGATCAAGGCCAGGACTCCATCCTTTTACACAGGTTCTGGAGCATCCCCTCAATGGTACTGATATAGGGCATCACTGTCTTGTCCACAAACGCTCCAAAGCCTTCAGAGAAATAATAAAATATACGGTTTAACAGTAATGAATATACAAATCTGGCCCAGTCAGTTCTCCAGGCAGGGATGCATGCAGACAGGCACATGTGCGCACACAAACAAACACACACTCACACATTCTGACGTTGCTGGTGGTGTTCCTCATCTCCTCCATCAGGTGTGTCCCCAGCCTCTTGACGTTGGCCAGGTCGTCCTTCATGGAGAAGGAGAGGTGCATCAGGTAGTACAGGTCTATGTGGTAGTCCTGCACACGCTTGAACTTCACCTCAAAGGTCTGGAGCTCGCCTGTACCAAGAGGAAGCCACTTATTACATTCACACACTACCCCCAGAAAAACCTAGCACATCTATCTGCTTGTCAGATTTGAGGTGGATACTCAGTCAGTCAAGTAGCCGATACTTACATAGAGAACTCATGGTCTCATCAGAATGGTTAGAAAATAATGGAATTTAACCATTGTAGTTATATGTCCCCTTTGCTGACATACAGTATTACTTATATGTCACTATAATGACCAATGACTTATATAAACAATTTATATATACACATGGCCTACCAGGACACAGGTGCAGCAGGACTCTCTGGGGCTATAACTGGGTAATGTGGTGGGGGTCCAGCCTGGGCTGGTGTTTCTGGTCCTGGGGTCTGGAGGTGACCTTGTGGATCTCCAGGAGGCCTGTGGAACCTCTGGGGTTCTCGAGGTGCTCCACCAGGCAGCCTCTCTCCAGCAGAGCCCTGGAGGTGTCACAATGCTCCCTCGTCTGCTAACCTGGTTCTATGAAAGTCTACACATCATGGAAGAACAGTAAAACAAAGTATCATGCTATTTGGACATTATATGAAGAAAAAAAATATTTTCTAAGACTAATGTACTCCAATAATTTAAGTAGCAAATAGGCCAGATGACTGAACCCTCTGTTACAGGAGCTTACAGTGCCTCCTCCTTACACCAGGCACAGTGTGGTCCAGACTCCAGACACTCTCCAAAGCTCTTGACCCCTGACCATAGCACTCCTCCTGTCTTCTCTGGCCTAGGGCAAGGACAACAAGTAGAACAACAACCTTTCACTGCCACCCACTGCAATGTGCTTTATCATTCTCTAGACTCTCAATAGAGCTATCCTCCTGTATTTAATGTAATATGAAATTGTGAAAGGGGAAAGAATTATGATTATCATTTTTTTAAAACATTTATACCTCTATTATGAGAAAGGTATAGATTTACCTTGATTTCCCTTAGTCCTGGCAGCAAAATAACAGCACAACAGCATCTGACCATAAACACAAAAACAGTTTGCTGTTTAACTAATCCAAGACCAGCTCTAACAGCAGCCAACTGCTCAGTACGTCCCAAATGGCACCCTATGCCCTACATAGTGCCCTACTTCAGACCGGAGTCTTATGGGCCCTGGTCAAAAGTAGTGCACTATATAGGGAATAGGGTGCCATTTGAGACGTAGAACAAGTGTTAAATAATACAGGGTGCTGAGCAGCGAACAATCTCTCAGTGGAGACAAAGACTGGAAGACGAAGGACTCCTTACTGAATATCTGGCAGTAACACAGCCTATGCGTAGTAAGTTGAGGAAATGAAGAGGACTCGCTCTCTCTTTCTCCTTCCATGCAGTGATACTTCACACAGTGCTGCTCTGATGATATGAATTATAAAGAGGCAGGAACACTCACTTCAACTCTGCCACATACTGAATCGAAGGACATTACACAGGTCTGCACTGCCCTCTAGATGAGGTCTCAGCCAGGTTTGTACATTACAGTGCAAAGTAGAGAACAGTAAAGTGTATTGTACTTTAATCTACTCTACTGAATTAAACTATACTCTACTGTACTCTACTAAATTAAACTACCCCGTTGAAATGTAAAGCTGTTATGGTTTCGGGTAGAGGCGTCCTAAGGATCACGGATAGCACTGTTTTTTATAAAGGGTAACACTAGTGACATGGAGTGGAAGGACAGTTATTCCCTGTAAAAGATTGTTCATATTTAGTTGATATTTTAGTTTTTTAAGTTGTCAACTATGCAGAGTTAATACTTTCTTTTGCATAATGACATTTAAAGTGTGAACAAAAATATATTGTTTTACTCAAAATATGTCACTTAACCTTGACTCATGACCCGAGGGACAACCCAATTTCATGCTACTGACCGTGTTCTTCAATATATATTTGTAAAAATGGTTGCCAATTTATCTGTCTTACATATGTTTTATTAACAATAAAACCCTTCAATTTGAGGGGCCTCCTGCTAGCTGTGCCACTAGAGATCCTGGGTCGAGTCCAGTCTCTGTCGCAGCTGGCCGCGACTGGAAGACCGGTGGGGTGGCATGCATTTGGCCCAGCGTCGTTTGGGTTAGGGGAGGGTTTGGCCAGCAGGGATGTTCTTGTCCGTTCGCGCACTAGCAAACCCTGTGGCGGCCCGGGCACAATGCACGCTGACACTGTCGCCAGGTGTACGGTGTTTCCTCCGACACGTTGGTGCGGCTAGTTTTCAGGTTAAGTGGGCATTGTGTCAAGAAGCAGTGCGGCTTGCCTGGGTTGTGTTTCGGAGGACGCACGGCTCTCGACCTTCGCCTTTCCCGAGTCTGTGCAGGAGTTGCAGAGATAGGACAAGACTCTAACTACCAATTGCATACCAAAAGGGGGTAAAATAATTAACAAAAAAATATATATACTTTTTTTTTTTTTAAACACTTCATTTTGAACAAAAACACATATTTTGTGTCATTATCTGACACTTTTAAATGTTTTTCCTGGTGATTGAGGCCAGGATAGGAAAACCAACATTTTTGTATAATGAACCGCCAATCATATCTCTGCTAGACTGTTCTCACTGTTAACCACAGGGCAGTTCATCTCTTTGTGATCAAATGATGCCACATTTTCACACTGTCAGTTTATCATAAACATTTGTATAAACCTAGATGGCTGCTGATGACATTGCTGAGAATGTAATAAATTGTCAGAATAATCATTATGTGCTGTTACCATAGTCCCTCAGTGACACAATGCAGACAGCTAGCTAGCACACAACTCTGTGTGACACGCATAGTTTTTACAGCCAACAGGGGGTGGGCCATGACTAGAAAGGATCCAGCTTTTATCAAATTAACATCAAAAGTAGATTTTTTTGGTTTCATTTTAGCTATAACCCTGACCCTAACCCTTTTCCTAACCTTAAGAATGTGAAATGTCAGAATAATAGTAAAGAGAATGATTTATTTCAGCTTTTATTTTCTTTAATCACATTCCCAGTGGGTCAGAAGTTTACATTTTCGGGAAGCCTTCCACAAGCTTCCCACAATAGGTTGGGTGAATTTTGGCCCATTCCTCCTGACAGAGCTGGTGTAACTGAGTCAGGTTTGTAGGCTTCCTTGCTTGAACACGCTTTTTCAGTTCTGCCCACACATTTTCTATAGGATTGAGGTCAGGGCTTTGTGATGGCCACTCCAATACCTTGACTTTGTTGTTCTTAAGCCATTTTGCTACAACTTTGAAGTATGCTTGGGGTCATTGTCCATTTGGAAGACCCATTTGCGACCAAGCTTTAACTTCCTGACTGATGTCTTGAGATTTTGCTTCAATATATCCACATAATTTTCATTCCTCATGTTGCCATCTAGTTTGTGAAGTGCACCAGTCCCTTCTGCAGCAAAGCACCCCCGTGCTTCACGGTTGGGATGGTGTTCTTCGGCTTGCAAGCCTCCCCCTTTTTCCTCCAAACATAACAGTGGCAATTATGGTCAAACAGTTCTATTTTTGTTTCATCAGACAAGAGAACATTTCTCCAAAAAGTACGATATTTGTCCCCATGTACAGTTGCAAACCGTAGTCTGGCTTTTTGTCTTCCAGGTTATTTTGATATAGGACTCGTTTTACTGTTGATATAGATACTTTTGTACCTGTTTCCTCCAGCATCTTCACAAGGTCCTTTTGCTGTTGTTCTGGGATTGATTTGCACTTTTTGCACCAAAGTACGTTCATCTCTAGGAGACAGAACGCGTCTCCTTCCTGAGCGGTATGACGGTTGTGTGGTCCCATGGTGTTTATACTTGCGTACTATTGTTTGTACAGATGAACGTGGTACCGTCAGAGGTTTGGAAATTGCTCCCAAGGATGAACCAGATTTATGGAGTTTTACAAAAAAAATCTTAGGTCTTGGCTGATTTCTTTTGATTTTCCCATGATGTCAAGCAAAGAGGCACGGAGTTTGAAAGTAAGCCATGAAATATATCCACAGGTACTCCTCCAATTGACTCAAATTATGTCAATTAGCCTATCAGAAGCTTCTAAAGCCATGACATAATTTTGGGGAATTTTCCAAGTTGTTTAAAGGCAGTCAACTTAGTGTATGTAAACTTCTGACCCACTGGAATTGTGATACAGTGAATTATAAGTGAAATAATCTGTCTGTAAACAATTGTTGTAAAAATTACTTGTGTCATGCACAAAGTAGATGTCCTAACCGACTTGCCAAATCTATAGTTTGTTAACAAGAAATTTGTGAAGTGGTTGAAAAACGAGTTTTAATGACTCCAACATAAGTGTATGTAAACTTCTGACTCCAACTGTACATCTTCTTTTTTTATCACCATCGACATTGAATTGGTTTGGACATTTGAGAACTTCTCCAAACTACAGTACTTCTGCAATCAACTAGCTAGTTGTTTTGACTAGCTAGATCATTTAATCTTTCCTCAAAATCACAAGTACAATTGTGATTTTCATGTGTGCAGTTTTCTGTACATTGCTTTGGAATGGTTGCTTCAACTGATGGATGGAGGGTTTTTGCAATCAGAAGACTTTCAGCTGCATTTTTGCTGCTTTGATGTGCTTTTCACCTGTGGTAACCATGGAAACTAAAGACGCAACTAGACACCGGCGCACATGGGAGCCTCTGGTGCCTCTGATGAGCCCTCTGGTGCCTCTGGTGAGCCCAGAGGCTCCCAGCACTGGAGGCTCCGTGCCATGGATCATCACTGGAGGCTTCTTGCTATGTATCATCACTGGAGGCTTCGTGCCATGGATCATCACTGGAGGCTTCGTGCCATGGATCATCACTGGAGGCTTCTTGCTATGTATCATCACTGGAGGCTTCGTGCCATGGATCATCACTGGAGGCTTCGTGCCATGGATCATCACTGGAGGCTTCGTGCCATGGATCATCACTGGAGGCTTCTTGCCATGGATCATCACTGGAGGCTTCGTGCCATGGATCATCACTGGAGGCTTCGTGCCATGGATCATCACTGGAGGCTTCTTGCCATGGATCATCACTGGAGGCTTCGTGCCATGGATCATCACTGGAGGCTTCGTGCCATGGATCATCACTGGAGGCTTCTTGTCATGGATCATCACTGGAGTGAGGAGACGTATGGGCAGTCTGGTACGTGGAGCTGCCACAGGGCTCACCAGGCTGGGGAGACATACAGGAGGATTAGTTCTGGGCGCAGGCACAGGACTCACCAGGCTGGAGAGACATACAGGAGGCCCTGTCCTTGGCAGAGGCACCGGATACACTGGGCCATGGAGGCGCACTGGAGGTCTCGAGCTTGGAGCCTGCACAACCCGTCCTGGCTGGGTGGTTATCTTCACCCTGAAAATGAGGGGCACTG
The DNA here is from genome assembly GCF_029448725.1 of Salvelinus fontinalis. NCBI lineage: Eukaryota > Metazoa > Chordata > Actinopteri > Salmoniformes > Salmonidae > Salvelinus > Salvelinus fontinalis. The sequence continues at coordinate 10,752,710 of NC_074689.1, forward strand.
GCACATGACGCACTGGGCTGTGCAGACGTACCGGAGACACAGTGCGTAGAGCCGGCACAGGATATACTGGGCAGAGGAGGCGCATTGGAGGTCTGGAGAGCAGGGTTGGCACAACCCGTCTTGGCTGGATGCTCACCCTAGCCCGGCAGATGCGGGGAGCTGGAATGTAGCACACTGGGCTAAGAACGCGTACTGGAGACACTGTGTGCTCCACCGCATAACTCGGTGCCTGACCAGTACGACGCTCGCCATGGTAAGCACGGGGAGTTGGCTCAGGTCTCCAACCTGACTCAGCCAAACTCCCTGTGTCCCCCCTCCCCAAAAAAAATGGGGGGCTGCCTCTCGGGCTTCCTTGCCAGCCGTGTTCCCTCGTAACGCTGCCGCTCTGCTTTCGCTGCCTCCAGTTCCTCCCGTGGACTGCCTGCCTCCAGGGTCCCTTACCGTCCAGGATTTCCTCCCAAGTCCATGAATCCTGAACACGAAGCTCCTCCTGAGCGTATATTTTCTTTTATTTAGCTGAATACGCCGACAAAACAATAAACACTACAAAACAAACTGTGAGGCTAAAGGCTAAGTGCCATAAACAAAGTCAACTTCCCAAAAAGACAGGTGGGAAAAAGGGCTACCTAAGTATGGTTCTCAATCAGAGACAACAATAGACAGCTGTCCCTGATTGAGAACCCTACCCGGCCAAAACATAGAAATACAAATAATAGAAAATAGAATACCCACCCCAACTCACACCCTGACCAAACCAAATAGAGACATAAAAAGGATCTCTAAGGTCAGGGCATGACAATAGAAACCTTCCTAATTACCCGAAAGGACAGAAATCAGAGAGGAGGGGACGTGAGTGGACATTGGTTTTAAAATGAGAACTGATTTAAACCATGATCACATGGAAGCAGTTTGCCTGGATATATTATTACTTAAGTGCCAAGCAATCTTGTTAGGGGCTCTGTATAGACCTCCAGAATAGGGGTTCTGTGTAGACCTCCAGACCAGAGCGACTTTTATGAGATCCTTGAAAATGAGTGTACTGCCTTATGTGACTTTCTAACCTCTGAAGTGATTATTCTGGGTGATGTAAATACTGATGTACTGAACATGAGCTGCCCCCTGTATAAGGCTTGTCTAACTTTTGCAAAACTTTCTGTTTGACTCAGTTGATAAATACGCCTACAAGAATCTCTGACACCAGTCAGACTGCCATTGATCTCAATATGGTATCAGATAATCACAAGATATCCCAAAGTAGTGTAATTGCATATTATCAACCATGTCTTAATAACCTGCTCTAGGAAAGTGAGCAAAACCTGTTAAATTGTCACAATACCTTCAGGACCAGATCCCTCAAAAACAATGACAAGGAACAATTTAATAAACTACTAGGATAGGTAGACTGGTCTAATGTTATGGAAAGTGGGGGTGTTGATAGAGCATAGGAACTCTTCCAAGGTATATTTCTCAGTACTGTGGACAAGCTGGCATCCCTAAGTGAGGAGGATCAAACAAAGGACAGAACCCAGGATCGTAGGGAAATCTTCCTTCCATCACCATGACCTCCAGACTTCAAAAGACTTCAAGAGGTCAACATTTCCAGATTCCTTCACTCAACACAAACACCTAAGGAATACAGTTCAAAGATCCAGGGCTCTCATTTATCAATGTTGCGTAGAAAAGCTTCTCAATTAACTCGTACGAAGAACATTTAGAATGTTCACAAGTACAAAAAAGTAGGTATTTATCAAATGCTCGTACGCTTGATTTACACACACCTGTAAGTATTTTGCCTTGTTAAATCAGACGCGTTCTAAAACACTGTGCTAGTGCTCGTGAAGTCTCATTTACATAAAGAACCACCCTAAATGACCATTTATGGTCACAAACCTTCCCTTTAAAGCTGCAAGAAATGTCACTAATTTCTGTCAGCCAACATGGAGAAATCAAAGAAGACAAAGAAAAAACACTTTTTGGACACAGAAATTGAAGATTTGATCGCTGAAGTGGAAGCAAAACAAGCCATACTTTTCGGAGCCCTCAGCAATGGCTTGACAAATAAGAGAAAAAATATTGCTTGGGAGCAGGTTAGAGCTGTGGTAAATTCTGCCTCATCTGAGTGCAGAACAGTTAACGAAATTAAAAAGAAATGGTTTGATTTGAAAACATATGCCAAAAAACAAAAATCCACCAAAGGGAAATAAGTGCAACAGGAGGAGTGACAGAGTGACTCTTCACTGTCTGCTATGAACCATCGCATTGGCAGCATAATTGGATAGACCTCAGTGTCTGGCATCATTTGTGATGGTGATACTGAGGACCCTCTCCCAGACCCTGAAGGAATACCAGATACACCAACTGATGATAAGTCAAGCTTTATTTTCGCAACCATATTCAGACATGAAATCTTGACAGATGTGGGTGATTTGCCTGATCCCCTCATCCCCAGGCCTACCAGAACGGTGTCCTCTTTGGCGAGCGCTTCAGGACTGACGCAGTCCTGAAACAACAAGAAGAGAACAAAACATACTCTTGAGGATGTATGCAATGGCCTGAGAGATAAATCAATCATTGAAAGATCTTGATTGTGTCAAACATGTGAGACAATAAATTCTGGTGCAATGTAAATGTGTTTTCCTTGTCGATTTGATTACAATATTTGGAAGAACAGATACCTAAAACCGATATTGACTATTGTCCTCAGTGCCAGAGCTATGGGTGGTGGGAAACACTCCCTGTCAGGCATGGGCTCATCGGGTCTGGGTGGATCATTCAGTGGAATGCTGTTTTTGATTGCAATGTTGTGGAGCACACTGCAAGCCGTGACAATGTAGCAACCCTAAAAAAGAAATTGTACATTTTATTACATTCACGTAATGGCATTTGAAGGAATGTCATTTCAGAGGCAAACCTTGCTAGGCTGGTATTGCAGTGTGCCTCCTGTCCCAGACAAGCACAGCCAATGCCCTTTCAGCAGGCCTATGGTGCACTCCACTATTGTTCTTGTGCATGCGTGGGCTTGGTTGTACCTGGCCACTAGCTGGTTTGAGGGGTTTGTGAGGGGAGTCATCAGCCATGTTTTTAATGGGTAGCTCCTGCGGTTATGAACAGAACATTCAGATATTGTTTCCCAGTAGAGGTCTAACGAGGCAAATAAAATTGTGCAAATAAAGCATAAGTCACTTACCAATAAGCCGTCCATCCTCAACAGCTCCTTCCTGGAGGCTAAGGCCTACTGAACTGTTCTGCACAATGAATTATTCATGTGTCCAACCTGGCCATTTGTCCACTAAATTCAACAAATCAAAATGTGATTCACAGATGACCTGCACATTGACAGAATGGAAACATTTTCTGTTGACAAAGTTGAATTTGTTCAATGATGGTGCTTTTATTGAGATGTGGGTGCAGTCAATTGCTCCAATGACATTGGGAAATCCATTTATGGTATGGAAATCCCTTTTCACTCTGGCCTGTTGCACAGCAGTGTACGGAAACTGTATGTATTGTGGGGGTCGATGAAATAATGCCACGAAGGACTGCAGTCAATATTCGGCTCATGGTTGGTTGTGAAATGCCAGACTGATCCGCAATCTCCCTTTGGAATGTTCCAGTGGCCAAAAATCCCAGGGTGGAGAGGACTTGGGTATGCACTGGGATGGCATTGGTGCGATTCGTCTCCCTTCCTAATACTGGAGAGTTGGTTGCAGAGATACAATAAAATATGCTTTTGGAAAATGAAATCTACTAATAAGCCAAGTGTCGCTCTCAGCAAAAAATCTGCACGCTCATTGAAAACACGCTCCCTGCGTAATGCAGCTTGTGCCAGATCCTCTAGCAATGCAAGATTTGCCATTTTTGACAAGTCACAATGCCTCAGTGTTGCCTTTTATATTATTTAACTGGTTTAACAAAATTGACTCCAACCGTACATTCCACTCTCTTTTTAATTTACTTTATTATTCAATTAGGCTTAAATGACTTCATGTTTATGAATTCGATAGCACCCTGAGAAAACTATTAGTAGTTTAAGAGTCTATAGAAGAAATACATGAATAAACTATTAATGTATTATCTTTTATCGTCATAGTTTATGATTTGGTCCAGTATGTCAATCCTTTCTCCATTTGGTGGGTGGTATTTCATAAGCAGATAGACTTTTCTACCACAAGGTGCTGTGCGTACGCATGGTCCGAGGTGTGCTTAAATTTACACACATTCTCAAGTATAAGTACAAATGGATAAATCCCACACTTTGCTTAGAAATGATCGCACGCATGGTTTACGTGTTCGTACGCAACATCGATAAATGAGCGCCCAGGACAATAAAAACGACCCCAGGGCCCTCTGGAAGACTTTCAAGGACCTAGGCAGTAGCAACAAGCCAAAAACAAAGTCAAACAGCATTGGACTGAATATCAATGGTACTGTAACCTTTGACAGAGCACAGGTGAGTGATCATTTAATGAGTTTTCCCCCACTATTGCCAGCAACCTTGTTGACAAACTCCCAGAATGCTTTGGCACCTTTGGAAACCATCATATACAAACCTATTATTCAGCTAAGGGCATCTCCGAAGGACAGTTTGCGTTTTCCCAGGTTTCAACTTCAGATGCTTAAAGATCTAGACAAACAGAAAGCCACAGGACTGGATAACATCCCAGCTAGATTCCTGGGTGATGCTGCTGATAATTTTGGACCTTATGTAACACACATCATCAATCTTTCCATTCAACATGGAAAGGTACCACCAGAGTTGAAACATGCAAGAGTTGTTCCTTTATACAAGAAAGGAAGCAAAGTTGAACAAGGGAACTACAGACCAGTGTCAATCTTGAGTTTGTTGTTAAAGGTTTTAGAAAGAGCACTCCATGAACAGATCATAAAGTACATTGATGACAATAACATTTTATATGACCTTCTGTCCAGTTTTAGACAATCCTACTCTACTGATACTTGTTTAATATAAATGACAGATTTTATCAAGCAAGTAATTGACGAGGGCAACTTCTGTGGTATTGTCATGCTTGACCTACTAAAAGCATTTGATACTGTGAACCATAAAATTGTGTTGTACAAACTGAAAGCAATTGGTTTTGCACAGACTCCTTATTATGGGTGGTCATACTTAATTGATAGGGTCCAAAGGGTGGATGTGGGCTGAACACTGTCTGATGCTAAGGAGATAAACGGTTCATCTCCACCGGGCACAGCCAGAAGAGGACTGGCCACCCATCATAGCCTGGTTCCTCTCTAGGTTTCTTCCTAGGTTTTGGCCTTTCTAGGGAGATTTTCCTAGCCACCGTGCTTCTACACCTGCATTGCTTGCTGTTTGAGGTTTTAGGCTGGGTTTCTGTACAGCACTTCTAGATATTAGCTGATGTACGAATGGCTATATAAAATAAACTTGATTTGATTTGTATCGCCCAGGGGAGCATTTTGGAGCCTTTGCTTTCTTTGCTCTACATAAATGATATGGACTCTGCCTGTTCATTCCCTCTGTTCTGGATGATTCTGCCCTCTTGGTTTTACATAAGAAAAAGGATATTGTTGAAAAGACCCTATGCAGCAAACTGACTAAAGTCAGAAAGTGGTTATCCAACAGCAAACTGTCTCTGCATTTAGGAAAGACAGAATGTATCCCTTTTGGTTCTAAACACAACGTGAGAAACTCTTCCAATTTCTTGGTCAAGTGTAATGGTGTAGAGCTGAAGTAAAAATGCTCTGCTACATACTTTGGATGTGAACTGGACCAACACATGACAGGTGAACTCATGGCTCTGAAGTTCATTGGCCAAGTTCCTGGATACAGAGACTATGAGGACCCTGGCAATATCTCTGATACAGGCCACTATGACTATGCTTGTATCGCATGTTTCAGAGGCATAACAAAAAATCTTAAGCACAAATTTAAATGGCCCTAATCAAACTAATGAGAATTATGCTCATGCTCAGCCCTAGGACGGACATTGGTCCTAATAATTTCAAGGAACTGAACCGGCTTCCAGTTGATCTCCGGGTGGTGCAAATCAAACTGTTGATGTTTTTTTTAAAGTTATACATGACCTTGCCCCCAGTTACCTGTCTGGTTATTTTCATTTCATTAGACTCTCATAGCCATCACACCAGAGCCAGTGTTGCTAATATCAGACTCCTGCGCTATAGGAGCATGGCTGGAAAAAGCTATTTCCTTAACACTGGTGCAGAGGAATGGAATGGTGTACCAAACCATATAAAATCCATCCCTACACTAGAGCGTTTTAAGATAAAGCTTAAGAAATGCTTTATGGGCTAAATGCTTTAGAACTGCACAGGCTTAAATAAAGTATAATTGTTTCCAGAGCGTTACTTGGTAATCTATTTTATTTGTTTTATGGTTTCCTCCCTATTGATAAGATGTATTTTGCTTTCATGTTATAATCTTCTATATCTTTGGTTTTCATGTATTTACATGAGGACCACAATGAAAATACATGTTTTTTTAAATGTGTTATGTCATCCTCGATTATTTTAATGGCATAGTGCCATATCCACATGAGTAGTTGTATTATTTTGAAATGGTCAAATAAATATAATCAAAACTCATCTGTGGCTGATGGGCATTAGCCCATCCAAAGGGAGGCAGAAGCAGCTGAAAGCAGGACAGATCTCCTCCCCCTCCTTTCCCTTGCATCACACTGCAACAATCTGTTTCAGAAGGAATGTTGTCACTGTGTATGTCTGGTATATGATCAATGTGTCTACACTACACTACCTCTGCAATAATACTCTCCCACACTAAATCCATATTATCGGGTCAGATGATCCATGTACATAGTCTACATAGTCAAACATTTATCAGATGAGCCATAAATGTTTAAAATATAAAAGTACTACAATTCATTTGGTAATTTCACAGTTTTACGATTGACTTTAATTTTAATATAAAATTATCTGTCCCTTTCTACTAGTTTTTTGTTGGTTTTTACTCGGTCCTTCGAAGTAAAGTAACCAGTAAGCTCATCGTCCCCTAGCTCTCAACAGGTGATTGGTGCCGCTCGCTGTCCAATCACAAACAGTCTGTTTGCCAACGCAAAGTTATGGCTTGGTCAGCTGTAAGTAACCTTTTGGGTGAACAGATTTTCCGCTACAGCTAGCTAGTTATCCCTTCCGACCCGACGTTGACAGCAAACTACTGAAACAACACACATAAAATGTTGCTACATTCTAAATACCGCATAGTGTTTGTGGATTGCGTGCTAGCCAGCAAGATAGCTGTACCAACCCAGCAAGAACTATGTATGCGCGGTTTGCAATGGATAACGTTCGCTAGCTAAGTATGCTATTGCTTGCTGGAATATTCGTCATGTCGACTAGTTATCATCCTCCCTGGTAAGTAAATGTTCTTGTTTTGTCTCTTAGATCCTGTAACTATTCTAGCTACATTGACTAACACATTTAATAATTTACGTTTTTGAATGTAGTTAGCCAATACAATTAGACGTCGCCAAGACAATCGACGCCCATGCTGTTTTAAATCACAACCCTCGTTTTAAATACAACTTTGTGTAAAATAATCAAATGTGCTTCCCCATAATATAGCCAGCTACGTAAACTTCTCATTCTATTGACGTTAATGTTGTAGCTATAACGTTAGCTACCTGCTAGCAACCGCTCTCGTTCTTGAGGAAAACTATTTGATAATAATTTCAGTAACTCACGTTAACGCTGCCCCAACATCTGCCTGACCATATTCGCTGAGGGAAAGCATTGAAAAATCATTCGTAAAGGCAGATTTTATAGTGGGTGGAACTCTACAAGAAGTTGGCTGGCTACTGTGCTGTTTGCTAGTCAACAACTATCTAACGTACTTTTTGATGACCGCTAATTTAGCTAGTTACAAATTAGCCAACCATTCGTAACCAAGTCAAGCGACCAAAGCGCAAATCTCACTAGCTCACTTTAGCTAGTTAATGTTGTAGTTACCAGTTTTGTGTCCGTCTCTAACTGAAACGTTTGGTACATTTGATTCCCACTTGTCTAGAATCTGGTTGCGGCCAGTTAATTTCCTCAAATGGTCTTCTCTCTGTCCGCAGTTTTATTATCGACAGCAAAGTAACATTCGTTTAGTTTACATTTTCTTGACCATCATTGAGGGCGGGGTTTTCGTCGACTATGTGGTGGCGCTGTTGCCAAATATTTTTTAAACTAACCCAAGGTAGACCACAGCTTTTCGTTACCAATTCAGGAAATGAATCATAGTGGGCAAACAAGCAAGGTGGGCAGAGCCAAAAGCGAGCTAGCATGTATTTGCGCATTTGCAGTAACTCAATTCGCCCTTGTGCTCTTAAACAACGCAATTTACTTAGGCAAAGGGTAAAGTCTACAAAACTTAGTCCATTCTGTTCGTAACAAAGCTGTATTGGGATCAAATGTTTCATGGATGAGAACATTTGCAGAATGTCGGCCAAAATGCATCTTGCCCAATCTTCTCCCACTGCCGCCCACTGGGCATCCTTTCATCATATTTGGTGTTGAGTGGAAACGCCAACAGGATGCGTTAGATTTATACATAGTGAACAACCTGGGTCATTGTTCTATATGTGCTGTTGCTCTCTCATTGAGTGGCTAGTGGCTACTCATGCACATGGCTTGGCTACATGAAATCCAGCTAGTAACTGTTCCTACACCATTGAACATTCTAGTACAGTTAAATAGTTAACACACACATGGACGCAGCGGTCTAAGTCACTGCATCTCAGTGCAAGAGGCGTCACTACAGTCCCTGGTTCGAATCCAGGCTGTGTCAAATCCGGACGTGATTGGGAGTCCCATAGGGCGGATTACAGTTGGCCCTGCGTCGTCACGGCTTTCATTGTAAATAAGAATTTGTTCTTAATTGACTTGCCTAGTTAAATAAAGGTTACACACACCACACTGACCAAAAGGTTATTTTGTTGGAATTTACGTATGTCCCCATTACCAGTAAAACATAATCGAAACCTATTTATTTCGCTTACTTGCGGTGCTATTTCGTTGTTCATTTGTTAAGTCGTTCCATTCTCAACCACTATTTCTATGGAACGCCGTTTGGGTCTTGCGTGTCAAAAAATATACCCTCTTTGACTTGTCAAATAACACTATGGCCAATCAGGACTTGAATATGGCTGCACATCGCATAATAATTTAACGCTTAATAGATTTTTACGTAGTTATTACACATTGATTACACTATCACTCGTATTTCATATGTCACAACGATTCATGGATACGTATGCTATGATGCTAGTAAAGTTGTCTCACGGACCTACAGTGCTGGTCATAAAAAAAAAGCTAGCTAGCTCATGGATGCAAACAATGTTCTTCTCCAAAAACATAGCAAAACCGCATCTTTCGGTTGTTATAGTTAGCTAACTATATAGCTAGGTGTCATCTAAAATAACCTTAATTTATAAGACAGTTCTTATTTGATTAATGGTGGTCGGGCCATCTATGGATTAGCTAATAGTGGACTTTGCAGTTAGACTTCAAAATTAAAGAATGGCATAATTCTACTATTTGTATTCATTTGCATCACTGTCAATTACATACTTTTATTTTGAAGGCAAACCGCAAATTCCACTATTGTGCCTAATCCTTATTGTGGCTAGCTTCACAACACATAACCCAGTCCGGTCGAGCGTCACTAGCCAGGTGAAGCTAGCTGCCTGCTTATAACGTTAGCTTTGGGCAACAGGGTTAATTAGCTGGCTAGCTATTTATTTTCATGAATTGAAGTTAAATTTCAAAATTTCAGTAGGCGAACAACAAGTGGCAACCTAGATAATACTTATCATTGCTAGATTCCTAAGTCATTGCTAAGAATAATGAAAGTGACTGCAGTTTCTACTGGTCATTATTTTCAGGCTGGTTGTATTGGTGATATCTAGGTACCAAGCTAACTATCCCAGAAGTTGTGGTCAAACAAATTGCTTTATTACCAACGCTGTATTGTAAACTAGAGGTCGACCGATTAATCGGAATGGCCGATTTTAATTAGGGCCGATTTCAAGTTTTCATAACAATCGGAAATCTGTATTTTTTTTACACCTTTATTTATCCTTTATTTAACTAGGCAAGTCAGTTAAAAACACATTCTTATTTTCAATGGCGGCCTAGGAACGGTTGGTTAACTGCCTTGTTCAAGGGCAGAACGACAGATTTTTACTTTGTCAGCTCTGGGATTTGTTTTTGCAACCTTCCGGTTACTAGTCCAACGCTCTAACCACCTGCCTTACATTGCACTCCACGAGGAGCCTGTGTGGCAGGCTGACTACCTGTTACGCGAGGGCAGCAAGAAGCCACGGTAAGTTGCTAGCTAGCATTAAACTTATCTTATGAAAAATAATCAATCTAACATAATCACTAGTTAACTACACATGGTTGATGATATTACTCATTTACCTAGCGTGTCCTGCGTTGCATATAATCGATGCGGTACTTGTTAATTTCTCATTGAATCACAGCCTACTTCGACAAACGGGTGATTTAGCACTGTCGTTGCACCTAACCATAAACATCAATGCCTTTCTTTAAAATCAGTACACAAGTATATATTTTTTAACCTGCATATTTAGTTAATATTGCCTGCTAACATGAATGTCTTATAATTAGGGAAATTGTGTCACTTCTCTTGCGTTCTGTGCAAGCAGTCAGGGTATATGCAGCAGTTTGGGCCGCCTGGCTCGTTGCGAACTGTATGAAGTCCATTTATTCCTCACAAAGACCGTAATTAATTTGCCAGAACTGTACATAAATATGACATAACATTGAAGGTTGTACAGCAATATTTAGACTTGGGGATGCCACCCGTTAGATAAAATACGGAACGGTTCCGTATTTCACTGAAAGAATAAACATTTTGTTTTCGAAATGATAGTTTCCGAATTCGACCATATCAATGACCAAAGGCTCGTATTTCTGTGTGTTATTATGTTATAATTAAGTCTATGATTTGATAGAGCAGTCTGACTGAGCGATGGTAGACACCAGCAGGCTCGTAAGCATTTATTCAAACAGCACTTTTGTGCATTTGCCAGCAGATCTTTTCTGTGCTTCAAGCATTGAGCTGTTTATGACTTCAAGCCTATCAACTCCCGAGATTAGGCTGGTGTAACCGATGTGAAATGGATAGCTAGTTAGCGGGGTGTGCGCTAATAGCGTTTCAATCGGTGACGTCACTTGCTCTGAGACTTGGAGTAGTTGTTCCCCTTGCTTTGCAAAGGCTGCGGCTTTTGTGGAGCGATGGGTACCGATGCTTCGAGGGTGGCTGTTGTCGATATGTTCCTGGTTCGAGCCCAGGTAGGGGCGACGAGAGGGACGGAAGCTGTACTGTTACACAGGCAATACTAAAGTGCCTATAAGAACATCCAATAGTCAAAGGTTAATGAAATACAAATGGTAGAGAAATAGTCCTATAATTCCTATAATAACTACAACCTAAAACTTCTTACCTGGGAATATTGAAGACTCGTGTAAAAAGGAACCACCAGCTTTCATATGTTCTGAGCAAGGAACTTAAATGGTAGCTTTTTTACATGGCACATATTGCACTTTTACTTTCTTCTCCAACACTTTTGTTTTTTCATTATTTAACCCAAATTGTACATGTTTCATTATTTATTTGAGGCTAAATTGATTTTATTGATGTATTATATTAAGGTACAAGAAGTGTTCATTCATATTGTTGTAATTGTCATTATTACAAATAAATAAAATAATCGGCCGATTAATCGGTATCGGCTTTTTTGGTCCTCCAATAATCGGTATCGGCGTTGAAAAATCATCATCATCATCGACCTCTAATCTGTACAATATGCAAATTCCGGTCAATTTTATTGCCGACTAACTGACCCTCATTAACCGGTCAACAAACGGTTACGTTTTTTCCAAACAGTAAAATGGCGTGACCAACAGAAAATACTATCATAGATCTGTATGTAATGACAAGATGCTTATGTTTCCCCCCTAACAATGGGAGTAGTCCCAATGTGGGAAGGCAGGCGACAAGCTTATGCCCATAGAAACACATTGGACTTATTTTGGCGAGAGTAAAAGCGTGCGCTTCGCCTATAACTCTCTGATACTATGCATGCATACAAAGACCGGACATTTTTCATTAAGAGCTTAATGTAAACTTGCAACAAGTGCAAGCCTATTGTCTTAGTCAAAGGCTATGGCCTATTATTGAACATGCAACTCGTGTAATGAAACCGCTAATAAAACTTACTTTTCAAGCATTTGCCCAAATGCAATTCACGGAAAACAGTTCTAAACTGTGCAGCTAATGCGAGCAGTTCTGTATATAACAGAGATTAGAATCTCCATTAGAAATTTAGAGGGGGAATCTAATGCAACTACTATAATGGGTTGCTAATATGACTAGCATTGTGCCTTTTGGCTTCTGGACAACAAAAGAAAGTTGGCATAAAAAAACAATAGAACCGGAGAAAATTGCTGGTAAATGGCATGAGGAAGTCTTTATAAAATAACTGCCTCCAAGTTTCTATGGGTGGATTTTCACAAGGCTACTTTGAAGGAAGGTAAGACACCTCATTATTTGTATAAGTAAAGTAAAACATTCAGGTTTCAAACAATTATACTGCCTCAAGCTCACATTGCAAAGTGGTGGCTGATAGTCAACGGTTGGCAGGCTATAGCCTATGCATGCGAATGTGGGGTGCGCTTTACAAGTTGAGATTGAGAAATAAAAATAGCTCCTCCATTCTAGAACTGATGCAACTCTGTTGAGGGTTGCAGTGATTTCACTAGCTGTGGTTGCTGACGCGTATAGGGTTGAATCATCCGCATACATAGACACACAGGCTTTGTTTTAATGCCCGTGGTAGGTAGAAAAGAGTAGCGGGCCAAAAGAGCTGCCCTGCGGTACCACACTTTATATGTTGAACATTAGAGAAGCTTCCGTTTAAAGAATGCCATATAGATTCAGAGCTGAGGTTGAATAGCCATAACAAGTTTTTTTTACAACACGTTATGGTCAATAATATCAAAGGCTGCACTGAAATCTAACAGTACGGCTCCCACAATGTTCTTATCAATTTCTTTCAACCAATCAGTAATTTGTGTCAGTGCAGTACATGTTGAGTGCCGTTCTCGATAAGCATGCTGAAAGTCTATTGTTCATTTGTTTGGAGAAATAGCATTTTATCTGGTCAAACACAATTTTTTACCTTAAGTTTGCTACGTGTCGGCAGCAAGCCGATTGGTCAGCTGTTAGACCCAGTAAAGTGTGCTTTACCATTTACCATTCTTGTGTGGGTTGTCTTGCAGTTGATGTTGCTTGTCTCATTGGGTCCAATCATGATGATTGTGGGGGATTATTTCACTTTTCATCACCTTTTATCTTTCCACTATGATCAAACTAATGAAATACATGTTTTTTTATTCAACATATACTGTGTCTGCACAGCTTCCAAGGCAACCATCACAGGAGGAATGCTGTAATACAAAAACAGCTTTCCCAAGGCAAAGAAGGATATGCTGTGAAGACAGACCTAACATTCTGTAAGTCATTTATTCATATCAAATCTGCATTAATTGTGCACACAGAAATTCCACATACAAACATTGAAAAGTTTCACAAAAGTGCCTGAACAAATATTGCATATTTAAATTTCAGCACTTGAAAACACATTGTAGAATGAGTAGATTTCTACATTAACAAATTGATAGCATCATAAATCAGAACATTTAAATTCACTACATATTTAACAAACATTTGCCTTTTCCAAAACATTACAGGCTACGCAGACAGGCTCCTGGATCTCCTCTTGGATCAATGTCCCCCTTGATCCAGCGCCGTATGTGGGGAAGCTGTGAGAGCTATCTCCCCCATGTAAGAGGCCTGACAAGGAGGCCATAGCTGGATTTGTCTCCCGCTTCAGTCTTGGGGGGGTGACTGAAACCACGTGGGTGACTGACACCTGCTTGATTGAAGCGGGGTACATGGGTTCCCCTCCTCTCCCCATCAATCTTTGTAGTTGGTTGCATTTCCTAAACCCTTAGTAATTCACTTTACTTGATATCACATAATTTTGTTACTTTTTATATAATTTTTCAAGCATTCGGACTGGAGATTTGTGTTACAAACTGGGGGCAGGCGAGTGCCTATACTAGGCTTACGGCGTAATTATATTTTTATGTCAAATGTCTCAACATTATTTCTCACTTTTTTCTCATGAGTTTTCATGTTGATCAATATTTTGGATATGCTAGCCTATTGTAAATGATCAAATGTCTGATCAATACATACAATTCTGAATATAGTCATTTACAATGCTAATGCAGAGGCACCAATAAATTGTCCAGTCCACTTATTGTATGCTGTTTGTCATGTACATTCCCTTACGTCTAAGGTGATTCAGGCTTTACAAATTGTTGTGACGTGTATCGGTGAACTATATTCTGTAAGTTAGTTAAAACAATAGAAATACAATTGTGTATTGCTGCGGTTTGTCTGATATCCAACAGTCTATGATCAACTCAGAGCATTTTGCAGAGAAAATGGGTTGATGCATACATACTATTTAGGCTCGGAATGACGTGGCCCATTGTTTACCTTGTTACCTGGCAAGGGCCACAAGGGTGTTTCAAACAGCTGTCAGTCAAGGCCAGGTCATGAATATAAGCTCTCTGCCCAAGATACAACTTCTTATTCTGAGGATTTTAATAGCATACAAATATTATGGGTTTTGGTCATAGGCTATTTTTACTTCGGAAATAGAATGACTGCGGGACCTTATAAACGTTAAAACGAGGGGGTCGAAATTGTACTTCACTCTGAGCCAGCCGTGTGCGAAGGTACCCACTGAAAACCCTATGGAGAGAAGGGTTTGAGAGCTAGGTTGGAGCATGTGCTTGCATGTCCAGTAGCTCTCTAGTAGGTTTGGGCCTACATCCTATCTTCTGATCAACAAATGATCTCTAACCTTAGCGGCATAGGTTTCTAAAGCTTGTGTTGGCATAGGTTTCTAAAGCTTGTGTTTAAGGTTGAGCATAATGTTGCTAGCAATAATCAGGATATTTTAGATTAACCTTTACTTGCCGATACTTTCTTTGTTCTCATTGTGTGAGAACTGTGTGTGTAAATCTTTGTGTTTGGGTCACACTGACGCGCTGTCATACCACCTCTAAATGTGGCCAGGGGGCCTTCTTTCGGATGGGATGTTAAACTGGTGTCCTCTCTGTAGTCACTAAAGATCCCATGGCACTTATCGTAAGAGTAGAGGTGTTAACTTCAGTGTCCTGGCTAAATTTCCAATCTGACCCTCATACCATCACGGTCACCTAATCATCCCTAGCTTACAATTGTCTCATTCATCCCCCTTCCTCTCCCCTGTAACTGTTCCCCATGTCGTTGCTGTAAATGATCATGTGTTGTCAGTCAATTTACCTGGTAAAATAATGGTTAAATAAAACATTTATTGGGAAGAGCGGTTGAAGTAGGAAATAACCAACACTGCGCAGTACTCTTAGGTTATGCCACAAGAGGGCGACATTGACTAACAAATGGATCCCATAGAATTAGTAAACTCATCTTTGATACATTGATTCGTGATTTTCTTTTCATATTTAGTTAGCAAATGATTTTCACAACAGTCTGATGCACTTGTATACAACTATTCAAGTATCCCATCTAGAGCTCGTGATTCGTAACATTATACAAACTGTCAGTTGCTTTAGTTTATTTTACAATTCAAATTAAGTTATTGTATTCCAGTTTTTTTGGGGGGGGGGGCTGCGTTTTGTGCAAACTATTAATAATCGCGCCAGGGCATTCTGTCGCCCTGTGCTGTAGAATAATAAAAAAACATTTACAGCAAGTGATTTCGTTCGCGGGTAGCGCGCACTGGTTTGCAGCTGCCTCATAGTATGTGAATATTCATGCCAGGCAATTTTTACGGTGGGAACGTGTGAGTACTCCCCTTCCCCCAGTACCCCCTCCCCCGGGCTCCGCGAGCGCGCACGCGTGCAAAACCGTGTGGGAATGGCTGTTGTGTGACCGGGGGTTGGGCCGCTAGGAGCTGCTAGAGTTTGTAATGTCCGCCATGTTGGCCATGGCGTATTGAACCAGGGAGAGCGGAGCCTCGGAAAAAAGAGACCGACAGAGAGCGATCAAAACCCGGGCCTTCCCGGCTCCGTTCGCATCTCCATATACCTACCCTACTACCAATCGAACGGTTGACTTCTGGCGAACATCACAGATCCATCCATGAGAACTCAAAGCAGTACTGTTGTGAACCTTAGGTTATCGGTTAGATAAATGCTGAATCTTACATTATAAAAAAACATGAGTAAATTGTCGTTTCGGGCACGGGCGCTGGACGCTACCAAGCCTCTACCCGTCTTTCGCTGCGAGGACTTGCCAGACCTGCACGAATATGCCTCTATCAATCGGGCAGTACCGCAAATGCCAACTGGGATGGAGAAAGAGGAAGAATCGGTATGTTTTATCGCTGGCAGATTCATATTTGATATGTTTTCCACATTTTCACAATATGGGGGGCGTCGCTATCTTGCCTGCGCAACTTTGCACAAAATGGCGGCCATATCAGTTTACCGTGAACACGGTAGATAACGACGAAATTTGCGTGTTACACCTACATTTTCCGTTAATCTAATCCTAACCGTGTATTGTTTCGAATTTGGGTTCGTTAGCCGTGTTGTGTCCACTTATTTCAAATGGAATTGTATTGGAAAGCACAAAGGGGTCACGTGATTCGTTTCGCATCCGCCATTTTGTTGACTTTCACTTTGCCAAAGACTGCTGGGGATGGGCTTTGAAGTGGTGCCCTTACATGAACAAATACCAGGGGGAGACATTGAGTCGACATGTTTTGAATGGGCAACACATTTGGACAGATCGGTAAAACCGACCATGTACGTGTCTGTGGGAGTGTCACTAGTAGTAATGTTGTCACGATACCAGAATTGATACCAAAACAGGTTTAATATCACGATACTCTATACCGAAACGATACCACAGCAAAGAAGATGGTATTAGTTGAGGTCATAGAATAACCACTGACTTTTCCCCCTTTTTTTCGCATTGAACAATCTTATATAGTGTTTTCAATTTCTTTCAAAACATAAAACTTCATATTACCCTTACAAAAATAGATTGCTATTTTTAAACTGAAGTAAAAGTATAGTCACTGGTTTTGGATGCAGTAATTGCAGAATAACTACAGTGTAATGCAGATACACAGCAAAATTACTGCAGTAAAAGAATAAAAAAATATACATATTGGAAGCAGTATTTGCTGCATTCTGCAGTTTTACTGCACTCTTTTTTTAAGGGAATATCTTAAATATTCCTTGTGCCAAACCCTGAGACTTGAAGCATACAAAATAATTGTATAATTTAAATCTAAACCGTTTTAAAATGTAATTTGATACATATCAGTTAATTTGCTCATCTATGACCATATTGGGTCAACTGCTATTCATTAGACCTATGATTCATTACAGCTAAATAATTGAATGTATTGAATGAATAGTTTATTTCCAAAATGACAACACATTGAAGATCATTTCTGAAACTTCTATTTTGCAGTAGTCTACACACCATATGATGGATTTTACACAGCATAATGATTCCCAGGGTGCAATGCTCCGCCCAGGGCTGCTGGCTGGCTAGTGGCTACTGCTAGCAAGACCAGACAAAAGCGAAGTAGTCTAAATATATTGCTGTCATAGCTAACTTATGAGTGCATTTCACATTTGGCTCACATGAATGTCAGGCTGAATATATGTTCGTGTCATTGTCGCTTATGAACACTTTACATTTAGTTGATAGTAGAATGTTAATATGCAAATTAGAGGTTGACATAGTAACAGGACTCCCTCCGACATGTAGGATACTTGCAAGATTGGGGGGGGGGGGTTATAAATATGTAAAGTGTAATGAATTTCATATAGTAAATAAATAAAAAATGATGCTTAATATAGTTTACTTAAAGATATGTAACTTTTTGGGCATTTTGATCAAATTCAGATAGAAATTAGTTATAGATCTTTCATTCTCATTGAAAGCAAGTCTAAGCATTAGCTCTGCTCTCTTCCCCGTTACTGTTTTTCTTTTGTAAACCAGCTTCAAACAGCTGCAAATAATGTTTTGGTTATGGAAAAGGGTACAGTGATTCTCTACACTAAACTTTCTTGTTTTGTCACACAAACTGGCATTTAAGTGAACTATTTTAGCAACCAGGAAAAGGGTGATTTCTGCTTTATTTTTTAATAAAAAATGATTTCCTTCAGTCAGCACACACTCTCGCCTCGCTCCAGTTGTAGTCATTTACTACTGTACCTCAGATGCACACGGAGACGCACACAATTACACATGTCCAATATCCATGAGTTCATCCGACTCTTGAGTAAGTACAAGGGCTGCCGTCATTGCCAAAATCTCGTAATGTGGTTATCAGCTGTGTACAGGCAACTGTCTCCTGAGCACTGAGCAGCAAAACGGAGCAGTTGCTATGACTACTCAGAGCAGCTGTATTGCATTAGTAGAAACCAAAACTGTTCTCAGGGCATTTCTGCCGCTTTTGACCAGCAGAAATTACTTTTGCAGGTTAGTATTAGCTAAAATTGTCCCGTTGTGACTAACATCGAGCTACAATGAGGCTTGCCCAGAGAGAAGTTTTGGTTTCCACTTATGCAATGCTGCAGAATTGGGATGGGACAGGAAAGTTCCAGGGTTATAGAACTATAGCAGTATGGGAATTTTGTTGACAGGACAGAACAGGAATACATTTTTACTCTAGTGTCAAACTCTAATGAAATGTCACGTGTTAAAATGGTTTGTCGTTTGCAACTAAACCTTCCTTGCGCTGCAGTGCTTTGTAACACATTTTACATAGTTGTTTCGGTGGACTGGTCCTCATCTGCCCTGTAAGCAAAGTATTCCCATAGATCGCCTCTGGAGCCAGTTTTGTCAAGCTGCGGGTGGAGGTATGATGTTTTCGTTAGAAGCCATGCTGTCAGCATTTTCTCTCTCTTGCTTCTCAAGTGGCTTGTGCTGTCAGCTGCATGCGGAAGCACAAGTAGCGAGCTTACTACTGCCCCCTTGAGAAGATTCAGACATATTACTAGTGACTCGATCCTCTCAATCTGTCTGACATGAGACACATTTAGTATCGAACTGTTTTTCATGTTATAGTATCGAAAAAAACTAGTCAATCATTTTGATTGTGAACAGAAAAATAAGCATGTCTGCATTTTCTAATTCAGAAGTGTGCCCAGAAGCTTTTCTTAGCCATGTGTCTCAGTGACAGGAGTACGTAGAGATGGGATCTGATGTTGGAAGTTTGAACATAGTCTAATTCTTCATTCAAGCTAACTACAGCTGCCAGAAAACAAGCATTTTAGAAGCCAGTATTAATAAAGTCAGTATTCATAAAGGAATGCTGCTAGTTGTTAGATAGGTAGCTATGGAATGAAGTAGCAATCTATGGGTATAGTGAAGCCCAGACTCCTGAATGTAATATATCTAGATCTGAGTTCAGGCCAGGGATTTGAACCAACATGATCTTCCAGTGCTTCGTTCTGAACAGAACCATTAAAAAAAAAAAAAAATACCACGTTTTCCGACCGGCAAAATACATTTCTAAACCGGTGCGAAACCCCACAAAGTACCGTTTTATCGTTCCTTTAACTTGTGTAATCACGTTTTTTACATTTAGCTCATTAAATGACTTCACTAATCAGTGCTGCTAAAGCAGGCAAGCTAGTTGTTTACATGCGTGATGGACAGACAAGTGCCACCAATGGTGCACGACGCAACAGAAATTTTGCGGGTGGAGAGCGAGCGAGAGTGGATTGAGGAGGCTTGAAGCGCGGCGCATCTTATGACATGCATTATCTGACTTAGGTCAACAGAATTATACCTAGGGAGGAACTTTGAATATGCTTTGAGCTCGCTAGCTAACAAAACACATCTTACCTTTTTGTAGTTAATAAATCTAACGGGAAATGTGAACTATACCTATAGTATCCTTAACTAGCATTGGAAATGTTAATCCATTCTCCTCTCTAATTAAAAATCTCCATCTTCTGAATCACGCTTGTAACGTAAGTACAGTAGTTTATGCTTCGGAGGGGGTGGCGCAAGTAGCCTGAACACACACTGGCAAAGATGTTCAGCTTGCATGCAGACACTGGAATACATTTGATTGACAGTGAAGGCTTTGCATAGGTGCTTTGTTTAGTGTTTTCTTTTTTTTGTGGGGGGGGGGGGGCTAGAAAAAATGCCTGGAGTGTAACATAACGTTATTAACCGGTTCCCATGCTTTTAAAATAACAGTTCTGTTCCGGGAACAGTTTGGATAACCTTTTGTTCCCTGTTACATTTCTTTCTGTACCTTCAAAAAAAAATGTGTTTGGTTCTGTTCTGTGAACCAGTTCCACCCCCTGGTTCAGGCTGATGCTGTGTGTGCACATTTTTTGACTGCCAGGGGGTTTGATGCAAAACAACTTTGACCCAGTTTTGGGTTATAATCCAAAACAAACCCAGTGGCCAATTTTGAGCATTGTGTTATGGTCTGAGAGACCATGGGTTATTGCCTCTTCATTACCTCACCAGGGCATCAGAGGGGGGCGTCTTGTGCTGAGATGCCTCAGTGAACGCAAACAGAGGAAGGGACTGGGGTTGCAGTTAATTTAACTATCAGAAGAATCCCACCAGCCCCTCTCTGTCCTGTGCTTTCTCTGTTATGTAACTGCTTGGAGTGACAGAGACCGAGGGAGGCTGTTTTACTTCAGGGGCCCAAGTGATATCCAGCGTGGCTGCTTTGCTGTCTGACCCACATTTACACCAGTGGGAACTGGATGGGGAAACCCTGGATCAGTATCCTAAATGGCACCCTATTCCCTTTATGGTGCACTACTTGTGAACAGGGCACACAGTGTTAGTGGTCAATTAGTTCATTATGTAGAGAATATGGTGCTATTTGGGACACACTCTGGGAGCTGATTGACTTAGGCAGACTGGATGGATTGGTAGCTAGCTTCCCCTGACCAGGAACTGGTCTGGTGGTTTTAAATCTGGAACGCAAAGCTCTCTGGCTGGCGGGCTATTGTGAAACCATACCGGAATTAACAGCATGCATATTTTATTTTATACAGCTCAATGTTTTATGCAGTGTTTGTGGAATTTTTAAATGGAGGAAAGTGAGGGAAACTAAGAAATCGAAAATACTGTTTGGCTGGATCTATAATGGCCATAATAACTTTTCCCTTTACTGTCCTGTACCAAATTGATTGTCATTGTCTTGTGGTGGATTTGTCTTTGTACAGTTGGGCTACTTGGAAAGTGAATGGACTGGGTCAGTAACCAAGCGATCGCTGGTTCGAATCCTGAGCCTGTATGGTGGGAAAATCTGCAGTTCCGCCCTTGCGCAAAGCAGTTAAGCCCCGCACTTCAATGCAGAAGACACATTTCGGTTGAATGCATTCAGTTGCGCAACTGACTAGGTATCCCCTTTGAGCGCTTGGCTATTATGTCCCATGTAGTGAACAATTTCCAACCCCTGCCTGCCTCGCACAGTTTGAGTTTTGTAATCCGTCAAGAGGAACAGGTCAAGGACTGGGAGCTAGTGTTTCCTGATCCTACGCATTATTACACCTAGCTAGATAACATCACAGTACACACAGCCTTATACATCCCCGCTTAAATGTTGAGATGCTGCATTATTCGGAGTTCAGTGCACCTGCTACTTTACTAGAATTTACTATTAGGCTACTATAATCTGTACAGAGATCTACTCAAATACTGAGCTAGTCCTTGATCAGGCATGTGTGGACAGTTTTTTATTTTTATTTATTTTTTATTGAATGTAAGAAATTAATTTGGGGCTGTCACCGACTTTATAAAAATAAAAAAAAAATGTAGACCAGGAGTCGTCTGTTCTTTCGACCAATCGTCTGGTCAACATTTTTACATGTGTATTTCTCCATATGGACATGCCCTATATGTTTTAATAAAATCAACAATATGTAAACTACAGCCAGCTTGCCTGATGCTTCAAGCACTCTGTGATTCAATAATTAAAACACAAATGACTCGGGAGCTAGAGAGCCTAACCAGAAGGAAAAAAACTGTTTCCGAACCACCGCTGCTGCTGGCTTTCGCAGATTCTGCCACTATGTTCCCAAAGTTGCCAGTAATAGTCTACACCAGGGGTCAGCAACCTTTTCCATTTGCAGTGCCAATTTATCTTACCATTTCTGCATGCCATTTATTTATTTTACCAGATCTGCATGCCAGTTCTGATTTTCATATGCACATTTTCATGGAAGTTTCATTTATTTTATAATAGTCTTCGTATCTCAATCATTGTCATGTGGTTTATCAAAATTGTATCTAAATGAAAATATGCAAATCTAAAATTAACTTCCATTGCCTACGATGTAAAAATAGCCTACATAAATCCAACAATGCCAGTGAGCTCCATACAGACAGCTGTATTTGCGCAAGGATAAGTAATCAGGTAGGCCTATTTTAAGACGTATCCACCGTATCCGAGCATAATGTCCCCCCTTACACGCAGAGTGGTTATCAAAAGGGGGGGAGCTGGAAAGATTTTTCAAATTGACAATAGTTCTTCAATATAGGCTTTCTCAATGGATGTAAATTGTGATTGGGAGTCCCATAGGGCAGCGCACAATTGGCCCAGTGTCGTCCGGGGTAGGCCGTCATTGTAAGTTAGAATTTGTTCTTAATGGACTTGCCTTGTTAAATAATTTTTTTTTATTTTTTTATTGCCGTGCAGGCCAGGTAGCCTAGGCCTACATTTATGCTTAATCACGTGCGTCTCCTTACTCAACATTGACCGGAGCACGCCAAACAAAATGATTAATAAATTGACCACTTGTAAATGGAATTAAATAAACCAAAACTTTTCACAAGTGTTGCCTAGGTTGTGCGCTCCGCAAACGTGTCCACTCTGACAATGAACTTTAAAAGTAATAATAATATATTGAATGCATTAACTTCTCTGCGCTATGGATCCCTTTAGCGGGATCATTTTCCTAAACAAGCGCTGAATTGCAGCAAAATATTACAAAAAATATTTATAATCATGCAATCACAATTTAAATATACCAAAACTCAGCTTAGCTTGTTGTTAATCCACCTATCGTGTCAGATTTTGAAAATATGCTTTACAGCGAAAGAAATACACTCACAAAAGCTTGGATCAATCAATGCTAGAACAGTTAGCCCCAAATTAGCATGGTCGCGAAAGTCAGAAAAGCAATGAAATTAATCGCTTACCTTTGAAAATCTTCGGATGTTTGCACTCACGAGACTCCCAGTTACACAATAAATGTTCTTTTTGTTCGATAAATATTTTATAACAGAAAAACGCCATTTGGGTTGATCGTTATGTTCAGAAAACCAAAGCCTCGTTCCGTTCGACGAAAATTCCAAAAAGTATCCATAATGTTCGTAGAAACATGTCAAATGTTTTTTATAATCAATCGATCAGGTTGTTTTTAACAAACATAATTGATAATATTTCAACCGGACCGTAACCTATTCGATAAAAGAGAGAAAGAAAATGGTGAGCTACCCCTCTCGCGCGCAGGAACTAATCAAAGGACACCTGACTACTTTTGAAAACTTTTGACACCTGACTTAATATTTCAAAATAAAATCCTGTAAGTATGTCTAAAGCCTGGTCACAGCCTGAGAAAGCCATTGGAAAAGGAATCTGGTTGATACCCCTTTAAATGGAAGAAGAACGGGCAAGGAAACACATGTTTAAAAAAAAAATAATAATAATAATAATAAAAATCACTTCCGGGTTAGATTTCCTCAGGTTTTCGCCTGCAGAATCAGTTTTGTTATACTCACAGACAATATTTTGACCGTTTTGGAAACTTTTGAGTGTTTTCTATCCCAATCTGTAAATTATATGCATATCCTACGATTTGGACCAGAAATAGTCCGTTTACCTTGGGAACGTTATTTAAATATATATATATATATATATATATATATATATATATATATTCTGACCCCTAGCGTCAGGAGGTTAACAGACATTACAGTAACCAATCAAACATTGTAGATTGGGAATTAAAAGTAAATTATACTGATGTGCCATCCTCACGGCCTCTGCAATGGATTAGTCCACTGAGACGGGTGTCAGTCAAGATGTGCCACAATTTATTTGTTTCGCAACTGCTCGACTAAAAAAAATTTCGGTCAACCAACAGCCTATCGACCGAACAGTCGATAGGCTGTCATCGGCTGGAGTCATCGGCTGTGTCACAAATGGCACCCTTATTCCCGATATAATCCACTAATTTGGACCAGGACCAATGTAATCAGCTTAAGTCTGAACACCTGCTGGAGGCCACACTTTGGTTGTCAAGGTAACTTTTATTGGAGTCACCACCTGTGCGTCCAGGGATCATTAAATCATTCGAATGAATCAGCTGTGAAAATAGGCTACGTGACATTCTGTTTTATATCTGTTTTAGGAGTGTGGCATAGCTGTGTCTCAGGTAGTTTAATGGCAGTAGGGTCGTGTAGTGCTAGCATGGTTCCAGATGTTTCTACTCTTGTCAATGCAAACTCAGTTTTGCATGACCAAGATTGAGAAGGAGTTGGCATGATGGCACAAACAGACTGGCACTGAGGCAAGCATGCTGCTTCTTGTAGCAAGGTTTCTGTGTCATAGCTATCATGGACTTTCCTATCAGGGTCCTTCTCTCTTTGTCACCATACACACTACAGGTTATACCCGCCTTAGCTAATACTGCTACGACAGGGGTCTTCAAGCTCTTCTTGCCCAGGCAAATTGGCAGCCCAGGAGCCCCACATAATTAGAAGAGGAAGTGTAAACTCTCAGCTCTTTCCCTGGTTAAGCAAAGGTTGGCAGTACTCCAGTAAGTGTAATTAGCGCAAATGAGTAATTTGTTACAATTTAGGGAGTGGCATAATAAGTTGGCATCATTAGGAATAAGATCCTTCGCTTTTTTCTACTGTAGGTACAGTTGTTTACGTACACCTTTATGTACACCTTAGCCAAATACATTTAATCTGAGTTTTTCACAATTCCTGACATTTAATCCTAGTAAAAATTCCCTGTTTTAGGTCAGTTAGGATTACCACTTTATTTTAAGAATGTGAAATGTCAGAATAATAGTAGAGTGATTTATTTCAGCATTCATTTTTTTTCATCACATTCCCAGTGGGTCAGAAGTTTACATACGCTCAATTAGTATTTGGTAGCATTGCCTTTAAGTATTGCCTCCACAAGCTTCCCATAATAAGTTGGGTGAATTTTGGCCCATTCCTCCTGGCAGAGCTGGTGTAACTGATTCAGGTTTGTAGGCCTCCTTGCTCACACACGCTTTTTCAGTTCTGCCCACACATTTTCTATATGAATGAGGTCAGGGCTTTGTGATGGTCACTCCAATACCTTGACTTTGTTGTCCTTAAGCCATTTTGCCACAACTTTGAAGTATGCTTGGGGTCATTGTCCATTTTGGATGACCCATTTGCGACCAAGCTTTAACTTCCTGACTGTTGTCTTGAGATGTTGCATCAATATATCCACTTCATTTTCATTCCTCATGATGCCATCTATTTTGTGAAGTGCACCTGTCCCTACTGCAGCAAAGCACCTCCACAACATGATGCTGCCACCCCCGTGCTTCACGGTTGGGATGGTGTTCTTTGGCTTGCAAGCATAACCCTTTTTCCTCCAAGCATAACGATGTTCATTATGGCCAAACAGTTCTATTTTTGTTTCATCAGACCAGAGGACATTTCTCCAAAAAGTATGATCTTTGTCCCCATGTGCAGTTGCAAACCGTAGTCTGGCTTTTTTATGGCGGTTTTGGAGCAGTGGCTTCTTCCTTGCTGAGCGGTCTTTCAGGTTATGTCGATATACTTGTTTTACTCTGGATATAGATACTTATGGATTTGTTTCCTCCATGTCCATTTCATGTAACCTGTCTTCAGGACAAATATAAGCACCTAACACACACACACATCCCATTACTTACTTCAAATGTTTTATGGGCTACACATTCCCCATTTTGTGTGCGCTCTCGCTTGCACCCCCACACAGTTCCCATAAGTTACTAGCTACATACCTACATACCTTGCATGCGCTACATATCCGCGACTTCGCTCTCTAACTTACACACACACACACACACACTTGGATTTAATACGCGAGCTAGCTCGTCAGTCTTTTTGTGCCTCATCACACATACTGACAGACACAGAAACACGCAAGCTTTACACATTACTCACCGCCCACTAAACTTGACTAATGGTTGAATGGCAAGCACTTATCATTGGTGAGTTAATTAAAACTTGTCACGTCGCCTGACCATCTCCTCGGGGGTTCTTTGGACTTGCAACTGAACTCGCAAGCAAAAATTAGAAATTTGCCCAGCCTCACTGACCCCTTGACCGACTGAAGCACAGTAATTGACAGATCCACCATTAACGGGTGGGCTTTTTCGGTTGCCTGCTCAAGGGGCTCTGCCTCTACTTCAGTGAGCCCGTCTGAGTTTGCGGAGTCGCTGATGAAGACCCTCTCTGGCTCGTGTCAAAAATTAGTCGACAATAAATTAGTCGCCACTGATTTTCTGACCCAGTCCTCAGCATAACATGACAATTCAAAAATCTAGTTGTTTTTCTCTCTAACGAGGAATCCATCGATGCAGTAGAAAGCTTAGCTAGCTAAGGTGTAGTCACTGTCACTGCTGCTTATGAATGATGGGTTTGACATTTCTGAAGAGCGAGAGACAGTGTAGCGTGAGGTAAATGTTCTGTTTTCCTGCAGATGATACTCTACTGTAGTTTTGATTGGGCAAACAGGAAAATCATCCGATTGAATATCCTATTGCATCTACATTCAGTGTAGATGAAGGGGAGGAGACAGGTTTACCTCAAAGTGTAACATATGGGATTGTTTTAAGATGGTCATACCATGCATCATTTAGCTATTTAATTTATAATTTTAGGACTCCTTTAGCCTGTCTAGGAGGAGCGTGCCGCTAGCGCCCCCCCCCCACATTCCACTGAAAAGGCAGAGCCGCGAAATTCAAAAAAAATATTTTTTTTAAATATTTAACTTTCACACATTAAAGTCCAATACAGCTAATGAAAGACACAGATCTTGTGAATCCAGTCAACATGTCCGATTTTTAAAATGTTTTACAGGGAATACACAATATGTAAAGATGTAAATCTATTAGCTAAAAACACATTAGCATAATCCACCATTTTTCTTTGTCCACCAACAACAGTAGCTATCACTAATTCGGCTAAACTAAGATATTTATAGCCCCTAACCAAGAAAAAAACTCATCAGATGACAGTCTGATAACATATTTATGGTATGGGATAGGTTTTGTTAGAAAAATGTGCATATTTCAGGTAGATGGCATAGGTTACAATTGCACCCACCGTCACAAATGGGCTAGAATAACTACATAGAGCAACGTGTTTACCTACTTACTAATCATCAAACATTTCGTAAAAATACACAGCATACACTAATCGAAAGACACAGATCCTGTGAATACAGACAATATTTCAGATTTTCTAAGTGTCTTACAGCGAAAACACAATAAATCGTTATATTAGCATAGCACATGTGCAAACATTACCCCAGCATTAATTCTAGCCAAAGTGAGCGATAACGTAAACATCGCCAAAATATATTATTTTTTTCACTAACCTTCTCAGAATTCTTCAGATGACACCCCTGTAACATCACATTACAACATGCATATACAGTTTGTTCGAAAATGTGCATATTTAGCCACCAAAATCATGGTTAGACAATGGGGAAAGTAGCCCAGCTGGTGAGAAAATGTCCGTGCACCATATTAGACAGTGATCTACTCGTATACATAAATACTCATAAACGTGACTAAAAAATATAGGGTGGACAGGGATTGATAGACAATTTAATTCTTAATACAATCGCGGAATTACATTTTTTAAATTATCCTTACTTTTCAATACAGTTTGCGCCAAGCGAAGCTACGTCAAAAAACATGGCGTCCTAAGCCACTAACATTTTTCGACAGAAACACGATTTATCATAATAAAAATTTCCTACTTTGAGCTGTTCTTCCATCAGTATCTTGGGCAAAGGATCCTTTCTTGGGTCTAATCGTCCTTTGGTGGAAAGCTGTCCTCTTGCCATGTGGAAATGCCAACTGCGTTCAGCATGAACTGGAAGCGTGCCCAGCAATTCACAGCGTTTCAGAAATAAATGTCCCAAAATCGCACTAAACGGATATAAATTGCTATAAAACGCTTTAAATTAACTACCTTATGATGTTTTTAACTCCTATAACGAGTCTTAACATGACCGGAGAAAGATTACTCCCAACACTAATGCTTGGAACAGGTGCGGGTCGGTGTCCTTCAGGCGCATGACGCAGCTCCAAAAGAGTGACTAGCTACAGGGTTTTTTAATTTGTAGTGCCTGTGAACGCGCAATCGACCCCATTCAAATCGTCATCACGTAAAGGCATCCAGGGGAAGACGTAAGCAGTGTCCGTATACTCATAGGAATAACATTGGCTTTAAAACTGACTCCAGAACAGTGGCCAAAATTTCTGAAATCTGACTCCATGTCAGGGAAATTGCTGTAGAATGGGTTCTGTTCCACTTAGAGACAAAATTTCAACTCCTATAGAAACTATAGACTGTTTTCTATCCAATAATAATAATAATATGCATATTGTACGATCAAGAATTTTGTAGGAAGCCGTTTCAAAAATTACACGATTACCATAAATAGTGACAACAGCGCCCCCAGCCTCAACAGGTTAAAAAAATATATAATTGAATTTGGCCTTTACTACTATAGCCCATAGAAACGCATTGAATAACACATTCATAAATTACCAAAAAAAATCAAAAAAATTAATCATTTTCGGCCAAATGTTTAGAAGTGGCTGTCTATATCTGGAAGATGTAAGACAGATGAGCAAATATTTATAATTTTCTGGACACATATTTAACCCCTTATTTTTGTTGCCACTAAACTACCTCCATTTGTTTGTATGGGTTACCTTCAGATGAGTCCTGTGACACGTGGGGGTCGTAGAACGAAACGGAGAACACCATCGTGTTCATTCCTGAGTCTCTCCTTTCCATAGTGGTCATAATAGTTTGTAGGACAAACCATTCGGATGCTACAGACGTTTTCGTGAGAAGGCAGATTTTTGGGATGTGTCATGGTCTGACAAACACCACTGCAGCTCCGCCACCTCCACTGCAGATGCAGAAGGCCGACATAGTCGGCTGTGGTGGATTAAGATGCAGCCCATGCAAAACAAATGATATCTCTAGCTTAGTCACCTCCCTGACCAAGGCGCCCCCCCCCCCCCCCCCCCCCCCCAGATTGCTCAGTTTGGCAGGCGGCCAGCTCTAGGAAGAGTCTTGGTGGTTCCAAACTAATTCCATTTAAGAATGATGGAGACCACTGTGTTCTTGGGGACCTCCATTGCTGCAGAGTTTTTTTTGGTAACCTTCCCCAGATCTGTGCCTTGACACAATCCTGTCTCGGAGCTCTACGGACAATTCTTTCGACCTCATGGCTTGGTTTTTGCTCTGACATGCACTGTAAACTGTGGGACCTTATGTAGACCTGTGTGTGTGCCTTTCCAAATCAAGTTGTAGAAACATCTTAAGGATGATCAATGGAAACGAGGTGCATCTGAGCTCAATTAAAAGCAAAGGGTCTGAATTCTCATGTAAATAAGGTATTTGTGATTGTTTTTTGTTTTTTTATATATTTGCGAAAAATTTTGAAACTTGTTTTTTGCTTTGTCATTATGGGGTATTTTGTGTAGATTGTTACATTTCAGCCTTATTCTAAAATGGATCAATGTGGAAAAAGGGAAGGTTTTTTATCCCATCCTTCAGCTACCCATCTATCTCTAAAGACCATCCAGTTCTATTTGCCATATAGTTTAACTGTGCTGTTTCACAAAAGTGCTGAACCTATATAGGGTTTCAGATGTTTTCAGAAGATGGGCAAGGGACTCTGCAGTCCTAGTTTCAGGGGTAAACTGGTTCCACCATTGGCGTGCTTTTGCTTTTCTCAAAGCAAGCATAGAAGGCATTTAGGTCGTCTGGTAGGCTCTTGTCGCTGGGCTGCTCTCGGCTAAGTTTCCCTTTTGTAATCTGATAGTTTGCAAGCCTTGGCACATTCGTCGAGCGTCGGAGCCGGCATAGTAGGTTTCGATCTTAGTCTTATATTGATGCTTTCCCTGTGGTTCAGGCTAGAGTCGGTCGCAGCCTGACGTTCTCCAGAGAAGGGAAGTCTGGCTCTGGCCTGTTACTAATTGGTTCCTTATGCAAGATCTCACCTTGCCCAGTGTGTTCATTAGTGCACATTGTTTCTTGTAGGACAAATCCAGGAAGGTCCCTCCCTGTTTTTGGCCTGTTTGCTTCCTAGTTAATACACCTCGAAGTATTGCTTGTCCCTCGCCTTGGGTTGGCCATTATCATCATAGAACATGATGTAAATTGTGTTTCCTCACATTGAAGAAAATGTGAGCTGGGTGTTGGGTCAAGATTTGCTTCAACTGAGAGAAATGAAGGCCCAAGACCAGTCTGTTTGTAGACTAACTTCATATACTAGCTTCTCGTCTTGCGCCGATGTACATCATCTGTTCTCAGAGATTAACAACATTAATTGGTTTTGGCAGCAAGCAGAAGGCCGTTTGTTGCTGAATCATTGGTATGTCACTTGGCTAGCCTAAATGATGTGCATTGATGGTGATGCTATGTTACCTCTTGAAGGTAATGTTGCTCTGTCCTGTTGGTTGGAACCTTGCCAATTCATGTATTGAAGAGAATTGTTTAGGCTAACTGTTAGACACATCTTGTTGATTCTGCTTCCTCTGTCTAAACTGTTAAGGAAATTGACCACACCATGTGCTAAGCCATATAAACATTTGGTCTAGTGAGTGACATTAATCTAGCCTGGTTGCCAGATTATAATCTTCGGGCAAGTAAAAACAATGGGCACGTGCCCTTGAGCGCCTAATGTCAATCCCTATGGTCGTTATGTAAGCTCTCGGTGATGGCTTTCCCCTGTGAATTGGACATGCCTACTCGGTGTGAAATGTTATCATAGTTAACCAGAGCACAGGCAGTCACAGTTTGCTTGAATAGCCCATCTGCTCTCTTCATCCCTTTGATTTGACCAGGTAAATTAACTGAGAATACATTGTCATTTACAGCAACGACATGGGGTATAGTTACAGGGGGGATGAATCAGCCAATTGGAAGCTAGGGATTAGTAGATGGCCATGGTCAGATTTGGGAATTGAGCCAGGACACCCCTACTCTGTACGATAAAGGATCTTTAGTGACCACAGAGAGTCAGGAAACACGTTTTACGTCCCACCCGAAAGACGGCACCATACACGGGCCAATGTCCCCAATCACTGCCCTGGGACATTTTGGATATATGTTTTAGACCAGATGAAAGAGTGCCTTCTACTGGCCCTCCAACACCACTTCCAACAGCATTTGGTCTCTCATCCAGGGACCAACCAGGACCAACGCTGCTTAGCTTCAGAGAGAGGCAAACCAGCAGTGGGATGCATGTTGGTATGTAAAGGCTAGAGTGAGTCAATAGGACATTGTGATGGTAGTTTATTTTTTATTGATATGATATGGTTTATTTGGATAATTGCTTGTGAAGTCTAGGGCTGGGCATAAAAATAGAGTACTCGAATGGAGAAAGAAATCTAGTTTTAGAACACAAGGCCCCCATTGGAAAAGTATGTGCGCAATTATCTAAGTCTATGCCAACAGTGTGTAACAATGCCTAATCTATCATAACCATTACAGATAACAAATCCTAATTGCTAAATTGCTACACATACAGTGAGCTCAAAGTATTGGGACAGTGACACATTTGTTGTTGTTTTGGCTCAACTCCAGCACTTATGATTTGAAATGATACCATGACTGAGGTGAAAGTGCAGATTCATCTTAAATTTGTGGGTATTTTTGTCCATATCGGGTGACCGTTTAGAAATTACAGCACTTTTTGTACATAGGACCCTCCATTTTAGGGAACCAAAAGTATTGGGACAAATTCACTTATGTGTATTAAAGTAGTCAAGTTTAGTATTTGGTCCCATATTCCTAGTACGCAATGATTATATCAAGCTTGTGACTCTACAAACTTTTTGGATGCTTTTTGCAGTTTGTTTTGATGGTTTCAGATTATTTTGTGCACAATAGAAATTGTCATTTTGGAACCCCTTTTATTGTAAATAGAATATGTTTCGAAACACGTCTACATTAATGTGGATGCTACCATGATTACTGATAGTCCTGAATGAATCGTGAATGAGTGAGAAAGTTAGACGCACAAGTATCATACCCCTGAGGCATGTTAACCTCTCACTATTACAATAACGGGAGCTTAGCCTTTCTGGGGGATATGATATAAATGCCTCTAACTTTCTCACTCATCATTATTCACAATTCTTTCAGGATTATCCGCAATCATGGTAGCGTCCACATTAATGTAGAACTGTTTGAAGCATGTTTTAGAAACCTGCAATGTGAATTAAAACTGGATGAGTACTTTGGATGTGACTTCAGATGGGGACACTGGACCTACTGCTAGATGGAGCCGGGGTTATAACATTGTTAGCCTATTTGGAATGGCCTAAGGATCGGATTGTGTAACACAAGGTTTAGCTTACACTCCAGGCTCCAGACTAACGGTTTTCCCCTGCCACTAACTTTTTCAATTGGCACTAGCCTATGATTTGGTGGCACCAACATTGTCACGTCGTAACGCAATAGAATAAATTAGTAGCCACTAGGGATGTGACAAATTGAAATTTTACATAACGTTTAAACAGCCGTTTCTTGGAGGGGCTGGTTCCTTTAAATCGCAAACATTTAAAAAAATATATACTTACATGTCAATTCACAATGCAGAATAAGTGTCCTATTACATGTATGTAACCGCTAGGGCCTGTGCAATGGAGTTGTATCTACCACAACCCTTTACAGAGACAACGCAGCTACAGTAATATGTCGATAGCGACAATTGCTAACATTTTTTAGGTGTAGGAAAAAAGTGCCGCGTCAGAAGCGTCCCTACCTTTTTAAGACAGTACAATTCTGCTCTGCATAGAATGTTCGGTATCGTTTCCCTGACAGCAGTGTATGTTGTTGGTTGATGTGCTGCTTTTTTTTAATGCTGATTTTTAGGGTAGAGTAGCTAATGTTTTCTTTCTATTAAATATCTTGGTAAGACATGGTATTTAACAAACTTTAAAGTACTTTTTTTTAGTAGAGCGTGGTCTGCTATGCAGGCAAGCTACATGCAACAGCTCAAGTTTAGGTCACCTAGTGATGGATGTTAGTCTCGCTTCTGCTGCATTCCTTTACAGACAAGTAAAATGCCCGTTTATATCTCCAGAGAGGGTTTTGTGAGCTTTTTAAAAAGCCGTAGTGTAGTCTACCCTAACAGGCAACATGCTGTCGCCGAAGAGCTTTCAAGGGGCCACATTCAATTATGTCTGAAAAGGGTAATCGAT
Source organism: Salvelinus fontinalis (assembly GCF_029448725.1). Lineage (NCBI taxonomy): Eukaryota > Metazoa > Chordata > Actinopteri > Salmoniformes > Salmonidae > Salvelinus > Salvelinus fontinalis. Next base: position 10,786,325 of record NC_074689.1, read on the forward strand.
ACAGGCAATACAGGCTTTTTTAATTGTGGGAAAAAGAACAAAACATTTTTATTAATGTTAATGATCCCGTTTAAACTTTCACACCCCTAGTAGCCACAGTGCTTAAAATAAAATAGACTACGGAGATGGTATAATAAATAACATGTTAATCAAAGCAGGAATGCATGAAGTAATTTTGATGTGCAACATAAACCAGTGATGGTCATGCATTCTGGGTTGACAATAAAGCTATTGTTGCTATAGGTTACTGTCAACATAGGGCTCCAGAATTTGTAACTATATATTTTTTTGCTGAATAGTTAACCTTTTGCCTACATGTTTTTGTGCACAAGCTTATAGGCTAATTCATTTGGGGCTAACTTAGGGTGTGGAAACTAAAAAAACAGATTGTTAACTGTAAAAATTGCTGATAGGTAGCCCTGTAATTGATTAATCTAACAGCAAAGTTAATGTCCTAAACCTTCCAGTCGTAGGCTAAGTAGAGGGCACAAGTGGAGGGAAAGAGTGTGTCAGCCACAGCAGCTGACCTTGGTAAAATGGGCAAGTCAGGCACTTTCATAGCAGGAATCAATGCACTTTACTTAAGGTGTACCGTTTAACCAAATCATGCTTTTAGCCTCCCAAAAAATAGGACGTTTTAGGTGTGTTGACCAGTTAGAATTTGTAACTTGCAATGATGCGACCAATAAATGTTTTTACTCGCACAGCCAAGTCAAATGGTCGCAAAATACGACTCAAGGGTCAGTCTAGAGCCCTGCTACACAGTGAGACTGCTTCATGGTTGAACCTTTCACATAAGGGCGCAAACTCCTGTTTTTAAAGGTGTCAGTCAGTGTGTTATGTGGTTTACATTTCACCGACGCGATGATGTTGCTTTGTTAATGTAGCTGGCCTCCAGACTAACCTTGTTTTAATGTTTTCCTTGTGTATGTCATTGCATCTCACCAAAGCACTGTTGTTGATGATGTAGGCCTAATGACTGAATCTATGACCTTTCCTTTGTTATATTCCTCCCCCACAGGAGCACCATCTCCAGCGGGCCATCTCTGCACAGCAGGTGTACGGGGAGAAACGGGACAACATGGTCATCCCCGTCCCCGAAGCAGGGAGCAACATCGCCTACTACGAGTCCCTCTACCCCGGGGACTTCAAGATGCCAAAGCAGCTCATTCACATACAGCGTGAGGACTATTACTATTCATGTAGCCTGTGTGTCTGTCTTTCTCCTGTGTGTCTTTCTCCTGTGTGTCTGTCTGCCGCGCCTGTGTGTCTGTCTGCCTCTGTCTGTTAGCTTTATCTGTCTGCAGTCAGTCGGCAGATGTTTGTTTTTCTTGTCTTGAGTGTGCCTGGTGTGTCTGCTGGTTTTCCTGTGTGTGTGTGTGTACGCATACTGCAGTTTGTTTGTGTGTTCATGCTGCTGCGTGTGTGTGCTCTGTCTGAGGTATGTTTAAGTGATTGTGTCAGCCCCTGGGGTGTCTCTAATAGCAGCAGTGTGATCTCAGACGTGTTCTGCTGTCTGAAAGCATTTGAGCTCACTCACACACCACACACAATCACACAGGCTGCGGCGGGGGGAGAGTGGGGCACTCTGTCTGTCTGGATACTCAGTAAGCCCAGGGGACCCCCTCTCAGCCCCAGTTTACAAACACTCCTGTCTGCACTGTTTTTTTTAAAGGACTTTCATATAGAACCAGATATGCAAAGGGATGGCAGACTTTTTGCAAGCTTAGCGTATTTCTGGAGTTGGCAGCATTACGCTGCTGATTGTGGGCAAAAAATAGAGATGTGTTTTTATCAGAACTCCCATTTATCATCTTTCTGTAACACCTATTCACTATAAAGTACACTACTTTTGACCAGGTCCCTTAGCTCTCTGGTCAAAGGTAGTGCACTATATAGGGTGCCATTTGGCAAGCACTCTAAAAGTACTGCAAAGTGTTGTTGGCGTTATTTCTTACTTCAACCCGTGTTCTCTATCACAGCTTTCAGTTTGGATACAGAGCAGCCGGACTACGACCTGGATTCAGAGGACGAGGCGTTTGTGAATAAGCTGAAGAAGAAGATGGAGATCACCTCTCTGCAATTTGAGGAGATGATTGACCGGCTGGAGAAAGGCAGTGGCACACAGGTACTTATGGCTGAGATCACGTTAACGGGATCAACTTGACAACAGCCAGTGAAAGTGCAGGGCGCCAAATTCAAACAGAAATCTCATAATTAAAATTCCCCAAACATACAAGTATTTTACACCATTTTAAAGATAAGCTTGTTGTTAATCCCACCACAGTGTCCAATTTCAAAAAGGCTTTATGACGAAAGCACCCCAAACGATTATGTTAGGTCAGTACCTAGTCACAGAAAAACACAGACATTTTTACAGCCAAAGAGAGCAGTCACAAAAAGCAGAAATAGCGATAAAATTAATCACTAACCTTTGATCTTCAACAGGTGACACTCATAGGACTTCATGTTACACAATACATGTATGTTTTGTTCGATAAAGTTCATATTTATATCCAAAAATCTTAGTTTACACTGGCGCGTTATGTTCAGTAATGTTTCGCCTCCAAAACATCCGGTGATTTTGCAGAGCCGCATCAATTTACAGAAATACTCATAATAAACATTGATAAAAGATACAAGAATTAAACATGTAACTTTAGATAAACTTCTCCTTGATGCAACCGCTGTGTCAGATGTTTTTTTTTTATTACAGGAAAAGCGCACCATGCTATAATCTGAGTACAGCGCTCAGAGCCCAAACAAGCCATACAGATATCCGCCATGTTGTGGAGTCAACAGAAGTCAGAAATAGTATTATAAATATTCACTTACCTTTGATGATCTTCATCAGTATGCACTCCCAGGAATCCCAGTTCCACAATAAATGTTTGTTTTGTTCGATACCGTCGTTAATTTATTTCCAAATACCTCCTTTTTGTTCGCGTTTAGTTCCAAAATCCAAATTGATGACGCGCAGGTCAGACGAAAAGTCAAAAAATTCCATTACAGTTCGTAGAAACATGTCAAACGATGTATAGAATCTATCTTTAGGATGTTTTTAACATAAATCTTCAATGATGTTTCAACCGGAGAATTCCTCAGAAATGCGATGGAATGCAGGCTGCTTTCACGGGAGCGCGCGTGACCAGACACCTGACTCAAAGAGCTCTCATTCTTCACAGTAGAAGCATCAAACAAGGTTCTAAAGACTGTTGACATCTAGTGGAAGCCTTAGGATGTGCAATATGACCCAAAAGACACTGTATATTGGATAAGCAAACCTACAAACTTCATATTTCCCACGTCCTGGTTGGATTTTTTCTCAGGTTTTTGCCTGCCATATGAGTTCTGTTATACTCACAGACATCATTCAAAAGTTTTAAAAACTGCAGAGTGTTTTCTATCCAAATCTACTAATGCATATCTTAGCTTCTGGGACTGAGTAGCAGGCAGTTTACTCTGGGCACCTTATTCATCCAAGCTACTCAATACTGCCCCCAGCCATAAGAAGTTAACCACACCACAATGTTCAAGGCATTTCTTAGGCCAGTGTTAGGACATAGGACAGTGTTTCTCAAACCTCTTCTTGTGTACCCCAAGCCGTTCTGCCTATTTGGTCAAATAAGTGGAATGGCTAGGGGTACTTTTAAGGAGAAGTTTGGGAAGCACTTTTGTTGGCTGTAGGTGTTCATGATTAGTCTAGGTGCTTTATTGAGTACTAGAAAGAACAGTGTGACTAAATGTGTGTTGCCTCTTCTCCTCAGCTGGTGAGCCTGCAGGAGGCCAAGCTGCTGCTGAAGGAGGATGACGAGCTGATCAAGGAGGTGTTTGACTACTGGACGAGGAAGCGAAAAAACTGTAAGAGTGGCTCGCTCATTCCCACTGTGAAGCAGGAGAAGAGAGACGGATCCAGCACCTCAGACCCCTACGTGGCCTTTCGCAGGAGGACCGAGAAGATGCAGACCAGAAAGGTGAGGCTGGAGGCCAGTTCCCACGACAGGGTTTTTAAAGACACAGCCATCACCCAGACACAATTCTGGATTTAGTTGTAACCTAGAGCTAGTTTCCTAGGGCCTGCATTTGGGCATACATTTTATTTCCAGAAATCTGGGTCCAGGAAACTGGCCTACAAAGAATAGTAAAGAGAGAATCTTGTTTACTTACATGTGCCTCCATAAATCGATCTTTAGAACCGTAAGAATGACGAGGCTGGGTATGAGAAGATGCTGAAGCTGCGGAGGGACCTGAGCCGAGCCGTCACCATCCTGGAGATGATCAAGAGGAGGGAGAAGAGCAAGCGGGAGCTGCTACACCTCACCCTGGAGATCGTAGAGAAGAGGTGAGAAAGCCCTTCAAAGCTTGTTTTATCTCTGGTTTCTCGCTGGGTTTTGGACCTTGAACAACTTTGTCTCAGTTACTATCTAGGCTTTAGAATGCTATTTGCTGTGGGTATAAATTATTGGTCCCCCAAATCAAAGAAAACAGTTGCTTTCTCCGTGATTGCAGGTTAATGACTGTCTGCAGCTGTTAGTTTTCAGGCTGATTACACACCTGCCATTTTGGTTCTGTGACTTGGGTAGTAGCCTGTCTGGTTGATTTTAAACCTGCTGTTTGTTTGCCAAAGGAGGCTCCTTGGGTTGTCAGGGCAGGCTGAGGATGTATCCCAAATTGCACCCTATTCCCTATATAGTACACTATGGACCCTGGTCAAAAGTTCTGCACTATAAAAGGGCAGTGATCAGCAACTAAATTCAGCTGCAGGTCGATTTTCTTTTGTGAGTGGATTGTCAGGGGGCCGGAACATAATTACAAATAATTGGTGGACTGAAAATTGTCCGCAAGACCCATAAGGATATAATATTTGACTACAACTTAATCATTTCAAACCTTGCTTACATTTGTATACGATCACATATCTATTTTATGTGTGGGAATACTTTTTATGTGTGGGAATAATTTCCAAAATTAAAATCACTTGGTGCTGATTTGCAGTTTTTGTCATGTCTTTTGCTGAACAAACTTGGGGTGCCAAATAATATCACCTGCGGGCTGCCAGTTGGGGAACCCTGATGTAGGGAAGAGTGCCATTTGGGACGAATCCTGTATGATGGGTATTAGCAGAGTAGACCAAGGCCATGTATTTTTTTTTATGTAGTCAGGCTTTGTTGCTCATGTTAATTGGGGGCATCATTCAGTGCTATATTTTGCATGCATTATCAATTAGAATTCACCTTATTTGTGCTGTAAGGTCAAAGCAATGAGCTCATTCACTTTCACTCAATTCACTGGCCATAAAAAAAATTGGTTTTGTCAGTACATAATAGAATAAGCTGGGCTTATTGTTTGTTAGTTGCATTTATATCTCTTAATTACTCTTAATTAGTTTTTGGGGGCTTGCTGTTCCCTTGTGGGGCATCTTCTGTCCCAATAGCACCCTATTCCCTGCAAAGTGCAATGCACGTTGCCATTTGGGAATGGCATTTCCAAACATGACATATCAGAATGGGATAGATTCCATCTGAAAGTAGATGTCACTGCGAGTTTAGATTTTCCTTCTTTCCTTGAGTGCTTTTGATTTGTAGTGACATTTCAATTTCCGCCTGTTATCAGCCTGCCCTGCGCTAGCGTCTGTATCCTGATGCTTTTATTTTTACTCACACAGTTGGATTGGCCTATTGTTCTATGATGGAAGATGTTTTGCCCTTGTATAGCAGAGATCCAGGTGGCCAACTTCCTTCACTACTTGTCGGAGTATTTTCTCTGATTTTAGAAATGGTGTAGCCTGCTCACATCCAGTAACTTGCCCGTGCAAAGTACAAAAAGTACTTATGAAAGACACATGGTTAGGCCTACTTGCACACTGCTGAATGCTCCTGCAGTTTAATTGTGCAACGTTTTGACCTAAAAGGGTATTTCTCCAATAACCCTCACCCCCTCTTCCTCTGTGTTCTCACTAGAAACGGCATGCCTGACTACGGGAGTGAAGTTATGGCAGAGGCCCTGGCCCAGAGGGCTCTGGTAAAGCCTGTCTACACGATACCCATCATTCCCCTCTCCAACAGCAACCAGTACCGCCACCAAGACCACATGGACATGAAGGAGTACAAAACTAAAGTAAGAAACGCATATCAAATCACATTTTATTTGTCACATACACTGATTACAACAGTTGTAGACCTTACCGTGAAATGCTTACTTACAAGCCCTTAACCAACAATGCAGCTCAAGAAATAGAGTTAAAAAAATATTTACTAAATAAACAAAAGTAAAATAAAAAATCCAATCTAAAAGTTACACAATACATTTACATAACAATAACAAGGTTATATACAGGGGGTACCTGTGCTGGGGTACAGGTTAGTTGAGGTAATTAGGTGTTGTATTGATAAGGAGATGGGACACCATTATGGTAGCTTCGAGAACGTCTTTACTAAGATAAAACCGGATATGTTACACAGAGTATTATGGGTACTGTAGTAAATCATGCTACAGCTCTCGTGACTTATTTAGCTAGCACTACTAAGGGTGCCATTGGGGACACAGACCCTTCTCATTATGACTATTGAGCAGTCAATCAACCAACTGGGCGATGAGTGACTCTCCTATTGTTTATCCCCACACTCATCTATTGATGTAACTGTGTCCCTCCACACTCCTAGTCCACACCCCCACCTTGCTTTCATTCCTTCCATTGATTTAACGGATGCCCCCCACCCCCCCGTACTGTAGCCTTACCCCCCTACCTCTTCCCTCTGGGGCCTTGGGTTGAATGAGAGTTCAGTTCACTAACCTCTACTAGTGGTATGGAGGAGTGTGTTCAGTCAGTGAGGGGTGGGGTCTGCTCTTTGGGTAGGCAGGGAGGGGTGGAGTGTTGTGGTTGGGGGGGGGGTCCTGTCTTCAAGGAGCGGCACAATCTATCTGGGCAGAAGCATCTGGTGCATGCCTCCGTGCCTCGCCTCTCATCTGCATACCAATGACTCACTGTTCTGTTTCTGAATGGCACCACCTCCATATGAAATGCTACAGGGCTCGGAATACCTTTTTGTAGCACAGCCTCAATCCTTCATAGGACTTGCTATATATGTTTGTTCATTTATTGAATAGGACAGAGGTAGAGAGGATATATGGACATGGAGTGTGTTAAAATAGCAGTGGGACGGATTCACAGACACAGCTGCAGCATGGGTTTGATCTGGAGGCAGCGGCTTCGACCGCTAGACCAACCTAGGCCACGCTCTAAATCCCTTTAATAATGTAGACAGCTGTGTAACAGTTTTCCTTTTCTGGTTCTCCTCCTTCCAGCCGGAGAAGACGGAGGTGGTCAGAACGAAGAGGAAGTACGAGAAGAAGCCTAAGATCCCTCCTCTCTCTGCACCCCAACACTCTGGCCCCTCTGTGTTCAACCCCAAGGACCTCAACCAGTATGACTTCCCCAGCTCTGACGACGAACCCTTCTCACAGGTAAACTCATAAATAACGCCGGTGGTGGTGATGTTTGCGTTCTAAATGGTACCCTATTTCCTATTTAGTGCACCACTTCATGGGCCCTGGTCAGAAGTAGTGCATCTGTATAGGAAATAGGGTGCCATTTGGGGTGCAGATAATGATGGTAATAATGTTTAGTATCGGTCTATTTGTTGTAGTTGTAGTAGCAGTTGGATATGTGATTGCAATCATGGCTGTTGTCTAAGTAGCCAGCCCCATTGTTATTGTCTCTGGCTCTTATCGTAACTCCCCCCCCCCCCTCCCCCTCGTGTTTGTTTAGATCCATTCAGGTTCCTCGGAGGCAGAGGAGGAGAATGACCCAGATGGCTGCTTTGCGTTCCGGAGGAAGGCCGGCTGTCAGTACTACGCTGTGAGTAGAGTAGCTGCCTGCGCTCCTGTGACTCCGCTGCTCTATTTATAGCCCATACGCTGCTCTTTCGGCCAGCCAGCCACACACACACACACACACACACACAGCCAGGGCTGCCGCTTTTTTCTCTTCCATGCTCTGCTGACCACATCAACGCCTCACTGACGGAGCCTTCCTGCTTTGTCTCTCTTTTCCCTCTCCTCCCTCCCCTCTCTCTTCACCCTTTTTCTATTTTCTTCTCTCTATTGCTCTCTCTCTCCCCCATTCCATCTCGCCATCTCCCTCGCGCTCCCTCTCTTTCTGTCCCTCTCTCCCTCCCTCAGTCTCGTCTGGACCAGAGTGGTAACTGGCCGTGGGTCAGCCCCTCTGGGGGTGGTTTGGGCGACCCTCGCTTCCGCTACTGCCTCACGTCCCTGACGGTGCCCCGGCGCTGTGTAGGGTTGGCAAGGCGACGCACGGGCAGAGGGGGCAGGTGAGTTCAGACGCCCTTACTGCTGCCTAGGGCTGTGTCCCAAATGGCACCCTATTCCCTATGTAGCTCACTACTTTTGGGCTCTGGTCAATAGGAAATGGGGTGCCATTTGGGACACAACCCAAATCTCGCCTTGAGGCTCTACTTGCCTGTTGTAGTAGCTGTTCATTTGACAGGGGATCCTATTTCTGTGCTGGATGTCATTGAGGAGATTAAGTTGGCAAGTGGCGACAGTTTCTGACACACACTCACTGCAACACGTGCACACAGATTGGAAACAACTATCAGGTCTTTTAGGAAGGCTAGAACTATAATACTCTCATAGTGTGACATGCAATTACAGCTGCAACATTTTATCATGCATATTCCACCTGCCCCAGGCTCTGAATTTGAGGTCTTCATCGGTCTAAAAAGTTTGGCTGTTCCGAAATGGACCCGGGGCTTTCCCATCCGGACCCAATATGCGTAAAAAATGTTTTATTAATTCCCAACCCACCCAAGAATAACTAGACCCGGTACGTTGAGACCTGAATGGATCCTGACCCGGTCCGATCGGAGGGAAACAGCAGAAAATGATATATTTTTAAGCTACTTTACTAAACAGAGCTGATAAAGCGCGAGGTAGAGAGAGGTACCGCTCTAGCAGGGACAGTGCTGTGTTTACTCAGTGTGTGTGAGCGAGTGACATGGGGAGGGAGGGAGAGAGATGCAACCAACCAAGCCGACTCGCCCTACAGTAGATAGTTTATTGAAAACATAGATACATTTGCACAATTGGCACTTCTTGTCTCTCAAATACATTGTTACAGTTGTTGGTTAGCTAGCTAGTACATTTGAGCCATACTAGCATAGACATGGCATCAGTCAAAACACCTCAAAACAAGGTATCATTAACAAAATACAACAAGCTGAAGTGATTCCCTACATGGCAGCTTCTTGTCATTGTTGCTCGCTATTTGACCGTTACGAATAATAACGCACACCTTCCGGCCACATAGATGCGTGTGCATGATTTTCGTAACATTGTCAGTCAACCTGTCTATTGCCGCTTTGATGACTTAAGATTGGTAAACAAGCTACATGTGCCACTCATGAAAAGCAAGGGCAGGAGGATAAATTATACAATTTATATCTCTACTGCAACAGTCTCGTTCGGATCTATACAGGCCTTTCCGGACAAGTCAGTTAAAATTACACATACCCGTGACCATATCAGATCTGACCAAGACCTGTCACTAGGGCTGTTGCGGTGTCCGTATTACCGCCACACCGGTTGTTATGAGTCATGAAGGCGGTCAAATTCCAAGTGTCCGTTTAGTCACGGTAGTTAGGCTTCTCCAAGCTCTGATACTGCTGATGGTCATTAGTAGCCTACCAAACTTGCTAACTGCCTGCTACTCCACACTCTATTGTCCCTCTAATCACTCTGACATAAATCCAAATGAAAATGGAATCAAACACTTCATGAGAGCTCATGTTGCTCAACATTTCTATAGGCTATGCGTGAGAAAACAGTAATGGCCACTACTAAAAAGAGGAGGATCCCATCAGCTTTCTATAGACTAGGCCTACGCCTACTATATTTATTTCTCAATTTTCCTAATATTAAGCACATTGTTTATTTTTACAACAGGATTATAGCCTACCTGGCTGGCATGAAAGCGTTCTCCATTCTTTATTTAAGTGCATAGGTGACATGTATTTTTTTCCCACTGCCCCTGTTTCGAGACATTCTAAATCAAAACAAATTTCACACACATATTATTTAGTATATGTAAAGACAAGATTGAATCAAGAATAGTCTGATGGGTGACAATATTAGCCTATCACTTGTGAATTAAATATTATCACTTGTGAATGATACCCAGAAACGGCCTTTTCCCGCGACTTTTTGAAATCAGTCGCACACCGCATGTAGTGTAGGCCTATATGTTTTAATAAGATTTGTATCACAACTAAAATTCTCAAATAACTTCTTACAAATAAGCACATTTATTTTGCTTTACAAGGGTGTAAAATAAAACATGCCTACCACTTTGAAGATGCAAGATATTTTTTATTGTGAGAAAAACTAGAAATTAGACTCAAAACAGAATTTGAGCGTGCATAACTATTCACCCCCCCCAACGTCAATACTTTGAAGAGTCACCTTTTGCAGCAATTACAGCTGCAAGTCTCTTGGGGTATGTCTCTATAAGCTTGGCACATCTAGCCACTGAGATTTTTGCCCATTCTTCAAGCCAAAACTGCTCCAGCTCCTTCAAGTTGGATGGGCTCCGGTGGTGTACAGCAATCTTTACGTCATACCACAGATTCTCAATTGGATTGAGGTTTGGTCTTTGACTAGGCCATTCCAAGACATTTAAATGTTTCCCCTTAAACCACTCGGGTGTTGCTTTAGCAGTATGCTTAAGGTCATTGTCCTGCTGGAAGGTAACCTCTGTCCCAGTCTCAAATCTCTGGAAGACTGAAACAGGTTTCCCTCAAGGATTTTCCTGTATTTAGCGCCATCCATCAAAAACATTTATTTTTATTTTATTAAGCTTTGTTCAATTGTTTTCTTCATACTATAAAATAATATTAAATATTGCCACGGAATTCTAAACAAATCTTGTCTGCTAAATGAACTAGTCTAGCCCACAGCCATTTGGCGTATCCACATTAGGACTTAACCTGTCTAGGATCAGCGTGCCGCTAGCGGCACCCCCCCCCCCCCCCCCCCCACTGAAAAACCAGTGCCGCGAAATTCAAAAAAAAAAAATTTTTTTAAATATTTAACTTTCACACATTAAAGTCCAATACAGCTAATGAAAGACACAGATCTTGTGATTCCAGTCAACATGTCCGATTTTTAAAATGTTTTACAGGGAAGACACAATATGTAAAGATGTACATCTATTACCTAAAAACACATTAGCATAATCCACCATCTTTTATTTGTCCACCAACACCAGTAGCCATCACCAATTCGGCTAAACTAAGATATTTATAGCCCCTAACCAACAAAAAAACTCATCAGATGACAGTCTGGTAACATATTTATGGTATGGGATAGGTTTTGTTAGAAAAAAGTGCATATTTCAGGTAGATGGCATAGGTTACAATTGCACCCACCGTCACAAATGGAATAGAAAAACTACTTAGAGCAACGTGTTTACCTACTTACTAATCATCAAACATTTCGTAAAAATACACAGCATACACGAATCGAAAGACACAGATCCTGTGAATACAGACAATATTTCAGATTTTCTAAGTGTCTTACAGCGAAAACACAATAAATCGTTATATTAGCATAGCACATAGCACATAGCAGCCCAGCATTGATTCTAGCCAAAGTGAGCGATAACGTCAACATCGCCAAAAATATATTAATTTTTTCACTAACCTTCTCAGAATTCTTCAGATGACACTCCTGTAACATCATATTACACAATCCATATAGAGTTTGATCGAAAACGTTTATATTTAGCCACCAAAATCATGGTTAGACAATGTGAAATGTAGCTCAGCTGGTCAGAAAATGTCCTTGCGCCACTTAGACAGTGATCTACTCTTATACATAAATACTCATAAACGTGACTAAAAAATATAGGGTGGACAGGGATTGATAGACAATTTAATTCTTAATACAATTGCGGAATTACATTTTTTAATTTATCCTTACTTTTCAATACAGTTTGCGCCAAGCGAAGCTACGTCAAAAAACATGGCGTCCTAAGCCACTAAAATGTTTCGACAAACACGATTTATCATAATAAAAATGTCCTACTTTGAGCTGTTCTTCCATCAGTATCTTGGGCAAAGGATCCTTTCTTGGGAGTAATCGTCTTTTGGTGGAAAGCTGTCCTCTTGCCATGTGGAAATGCCAACTGCGTTCGGGATGAACTGAAAAGCGTGCCCGGCTATTCACATCGTTTCAAAAATAAATGTCCCAAAATCGCACTAAACGGATATAAATTGCTATAAAACGCTTTAAATTAACTACCTTATGATGTTTTTAACTCCTATAACGAGTGAAAAGATGACCGGAGAAATATAACAGGCTAAACTAACGCTTGGAACAGGAGCGGCTCGGTGTCCTCCACGGGCGTTACGCACCAAGAAAAGACTTGCTAGCTACAGGGTTTTTTCATTTGTAGTGCCTGTGAACGCGCAATCGACCCCATTGGAATCGTCATCACGTAAAGGCATCCAGGGGAAGACGTAAGAAGTGTCCGTATAGTCATAGCAATAACAGTGCCCTTTTAACTGACTTCAGAACAGTGGCCAACATTTCTGAAATCTGACTCCATGTCAGGGAAATTGCTGTAGAATGGGCTCTGTTCCACTTAGAGACAAAATTTCAACTCCTATAGAAACTATAGACTGTTTTCTATCCAATAATAATAATAATATGCATATTGTACGATCAAGGATTTTGTGGGAAGCCGTTTCAAAAAATACCCAATTAGCATAAATAGTCTCAACAGCGCCCCCATCCTCAACAGGTTTAAGGACTGAAATAATTTTCTTCAAATCATGCTTCTTTAGACCCGTCTAAAATAAATAATGGATTAATTGTGAAGGTGTAGGCTGTATTTATTATACTTTTTTTTAAATGTAGAGGTTCTAACAGACTTCCAACCACTGATGCAGACAATGTGTGGAAACCAAGAGATGCTAAATGTGTTTGTGTTAATTACTGGTCTATTACCGTGGGACCGACAGTTATTTGCTTGACAAATCACCATCTGACTAAATTTCATGACCGACACAGCCCTACCTGTGACATCATTTAGAATTTTTGGTCCCGTCTCGGGTAAAGGTCTGTGAATCCACGACTTCATGTTGTGTAAACAGGAGTCTGTGGATGCGTCCCAAATGGAACCTGTGTTCCCTATATAATGCTCTACTTTTGACCAGAGCCTTATGGGCCCTGGTCAAAAGCAGTGCACTATATAGTGAATAGGGTGCCATATGGGACTCAGTCTGGGTGTTATCGTTGCTGTGATTGTAACGAGTCTCTGGTTCTGTTTCAGAGTTTTGCTGGACAGAGCGCACACAGATCTGGACAATGTTTTCCACAGCCTGGACTCGGACCCCGAGACCGAACCACTTCAAGCCTCATCTCCTCCCACAAGCTCTCCTCTCCGCAGCGCAGCGCCTGCCAGTACCTCAGACACCAATACCTCGGACCGAACCAATGCTCCCAACAACCACCACCCCTCTTCTTCCTCTTCGTCATCTGTGGACCTCAGTGAGATTCTGTTGAACATTAAGTCAGGCCGCTGGAGGCACTTTAGGCCGCGGACGCTATCCCATCACCCCCTGGGTGGAGGTGACATCTCACGCTACAGAGGATTTAGAGGATTTACCCGGAGTACGTCCTTGGGACAGAGCAGGCTCTTGGGGAGTGGAGCTAACGCCCTACCCCGCACTGGCCCAGGAGCTACACCCGTCACCGGTGAGTTGTGCTCCTCCTGCTTTGTGGTTTACGCTAGAATTCAGGTATTGTGGGTAACCTGCCAAGTCCCGCTTGAGAGTACTGAAGGGTGTTTGTTTGTCACTTACCACTTTGCTTTACGGGCAATATACAATGCAGATATAGGCATAGTATGTGCTGTTTCTGAGTACTGGTTTGTTAAGAGTTTGCTGTGCCTCAGAGTCCTGAATGTAATGTACCCCAGCCCAGTGGCGGAGGAATGTCTGCTCTTCTGTGTTCCACATAGCACCTTATTCCCTATATAATGCATTACTTAAGTTTTGACCTGGCCCGTATTCACAAAGAATCTACGAGTAGGAGTGCTGTCCCTGGGATAAGTTTTGACATTTAAATGATAGTTAAAAGGGGGGACCTGATCCTAGATCAGCACTCCTACTCTGAGATGCTTTGTGGATATGGACCCATGGGCCATAGGGCTCTGGTAAAAAAAAAAGAAAAAAAAGTAATGCACTATAAAGGGAATAGGGTGTCATTTGGGATGTAGTATTCCACCCCCTTGCTTTAGGGCACTATGTTGACGCTCTTGAGGACAGGTATTCTCTTTAGAAATCGGATAAATAGATAAGTGTTTGGCAGGGAGAAGAGAGGAGACGTTTGTTTTGACCTAGTCACAGGAGCATTATTTCTTGAAAAGACAGTTTTTCTGTTCTGGCAGAGCTATAAAGGTTTAGTGTGAATCAGAATGAGAGAATGGAGCAGGCTTTGAGTGAGTGTGTGTGTGGTATGTGGGGAGGGGTGTAATTGGAAAATGTCTCCATGCATGAAATTGTGAGCTACCATTGTTTAGTGTATGTGCCTGCGTGTGCCTGCAAGGGGGAGGGTGCGAAGGAGAGATAAATGTGCATTTTTAAAGGCTCACTGTTTAGCTATTCTGTATCTGATCCTGATTAGGTATTTAATGGTTTATTCTTCTCCTTCAGGAAGCGACGCCTTTTCTGGCTGTAAACCAAATTAACATCCTGCATTCATACGCTGCTTCCTTATAAGAGTACATTAATTCCTGTTCTCCCGGCTCGGGGAGTCAATTAGAATTGGTGTCGTATAATTAGATTCAGAAGAGGGCCAATGGCCGTAGAGATGAGTCTGCTGCATGCTAAACACTGTCAGGCTTACCTATATGACGAGCAGTATCTCAAGCTAGAGTCTTGGCTTGTTTGAGTTTAGCCTTGATAGTCCTATCCTTCATGCTATGGTGTCTGAAGACTGGAATATGGAGAGCAATAGTAATGGTGTCTTTTTGTAGGCAATAGTGGAGGCTAACTCCGCCATGGCATCGTTGGCCAAAGCTTATGGGGAAAGTACTGTGGTTTTTGGATAAATGCTGAAAATAAGGTCTGTGTTAAACACAGGCTTAGGAGATCTTACATGCTGACTACACCGGCTCATGTTGATTTTGTCTATCCCTCCAGACGCGATCATGACACACAGGTTAAAATACCAAACTCAACTGTGAATCAATGATATAGATTTTGTGGCAGGTCAAAACACAGGACACATTCATGGACATTTAGCTAGCTAGCTGTTGCTGTTGTCCTGGGAGATGAACATTGGGGTTGTTATTTTACATGACATGCATATTGTCATTTTAGATTGATCTTTGTAGAATTTTGACCCAGAGTCATACAAAATCGTGTGTTTTTCTTCTCTGATAATTAATCCACAGATAAATGTAAACCTAGTTTGTTTTTAGTTATCTTTTATTATTCTCTCGTTTTTCTTTCAAGCATCCTGATATCCAATAAGGAAGGTACTTGTGGAGCGTTTCAAATACATCAGTTCTATTTTCGTGCTTGCGGTGTGGGTGAGATGATTGAATAACATGTATGTGTAAATCTATTTTGCACCGCTCGCGCACATCACATCCGATGACGTTTGCATGTTATACGTTTTGTTCTATGAAATCATCAACAGATAACATCACTTTGTGCTTTTTTTAGCATTTATTTATTCAGAACAATCATTTAAAGGCTTCATAATTCACAACGGTCTTGTTAACTTAATGATATTAGCAACTACACTGATCAAAATATAAACCCAACATGTAAAATGTTAGTACCATGTTTCATGAGCTGAAATAAAATAATCCATCCACCTGAGGTGTGGCATATCAAGAAGCTGATTAAACAGCATCATAATTTTACAGGTTCACTTTGTGCTGTTGACAGTATAAGGCCACTCTATAATGTGCAGTTTTGTGATGCAACACAATGCCACAGATGTCAACGGTTTTGAGGAAGTGTGCAATTGGCATGCAAGAATGTCCACCAGACCGGTTGCCAGAAAATGTCATGTTCGTTTCTCTTCCATGTGCGGCTTCCAACATCGTTTTAGATAATTTGGCATTAGGTCACAACAGCAGACCATGTGTAACGTGGACCTTTACATCCGGCTTTTTCACCTGCGGGATTGTCTGAGACCAGCCAACCGGACAGCTGATGAAACGGGGGTTGCACATCCAAAGAATTTCTGCACACTGTCAGAAACCGTCTCAGGGAAGCTCATCTGCGTGCTCGTTGTCCTCACCAGGGTCTTGACCTGACTGCAGTTTGGCGTCATAACTGACTTCAGTGGGCAAATGCTCATCTTCGATGGCCACTGATACGCTGGAGAAGTGTGCTCTTCATGGATGAATCCCGGTTTCAACTGTACCTGGCAGTGTGTATGGCTTTGTGTTGGCAAGCGATTTGCTGATGTCAAGGTTGTGAACAGAGTAGAGGTCGACCGATTATGATTTTTCAACGCCGATACCGATTAATCGGACCATTTTTATAAATGTATTTGTAATAATGACAATTACAACAATACTGAATGAACACTTATTTTAACTTAATATCACTTAACATCAATACAATCAATTTAGCCTCAAATAAATAATGAAACATGTTCAATTTGGTTTAAATAATGCAAAAACAAAGTGTTGGAGAAGAAAGTAAAAGTGCAATATGCGCCATGTAAGAAAGCTAACGTTTAAGTTCCTTTCTCAGAACATGAGAACATATGAAAGCTGGTGGTTCCTTTTAACATGAGTCTTCAATATTCCCAGGTAAGAAGTTTTAGGTTGTAGTTATTATAGGAATTATAGGACTATTTCTCTCTCTACCATTTGTATTTCATATACCTTTGACTATTGGATGTTCTTATAGGCACTTTAGTATTGCCAGTGTAACAGTATAGCTTCCATCCCTCTCCTCACCGCTACCTGGGATCGAACCAGGAACACATCGACAACAGCTACCCTCGAAGCAGCGTCACCCATGCAGAGCAAGGGGAACAACTACTTCAAGTCTCAGAGCGAGTGACGTTTGAAACGCTATTAGTGTGCACCCTGCTAACTAGCTAGCCATTTCACATCGGTTACACCAGCCTAATCTCGGGAGTTGATAGGCTTGAAGTCAAAAACAGCACAATGCTTGAAGCATTGCGAAGAGCTGCTGGCAAAACGCACAAAACTGCTGTTTGAATGAGTTCTTACGAGCCTGCTGGTGCCTACCATCGCCCAGACTGCTCTATCAAATCATAGACTTAAATATAACATAACACACAGAAATACGAGCCTTAGGTCATTAATATGGTCGAATCCGGAAACTAAACGTTTATTCTTTCAGTGAAATACGGAACTGTTCCATATTTTATCTAATGCGTGGCATCCATAAGTCTAAATATTCCTGTTACATTGCACAACCTTCAATGTTATGTCATAATTACGTAAAATTCTGGCAAATTAGTTCGCAATGAGCCAGGCGGGCCAAACTGTTGCATATACCCTGACTCTGCGTGCAATGAACGCAAGAGAAATGTCACAATTTCACCTGGTTAATATTGCCTGCTAACCTAGATTTCTTTTAGCTAAATATGCAGGTTTAATAAATATATTCTTCTGTGTATTGATTTTAAGAAAGGCATTGATGTTTATGGTTAGGTACACGTTGGAGCAACAACAATCCTTTTTCGCGAATGCGCACTGCATCGATTATATGCAACGCAGGACACGCTAGATAAACTAGTAATATCATCAACCATGTGTAGTTATAACTAGTGATTATGATTGATTGATTGTTTTTTATAAGATCAGTTTAATGCTAGCTAGCAACGTACCTTGGCTTCTTACTGCATTCGCTTAACAGGCGGGCTCCTCGTGAGGCAGGTGTTTAGAGCGTTGGACTAGTTAACGGTAAGGTTGCAAGATTGAATCCCTGAGCTGTCTAGGTAAAAATCTGTCTTTCTGCCCCTGAACAAGGCAGTTAACCCACCGTTCCAAGGCAGTCATTGAAAATAATAATGTGTTCTTAACTAACTTGCCTAGTTAAATAAAGGTGTAAAAAAAAGAAGGGGAAAAAAACGGCTAAATTGGCGTCCAAAATTACCAATTTCCGATTGTTATGAAAACTTGCAATCGGCCCTAATTAATCGGCCATTCCGATTAATCGGTCGACCTCTAGAACAGAGTGCCCCTTGGTGATTGTGGGAATATGCTCCGGCATAAACTATGGACAACGAGCACAATTGCATTTTATCGATGGCAATTTGAATGCACAGAGAGAACATGACAAGGTCCTGGGGCCCATTGTC
This sequence comes from Salvelinus fontinalis, assembly GCF_029448725.1. Taxonomy (NCBI): domain Eukaryota; kingdom Metazoa; phylum Chordata; class Actinopteri; order Salmoniformes; family Salmonidae; genus Salvelinus; species Salvelinus fontinalis. The sequence goes on from NC_074689.1 coordinate 10,804,709, forward strand.
GTGCCATTCATCCGCCGCCATCACCTCATGTTTCAGCATGATAATGCACGGCCCCTTGTGTTAAGGATCTGTACACAATTCCTGTAAACTGAAAATGGCCCAGATCTTCCATGGCCTGCATACTCACCAGACAGATCACATATTAAGCATGTTTGGGATGCTCTGGATTGACGTGTACGACAGCATGTTCCAGCCAGTGGGACAACATTCCACAGGGCACAACTAACAGCCGGATCAACTCAATACAAAGGAGATATGTCGTGCTGCATGAGGCAAATGGTGGTCACACCTTATACTGACTGGTTTTCTGATCCAAGCCCCTACCTTTTTTTTAAGGTATCTGTGACCAACAGATGCATATCTCTATTCCCAGTCATGTGAAGTCCATAGATTAGGGCCTAATTTATTTAAATTTACTGATTTTCCTTACACGTGACGATTTTTGATGGAGCAGATAATTATAATAATTTGTAGACTGCAAATTTACCACAACTAAGCCCAAAAAATAGATTTTATTTGAAAATAATAATAATTTCATACATTGACAGGATCACGTCTTTTTTTGTGTGGGAAAGAACAGATTTCCTAAATTATTTGCAGCGTTGATCCCAAAACCCCCATACATTTTTCGCATAGCAAACAAACCAGAAGTAGAAAATGCTAACTCATTTACGATTTTAGGACTACAAGCTGGTGAGCTCTATACTTTATAGGAATTTTTACGTTTTAGAATTATGTTTGATGTCAGAAAGCTAACCTTGGTGTGTAGGGCTGACCCCGTTTAGTCGACTGGTAAATTGTTTGGTTGTTGGTCAACTGAGATTTTTTATTGTCGAATAATTACAAATATATTTTTTTAAATGCATGACACACATGACCTGTTTCAGTGGACTAACCCATTGCGGAGGCCGCGGGGATGGCACACCCGTATCACCAGTAGTACATTTACCATTAATTACCATCATTTCTGTTAATGCATTCAATTTATTATTATTATTATTATTATTGCAGGCTTACTGTTGTCATTGTTGGAGTGGACACATTGTTTGCAGAGCACACAACCTAGGCTACACTTGTGAAAGTTTTGGTTTATTTCATTCGATTTACAAGTTGTCAATTTATTAATTCATTTGTTTGGAGCGCTCCTTTCAATCTGGAGTAAGGACACTCACCTGATTACACATAGAAATAGGCCTAGGCTACCTGGCCTCATATAAATGAGCCCATTTGGGAATCTGATACTATTGCTGATTGTCTTAACTCACCACCACTGTGGAGCTTCTCAAATAATTTTTTTCTTTGCCTCAAACAGCAAGTAAACAAAGTCTGTTTTTAAAATCCATTGAGAATGACATTAGTTCCTCAACGTAGCCTATTGACTTTGCTATATTGATCTCTGCCCCCCTCTTAAGTCACTTGTCATTTTTAATTGAATTGCTTAGTGCATCAGGCAAGCTCAGTAGCCTACAAATAGTTTATTTTATTCAAGCATCTGTATATGGGAAAATACATGTTTAAAACATGTTGACCAGTTTAGATGACTCTTGGTCGACCAAATTTTTTTTTTTTTTTGTCGGGGACAGCCATATCGGTGTGTTTTCCTTTCATACCCCCTTGCGGTTTGCTAGGCCACACGTTGAACTGCATTACCATTTTGGGGAGGCATATTTTGCCGTGCACGTGCTTCTGTGGGCACTGGTGTGTATGTTTATGTTCACTTAGTCAACTTTTGATGTCGCTAAGTGTATATTGTGAACGAGTAGCCTACGTTCTGGCTGTCACACCTGTTTTGTTTAGATGGTTATCAAAAGGATAACCATAGGAGCTAGTTCATAGCTCAGCCCAGTTCGTCTCCTGATAAGTTATCTTTCTGAAGGAGGTATTTTTATAGGCTCGGTCAAAGATTTGACCCAGTGTAGAGAGTGGCCCGATAAGAGGTTACTTGATTCTCAGACCACACCTGGAATCTGAAAAGATGTGTTGACCCAAACCACAGCGGCTGGCTAAGTGTAGGATGTGGATTGATAATTTCTTGACTTGGGCTTTGAGGTAAACCTCTTGTCTGTGAGCTCAAACTTGGGCCTTTACAGGGGTTCAGCACAGCCTTGTGCATCACCGTAACCTTAGGTTTATGGCAATTTTAGTGTTATGGATATGACATTTGCACACACAATGAGAAACAGAATGTCTCTCAGAATTTCCTTATCAAGCATAAATAAAAATGTTAATGTTTTTATATTTGTAGAACCCTAAAGGGGAAGTGTAGACACAATTCTAAATAATACCACAGTAATGCAACAACAAAACTTTCGTTATGGATATGACGGAAATGGACAGGCATTTTAGGGACAATGGACACATCAGCAAAAGTCAGAATCTCAGTCTTAGGGTAAAATATTAATAGCCACTTTGAAAGTAAGGATTGACTACACAGAAACCAATGATGAAAATATAAAAATTGTTACATACATACACACACTTCAGAGAGGAAAATTGACCGTTATGGATGTGACGCTGTGGATAATAAGTGTTTATATATGAAAGATTTCTTTACCAAACTTCATCATACTTTTGTTGTCATCTGAAAATGCAGTGTACCTCAAATAACCAAGAAATCACCAGTATCTTGAATAATTATTGCATAGGCTCTCAAAGTGCACTTGTGGGTCCCATCTTAACCAACCATAAATGCGTTTACATTTCTTTATTTGAAAAACTCAGTTCTCATTCCGAATTAGAGTGCTAGATACCTCAACAATTCATAATAACTCTAGAGGTAAATGTTGTTATGGATGTGACATTCTGCATTATGGATGTGACTGGGTCCCAAAAGACAGACCGCAAATGACACTGCACTCCATTTCAAATGTACAATGTTTCAGTCATTTCATTTTAGATCGTTAATGACTGTTTTACTTAAAATATTAATGTTTATTATCAATCACCTAAACATACAAAAACTCAATAAAAAAAAAATGACCTCATACTTTATTAATCTCACATCCTTTAATCTGCCAGCACATCAGGCTCTAAATCAGGCTTTATGAAATGTTACGTCCTCCCCCCTGTTGTTCACAAAATGACAGGGACTGGACAACTTGACCTGCAGCCACCCAAGCCTTGTCCTCCTTGGCTTGCAAGATGTACACACATCCTGTGTGGTAATTTCTCTTAAACAGCATCTGAGTCAGTCTTTATCTGTTACCAGTCCCACAAACTGCAGACTATTGCAGAGTATTGCCCCCCCCCCCCCCCCCCCTATATGGACTCTACAAGGTGTCAAAAGCGTTCCCCAGGAATACTGGCCCATATTGACTCCAATGCTTCAGTTGTCAAGTTGGCTGGATGTCCTTTGGGTGGTGGATCATTCATGATACACAGGGGAAACTGTTGGGCGTGAAACCCAGCAGCGTTGCAGTTCTTGACACAAACCGGTGTGTCTGGCGCCTACTACCATGCCCCATTCAAAGGCACTTGTATTTTTTGAATGGCACACAATCCACGTCAATTGTCTCAGGGCTTAAAAATCGTTCTTTAACCGGTCTCCTTACCTTCATCTACACTGATTTGAAGTGGATTTAGCAAGTGACATCAATAAGGAATCATGGCTTTCACCTGGTCAGTGCATGTCATGGAAAGAGAATGTTTTGTAGACTCAGTGTATATGTCTAACCCTAGACTCAGGGATTGATACACTCATTTCATTATCTTGTTCATTTGAGATAGCTGTGCTCATTCCTCACTCATCTCTTATCATCTCTACTATATCTTGACATATGCCGTTATGTTTGATGTCTTTCCTGTGAACTTCATTTTTGTTATGTGAAATGGTAAAACAAATATGTTTAATTGAATTATAATCTACCAGTGGCACAGGGTTTGTACTTTCACAGACATTTCTTGTCAGGTTGTAAATCACCTGAGACTTGATAGCTGTAGACTACACAGATACAGACAAATATTGTCACTGGGGGTACCCGTAGTTACTCAAGGATGTAAACAAACTCAGCATGACCAGTGAAAGTTTCTTATGGATTTTTAAGACTAATTATGTTTATGAATTTAAGACCTTTATTATGCCATGTGATTTAAGGCAATGGTCCAGTTAGCAGAACGCATGATTGCAGTTCATATGAGAACGGGAGTACACCCGAAATAGATCACACACACACACAGATTGCCCGCTAGCTTGTTTACGAACATACACACACTTCTGAAGCTGTAGGAAGGGCATGAACATTCTATTATGATCGCGTTATGCAGTGCTGCTGACTAGTGAGTCATTGATCATGTTATGCGTCCGTAACGGTCACATCCGTTACGCTTAGAACGAGTACTGACAGAAAGGAAACCCATTATACATCACCTAAGCCCTTGATGAAAGTTAGCTTTGCACAGAAAGTTTGCATACAATCATACTTCAAACGCATCCACAATAACAACCTTTCCTCAAAAACATTACGGATGTGACACTCCCTGTCCAAATCCGCTTTCTAGCTTGAATTTTATACTAGCACTCACTGGACAAACATTTGTTTGATATTGTATCATTAACCTTACGATTTGGTTAAAAACACAGGGGGACAGATTTGACTACTAAAACAAGTTCTGTGAGCCATTGCTGAAAGTTATCGAATCTGGTTGACAAATGCTTATTTTGAGACTTTGTATTCTACTTTGTAGTAACAATAGCATTCAATTTGGCAAACATATAGGCCAAATGTAGTCTTTACTTCAAAAGGCACACATTCAAGGCAAATATGAAAGTACACTGCTCAAAAAAATAAAGGGAACACTTAAACAACACAATGTAACTCCAAGTCAATCACACTTCTGTGAAATCAAACTGTCCACTTAGGAAGCAACACTGATTGACAATAAATTTCACATGCTGTTGTGCAAATGGAATAGACAAAAGGTGGAAATTATAGGCAATTAGCAAGACACCCCCAATAAAGGAGTGGTTCTGCAGGTGGTGACCACAGACCACTTCTCAGTTCCTATGCTTCCTGGCTGATGTTTTGGTCACTTCTGAATGCTGGCGGTGCTTTCACTCTACTGGTAGCATGAGACGGAGTCTACAACCCACACAAGTGGCTCAGGTAGTGCAGCTCATCCAGGATGGCACATCAATGCGAGCTGTGGCAAGAAGGTTTGCTGTGTCTGTCAGCGTAGTGTCCAGAGCATGGAGGCGCTACCAGGAGACAGGCCAGTACATCAGGAGACGTGGAGGAGGCCGTAGGAGGGCAACAACCCAGCAGCAGGACCGCGACCTCCGCCTTTGTGCAAGGAGGAGCAGGTGGAGCACTGCCAGAGCCCTGCAAAATGACCTCCAGCAGGCCACAAATGTGCATGTGTCTGCTCAAATGGTCAGAAACAGACTCCATGAGGGTGGTATGAGGGCCCAACGTCCACAGGTGGGGGTTGTGCTTACAGCCCAACCCCGTGCAGGACGTTGGGCATTTGCCAGAGAACACCAAGATTGGCAAATTCGCCACTGGCGCCCTGTGCTCTTCACAGATGAAAGCAGGTTCACACTGAGCACATGAGCACGTGTAACAGACGTGACAGAGTCTGGAGACGCCGTGGAGAACGTTCTGCTGCCTGCAACATCCTCCAGCATGACCGGTTTGGCGATGGGTCAGTCATGGTGTGGGGTGGCATATCTTTGTGGGGCCGCACAGCCCTCCATGTGCTCGCCAGAGGTAGCCTGACTGCCATTAGGTACCGAGATGAGATCCTCAGACCCCTTGTGAGACCATATGCTGACACATGCACATTTGTGGCCTGCTGGAAGTCATTTTGCAGGGCTCTGGCAGTGCACCTCCTTGCACTAAGGCGGAGGTACCGGTCCTGCTGCTGGGTTGTTGCCCTCCTACGGCCTCCTCCACGTCTCCTGATGTACTGGCCTGTCTCCTGGTAGCGCCTGCATGCTCTGGACACTACGCTGAAAGACACAGCAAACCTTTTTGCCACAGTTCGCATTGATGTGCCATCCTGGATGAACTGCACTACCTGAGCCACATGTGTGGGTTGTAGACTCCGTCTCATGCTACCACTAGAGTGAGAGCACCGCCAGCATTCAAAAGTGACCAAAACATCAGCCAGGAAGCATAGGAACTGAGAAGTGGTCTGTGGTCACCACCTGCAGAATCACTCCTGTTTTGGGGGGTGTCTTGCTAATTGCCTATAATTTCCACCTTTTGTCTATTCCATTTGCACAACAGCATTTGAAATTTATTGTCAATCAGTGTTGCTTCCTAAGTGGACAGTTTGATTTCACAGAAGTGTGATTGACTTGGAGTTACATTGTGTTGTTTAAGTGTTCCCTTTATTTTTTTGAGCAGTGTAGTTTAATTAGGAAATAAGCCATTTTGTTTTCTCATACTCCGGTTGACCTTACTATGAAATACCTCTTTAGCACAGATTTGTCATTGCTTTGTCAACTTGCTTTAACCATGTCTCTGGTGCGAGACACTGCCAGTCTTCGATTTAGGGAAATGTGCACTTTATAGTGAACAGAGCGCCATTTGGGATGCGGTCTTGGCGTGCGAAGTGAAATGAATGAGTTAGTTTGAGACAGACTAGCAGCTGCGTATCCTGTTAGACCAGTCACACAAGGCACTAATGATCTGATCTACTGAGTTAACTGGAAAAAACATGAGCACAGGAGTGAGTCTGACAAGTTTATATTCCTGGCTATTGTCATAGAGGGCTTGGAATTGTGATGCATTTTTTCAGCCATGCTAAGGGTCAAATGAGGATATTTAGGACTTAGATCGAGGGTTATACTGGGTCTGATTATTTGATTACAACGGTAGGCCTATCACTGAACAAAATTGACGTCGTAGAAAGCTAGCTATTTTTATGTCTTCTATCAAACATGCTATTGACTCAAATAGAATCACCAGCTTCGTGAAGATATTGAATGTTCTATCTAGAAGACAAGCTACAGGTGTACAAAGTCAGCCTTGGAGCCAATTACAGTTGTGTATATGCAGGAAATGAAAGAATATGGCATGGGAGTGGCAAATTGCTTAGTGTGTGCACTGTGCAGGCTTTTCTTTGCTTTATTATGACTGGTGGCAAAATATAGGATCTGCATATCACCTAAACTCTCAGGTATCTTTCTATCATGAAAATGCTGGAAATCCTGGAATTTTTAAATGGTGTTTTCCAGGCCTGGAAAAGTTTTAGACGATCAAATCTGAAAAGTTATGGAAATTAATTTAATAATTTCTGTTAATGTAATTTATTTAGGCACAGTTTAAAAAAAATCTTTTATCAAATAAAAAATCGACCTGTCAGCTAGGATAAGAATGACACTTTAGCCCTTGAGTTATTGCGCGCACCTCACCTGCATCTGCGCGAGACGAATAGGCCGTTGCTCATAGAGAGAGTGGGAGCCAGTCGGACATTGCATCAGCAGGTAGGCCTAGACTTTAAAATATGATAGAAAACAGACTAATAAGTAGGTAGCCTATTCAAAACATACAGTATCTTGTACGCTCTAGTTAACTTTTTTAACTATTAGCGTGTATTAATGTTTTCGTCATGTCCCAGAAAAATGTACTCCGACACTCACGAATAAGGACAAATGAAGTTGATTTACTTTTTTAAACATCTACAGGATGTGTTCCCCCGCGGGACGGTTGAGCTAACATAAGCTAATGTGATTAGCATGAGGTTGTAAGTAACAAGAAAATTTCCCGCGGCATAGACATATCTGATATGGGCAGAAAGCTTAAATTCTTGTTAATCTAACTGCACTGTCCAATTTACATTAGCTATTACAGTGAAATAATATCATGCTATTGTTTGAGTGAGTACACAGTTGTGAACTTGAACATCTATTAATAAACCAATTAGGCACATTTGGGCAGTCTTGATACAACATTTTGAACAGAAATGCAATGGTTCATTAAATCAGTCTAAAACTTTGCACATACACTGCTGCCGTCTAGTGGCCAAAATCTAAATTGTGTCTAGATTCCTTAGTCATATATAGGCCTTTCTCTTGCAGTTCAAAGATGTTGGAACAAAACGACAACAACAACAAAAAAAACTTTTTTCTTGAAAGCTTGTTTTGTAGATGCTTTCAGTTGATTTGGCCATCCAATGTAGGGGACATTGCAACTCAATAGATGCTAGTCAGCCTGCAAAGTAAACACTTCTAATGTAGCGAAGATAAATATGACAACTAGAAAAGGGGAATTTCCTGAATAAAATTTGTGGGCTTGCTTTAGCTGATTTAAAAATACTGAGTCTACCATTACGCTTGGTCTGTATACCAGGGTATTTGGAAATCGCCACGGGATGGTTTTTCAATACCGTTAATACCATTGAAACTTTTTTTTAAGTTCTTCTGTACATTTTCATATTTGTAGCTACCTAAGTAAATACCTGCAGTCAACTTGTGCAATATGTAAGAAGATGAAGCAGTTTGCGTTCTTCGTTTCACCTGTCACATTATTTTAACATTATGAAGCTTACCGTAGTTTCCCAGCAGGAGCAGGTGACTCCAGCTGTGTATTGACAGGGCTGTGTTTTATATTGAAAGTTAACTTTTATTTATTTATTTAAATTTTGGCTTCAATAGCGTGATCAGGGACATTCAACTATAGTTTTCCTTACCAGAAAAGACATTAGTGAAACATCTTTGTCAGAAAATAGCTTCATTTTCATCAGATGACAACAGAAGTAAATGAGCTTACAATTAAAAACCAAGGTATTTTGGGGAACAACTATGCATGGCTATAATCTTTCTGTTTATCATAGAAAGAATGTAGCCAGCTACATTTCCTAATGTTTTTCTTGCATTCTACCCGGAGAAAAGTAGGCTGGCTACACCAATAAAAGTACCAGAGAAAAGTAGTTGCATATCAGTCAGAGCACTGTGCTGATAGAATGGCAGTTAGTGAATTGTATTCTCATCTGAGTGGAGAAATGCAACTGAAGCACAAACAAAAGTACATTAAGAAGCATTTTATATCTGCATTTACAAAACGCAGCAAGATGTTTCTTATGCGTAATCATTTTTTTCTAAGAATTCTGCGTAAACGCGACACCTAAGTTTAACTTGCTAGTTATCAAGGTGACTGGACATCATATTGTTGGCTTTCTGCCATGGTGAAGTCAAAGCCCTTTGTTTGAGTTCTGTACAGCTGCCACTTATCTTTTGATTTCCTTGTTTTTTCTCCCCTCAGTTCTCAGCCTGTCTGCTGCTCCTCCATCTTCTCAGAGTAGTCAGGCCTGTTGCCCTAGCAACTCCAGTGGACATATGCTGCTCCAGAGCTAGTACTGTTAATTTGCATGATGTCTACCATTCGCTTGCAAATGTCCAAACTCACCAAAAATGACATTCGGTAGCACCTACCAATATACACTTAACAAAATGTGAAGTCTTGGTCCTATGTTTCGTGAGCTGATAAAAAGATACTAGAAATTTTCCATACGCACAAAAAGCTTCTCAAATGTTGTGCAAAAATGTGTTTCCCTCCCTGTTAGTGAGAATTTCTTCTTTGCCAAGATGATCCATCCACCTGACAGCTGTGGCATATCAAGAAGCTGATTAAACAGCATGATCATTACACAGGTGCACCTTGTACTGAGGACAAAAGGCCACTAAAATGTGCAGTTTTGTCACACAGCACAATGCTACAGATGTCTCAAGTTTTGAGGGAGCGTGCAATTGGCATGCTGACTGCAGGAATGACCACAAGAGCTGTTGCCAGAGAATTTAATGTTAATTTCTCTAGCGTAAGTCGCCTCCAACATCATTTGAGAGAATTTGGTAATGCGTCCAACCGGCCTCACAACCGCAGACCACGTGTATGGCGTCGTGTGAGCGAGTGGTTTGCTGATGTCAACATTGTGAACAGAGTGCCCTATGGTGGCGGTGGGGTTATGGTATGGGCAGGCATAAGCTACGGACAACAAATGCAATTGCATTAAATACAGTTACCTAACCCGTATTCTACTTTGATGTATTCTACTTTGTGGGGGGGGGGGGGGTTAATGACAGGAGGTGGTATATGTGATCTGAGAGCTCCCAGTGTCAATACCACATGGTGCTTGTTTTTTTATATGTACATAGACACCGCCAATTGTTGGTCATCGAAATTTGCTTAAGTCATGGAAAAGGAATTTCATGACATCAGTCAGTGTGTATGAACCCTGACTCTTCATTCATTCTCCTGTGACCAGTTGGTGTATAACCCATGTGTGTGTATAACATTGTTATCCTGTCTCTGTAGCATTCACAGCAGAGCAGTACCATCAGCACCAGGAGCAGCTGGCCCTGATGCAGAAACAGCAGCTTGAGCAGATCCAACAGCAGCAACAGGCACAGCAGCAACAGGCACAGCAGCAGGCAAACACAGACCCATCCTCTACTACTACATCCACAGCACCCCTACCTAACACACAGGTCAGTAGCACTCCTCTGCTATACACAAACCAGCCACCCACCTACTATACCCAAGTCATCTTTTCCAAAACAGTTTTGTGTAGGTTTGTTTGTTTCGTTACGTTTCTTAGTCAAGCAGTCGCAAGTACAGTACCAGTCAAAATTTTGGACACACCTACTCATTCCAGGGTTTTTCTTTATTTTTACTATTTTCTACATTGTATACTCAACAAATAAAAGGTATTTGGTACCTTGGGTCGGGTGTTAGCACCAACTCACGAAACTCCGGTTTCTCTACCTTGTAAATTGGGGCCATGTCTTTCGGACCAGACACAGTTGATAGTTGATACGATGTTTCAAGTTTTTTGCAGACAGGCCATGCGTAGCCAATATGATTTATAGGATGCTTTATTATTATCTGTATATTTTCTACCTGCAGGCTGCAATGTTTTTATCTGTTGGCTTTGTGTGCTATTTTTACATCGTTGGCAATAGATGTTACTTTTAGATTTGTATCATTTTCTTTTAGATATAATTGTTATTAACCACATGACAATGAAACTGTTCTATGGAAATGTGCATATGAAAATCAGAACTGGCACGCCGAGTCGGTAGAAATTGTAAGAGAAGTTGGACCTCCCAAATGGAAAAGGTTGCCGACCCCTGGTTTAGCCTGTTTCTGGCAACTTCAGGAGCGTAACAGCAGAGTTGGAGCAGGGTCAAGAACAGGTTTTTTCCCTTCTGGTTAGACCATCTTGATCTCTGGCTCTCTTGAATAATTTGTCTGAATTATTTAATCAAACAGTGTTCTTAAAGCATAAGACAAGCTAGATACATGTAGTTGATTTTATTAGAACACATAGGGTGTCGTTATATATAAAAGTTTCTCAAATTCAGACCAAACGATTGGTCGAAAGAAAAGACTACTATCGATCGACCAAGATTTGTTTTTAGTCGGGGAAAGCCCTCGAAGCCAGAAAGCCTTTGTGTTGCTTTGAGGGAGCTTTGCATCCTGCCTGAAAAAATAACCAGGGGAATGACTGGTTTCACTGACTCTTCCATGTTTAATATGCTCAGTGGTTGTACAATCCCATCACTCGGTCTGTCTCCATCTGTCCTTCCTCCAGTGTATAATATCTAAGACGTTAGACTCGGCCAGCGCCCAGTTTGCTGCCTCTGCCCTGGTGACCACGGACCAGCTGATGGCCTTCAAGGGCAAGGAGGAGGGGGTTCTGGGAAGTGGCGTCAACGGGGTCTTTCCAGGCTCAGGTGAGCAGCAGCGCCAATGGGATCTGAGCTCTATTGGCCCTGGTTAAAAGTAGTGCACTATATATGGATAGAGTACCATTGTAGGACGCAGACCAGATTTGCAAATAAATACAATTGAATAGAGAGACCGGACTGTGGAGTTGAGGAAGTTCTCTAGTCTTATCAAAGTATTTTCTTTACCCATCTCCTCAATGGGATTTTACTGATAAATGACATGTATGGTATAGTCTAATGTATTAATGTCTCCCTCCCTCAGGAGTGTACAAGGGCTTACACCTCGCCAGCACCACCCACACCCACCACCCCAACACCAACCAGACTCCCACTCCTCCTCCATCAGCCCCCACTTTCCTCAAGCCCTCCTCCACCACTACGTCCCCTGTCACCGCCTCCTCCCTCAGCTCCCCAGCTAACGCACACGGGAATCCCCTCCACCTGGGTAGCAACGCTGCCAACTCCACCCCCACCACCACTCAGGTCCTGATAGGGAACAACGTCCGTATGAGCGTACCCTCCTCCCCTGTCCTCCCCAGTCTGGGCGGCACCACCACGCGCCACATACCCAGGGCTCTGGGAGCCTTGCCCTCTGCCTTAAAGATGGCTGCCAACACCAACTGTCAGATGCCCAACAAGGTCACCGGGGCTTCTACCATGGACATAGGATCCAGGTGAGTTGATTTAACATATTCTAACAAATTAACTTTGAATAACATATAGTTTAAGGCATGCCCTGACTTTAACTGAAGGCTATTATAAAAACATACTCTGACACAGACCTAGGCTATTCACAAATGATACGGTTATGGGTTGTGATGAATCTGTTATTTGTTTTAATTCATTGGTTAAGCCATGCCTTGACTTAAACAAATGTTATCAACATACAGAGTTAAAGTTAATAGGGGTCTAATGGAAGCAGTTTTTGAAATGGTGTTTGTCTTGTATTCTTCCAGGGATAATCACGATCAAGACAAGCCAGCTCTGAACAGTATAGCGGACAATACAATGGCCATGGAGGTGACGTAGCAGAGTGGTGGTGGTGCTGCTAGCTACCGTGACAGACCAGCCAGGCCCAGCGCTACCCAACCCTCTGCTGGCCAACCAGTCCTCTGCTGAGAGTCTGCTGCTACTCTCTGAATCCACTCTTTAGGTGCTGTGCATCGTAGCATCGGGAATGCAAAAGGGACGGCAGGCGGGTGGTCGGCGGGACTCCACATACGGACTACATACGGAGTACGGACATACGCGTTTCCACGGCAACTGTGGGGATTACATGGGTTGCAATTGTCATCTCTCATGCTTTTTAAATGTTTTTGTTTTTGTATTCGTTACTGTTAATAAGAGTAAAAATTGACATTGTGTAAATTATGAATATGGCAAATTAGTATCTGTACAGTAACTAAATATTTGTAATACCCCCTTGTATATATGTTACTTGAATACAGAAACTTGTTTATTTGTGATGTTTTGCACTTGGGAATAAAAAGAAAAAAAGCGATAAACTTGTGAGTGTGAGATGTGAGAGTTGTATTAACGAAAAGAGACATTTCAGAAGACGTTTCATCACATGCATGGTGCAGAGCCTGCTGTTTTATCTATTTATTGTGCTGTGTTTACAGTTTCCTTATTTTATTTCTGCACTGTACCTTAATTGGTTCCTGTGCTGTAGTAAATGTTAGGTAGCTACGGACTCCTGGGTATTTTGTATATTGTAAACACAATGCAGGTTTTCCCCCCTTTGGGTCCCTGCGCTTTTCTTTGGATCATGTGGAATTCAATGGTGATTTACAGATAGACTCTTTGGGGAGGGGAGCCAGAGGTGGAGGACATGGTCAGCTTTGGTTCACTTCACTTAGCGGGGTTAAAGCTCTTCCTGGGATCTTCCATTTACATTATCCCGATACAAGTAACAAACTAGGGATGAAGTCTCTTCCTAGAAGCATCTATCTCATGTTTCTGATTCAAAGCACTATCGATTTTGTTTAGTTTTCTGTTTTTTTAATCAATATTAATGCTGCTTTTGTATAATTTTGGTCCCTTGTTTTCATGCAATGTCCCCTCTTTAATTATTTTAACCCCACACACATTTTTGTAAAACAGAATTTAGTTATTTTTGTATTTTTCTCCTGTTCTTGTGGTAAAAAAAAATATGATTGTAAGCTTCTTCGTATTGAAAGACTTCATTATTTTGTTACTTGTTTATGCATAGGTGATAAGGGAGGTGAATGGCAGTTACAATTGCTGTATGTATCATCATTCCAATTTCTGACAAGAAAAAAAAAATGCTAATGGGGGGTAGCTATGGAGAAAGGCTTCTTTTTCTCCTCTTATCTCACCGTTTCAAACTCCAGACGGCTGCAAGGCCAAAAACCACAAGTGTCGGGTGCCTTCCCTTGGGGGGGAAAAACGTGCTCTCTTCTGTGAAGAGTAAGGCACAAAGACAGTGCTACTCCTAGTAGTACTTTTTGTCTATGTCGTCAGAATCTGAATGCCCAGTCCAATGGCAGGATTTATCCTTGAGGTTTTCTTGTCCCACCTGGAGGCTGAAAAGAATAATGAAAATTAAAAAAGTGACAGAACTCTACGATAATATAAGACAATAAAGACCAGGTCATTATATGTGGATTATGTGACTCTTTGTGTTCTGTTGGGTGAATGTTATGGTTGTGTGTGTGTAAGCAAAAAGTGTCATATTTTAAGAACGAGACATTTTGAATAATGTGTGTAGGCCTATGGATGTTTCAACTGGCTGGCTGTGTGTGTAAGAGTGGAGAGCGCAATGTTTGGGGGAGTTTAAGACGGTTTATACTGCATTATTGCATCATGTTTACATTATCACATTTTGATGCTGTTATTAAAGCACCAGTACCACCGAGCTGAAAGCCATCCGGTTTCTCATTTAAAACGGATTACTCAAAGGGGAATTACATGATAGTGGGATTGTGCGTGTCTGAGTGCATGCCTCGCAGGTTGACATTTACCTAAACTATTAGCACCCTGTTTGAAAGGAACAATGACATACTGAAAGAAAAGACCAAGCATTCTTTGACCAAGTGTAACCTCATTATTTGATTGTTATTGGGAACAAAAATGCCAAGCATTACATGCAAAGGGAATTATCCCCCTTTCTTGCCCAAATGGTATCCTATTCCTGATGTAGTGCACTACTTTGGACAAGGACCTAGTGCTTTATTAAAAATAAATAATGTACTATATAGGGAATAGGGTGCCATTTGGCACTCAGACCATGCAAGCATGTTCATAATTGATTCCACACCAGCGGATCCCAACAGCACAGGCAAGATAATTCAGTCCCTCTGTAACCACCCCTTAGATAAAACAACTAATCAAGTCAGCTTTCTCATTACAACAGTCTTAGTGAGCATCCCAAATGGCACCCTATTCCATACGTAGTGCACTACTTTGGACCAGGCCCTGGTCCAAAGTAGTGCACTTTGTCAGGAATAGGGTGTTGGGCTGCTTCAAGCACTCTGACGTGAGAGAGAAATAAAACTGCACACACACTCCCAACAATACACTCACACTGCTCCCAGGGACAATTCACCATGACAACGCTGTGCTGTCAAGATACAGCTAGGCAGCACATGGAATTACTCTGCTTTCCATTAACCCCTCCAAGCAAACAGCTGAAATATAAAGCTCACTCTCTTTGTCTGTCATTCACTCTCAGATTGCCCTCATTCTGTAAATATGAATTTTTTGGCATGGGTTTAGCTTTCAGAGTATAGAACAAAATGGACAGCGTGACCAAAATAACCCTGGTGGAAAACAAGATGCATCTGTTCACAACTGGATCAGATGTCTTCATCAGGGAGGTGATTGGAAGGGCTGACAGCCAAGCAGGTTTAACCCCTTGCTCGCCACCTCTCTCTATCCCCTCTGTCTCCCTCTCGTCCCTCTCTCTTTCCCCCTCAGTCCCCCATCAACCCTCTCCCTGGCCAACAGGTGCAGTAGTCTGAAAGGGAATGGGGACTTTGTTGATTGATAGCCTGGTACTGTCTATGATATGACTTCTCATAAATATAATTTTACCTCTGGAGAGAGATAGCCTTTCCTGTATAACATGATCACGTTACTCAGGGATGAATTATG
Source organism: Salvelinus fontinalis (assembly GCF_029448725.1). Taxonomy (NCBI): domain Eukaryota; kingdom Metazoa; phylum Chordata; class Actinopteri; order Salmoniformes; family Salmonidae; genus Salvelinus; species Salvelinus fontinalis. The sequence continues at coordinate 10,820,496 of NC_074689.1, forward strand.
CTTTGCTTCTCAGTAGGGTTAGATTAGACTTTTTCGAAAGAGAGATGGAAGAATGAAGAAGTTTCATGACTATGTTACGTCCCAAATAGCACCCTATTCCCTATGGGCCCTTGTCAAAAGTAGTGCACTATGTGGGGAATATGGTGCCATTTGCAGTGGTGGGAAACGTCTCCAATTGTGATGCTTGAGTAAAAGTATAGATACCTTAATAGAAAGTTTCTCAAGTAAAAGTTAAAGTCACCCAGTGAAATACTACTTGAGTAAAAGTCTAAACGTATTTGGTTCTAAATATATTTAAGTATCAAAATCCTTATATATAGCAAAGCAGATGGCACCATTTTCTTGTTTTAAAATTTTATGGATTGCCAGGGGCACACTCCAACACTCAGACATAATTTACAAGTTATGCATTTGTGTTTAGTGAGTCCGCCAGATCAGAGACTGTAGGGATGACCACGTGTTCTCTTGATAAGTACATGAATTGGACCATTTTCCTATCCTGCAAAGCATTTAAAATGTAATGAGTACTTTTGGGTGTCAGGGAAATTGTATGGAGTAAAAAGTACATTATTTTCTTTAGGAATGTAGTGAAGTAAATGTAAAAGTTGTCAAAAAAATAAATAGCAAAGTACAGATACCCAGAAAAACTACTTAAGTAGTACTTTAAAGTATTTTTACTTAAGTACTTTACACCACTGGCTATTTGGGGCACAGCATATTTCATTCAAGTGAGGTGATATAGTCAGACTCAGCTCTGTTTTCAAGCTGGTTGTCTTCACTTTGACATGTGAGCAGAATAAAGTGCATCATGTGAAGCTGTGGTAAACAGAGTGTGTGTCCCAAATGACACCCTATTCCCTTTATAGAGCACTACTTTTGACTAGGGTCCACATTGCTCTGGTCAAAAGTAGTGCACTATATAGGGAAATGGGTGCCATTTGTGATGTAGCCACAGAACCATTCAGGGCCAAAACTACTCTCCCCTGCTGTCACTGTGGACACAGTTGTGGTGTGAGATCAATCTGTACTGAACGTTTCTATTTCACCGGGTGTCTACTCTTCAATGGACACACATACACACATTGCAACACTCAGTCACCTATGCTGGACTGAAACAAACTCAAGCTGAGGAGCGTCAAGCCAGGTTAGATGTTGCAGCCAGCCGGTGCTGTTGGACTTGTTGTGCTTGCGCAGTCCTTGAGGGAAAATTGCACTCAATAGAGAGTGGCAATTTTCCTTAGATGGCCATTCTCTTTAGATGGCCATTCTCTTTAGATGGTACTATGAGTGTTCCTCCGTCTGTGCTCAAGTGGAGAAAACACTTCTGAAAACACTCTAGTGTGGCAGCCTTTTACAGAGCTCTCAGTAAGAGTGGGTTTTTTAACAGGAACGTTGGGTTTTTATTGGCTGATCTCAAGAGTGTTGACTGTTTCTGTTCTGGTTCTGTCCGTCTTTCAGCAAGAGAGCTCAACCAGTGATTTATGTGATGTATGTTTCTTCATGTATACTGATTTTTTTTCCCTTCTGATCTAAGTGTGTCTGCATGTTTGGACATTTGTGAGCTTCTGTTGAGTTTTTTCAGTGTCGTGTCAACCTGACGCAGACGGCCTGCAGTGACAGTGTGACACACTAGGGAATAAGGCACTAGTCTGGGCTGAGCTTGGGGACACCAAACAGAGTGGGCACTTACAGAATAACCACATGAATTTCACATTTCCATTTGACAGACACTCTTATCCAGAGCAACTTCCAAGAGCAATTAGGGTTAAGTGCCTTGCTCAAGGGCACATCCACAGATTTTCACCTAGTTGTCTCTGGGATTTGAACCAGCAGCTACCTGCCTAGGGAGATCACGTGATCTTATGTGAAGTTACTGTGATAACGTGACAACATATAAAAGTAACATGTGATAACATAAAACTACACGTGAAAACATGATCTCATGTGAAATAAATGTGAAAACATACGGATGCAAAATTTCAACGTGTTATACCATGAAACTACAAATTTGAGCACGTGAAAACATGAGCTCGTGAAATAAATGTGACAACATGGGGATGCAAAATTTCGACAATGTTTTTCACATGTGAGAAGGCAATTTCACATGAGAGTTAGATTTTCACAGGTGAAAATTCACATGAGGTGAAAATTTTATTCTCCTCAAATGTAAAAAGGTGGTTTTAACATAAGAACTCTAAATATAATACATGTGAACATATGGTTTCCAATGGAGGCTGCTGAGGGGAGGACGGCTCATAATAATGGCTGGAATGGAGTCAAAGATGTGGTTTCCAGGTGATTGATACCACTCCATTGACTCCATTCCAGACATTACCATGAGCCGTCCTCCACTGATGGTTTACATGTGAACAACTGAACATTTCAGCTCAACATGTGAAAACATCTATTTCTCATGTGAAACTCAGTCATTGACAGACATGGTGGCGTGGCAGGAAGATCGGCATGAGGTTGTGAGTTCAAATCCCAGGTGAGGACATGTTTAATTATAATTACTGTATAAATAAATACAGGCATTGTTATCAAGTGTGATAAATCTCTAAATTGTATTCCAAAAACACATGTGAAACATCATGTTAATTATCCTCACATGTCAAGTGTTCCAAAAGCACATGATTTCACAAGCTGGTGTTACATTAGATTGCAAATTGTCATGGTCAAGACATAGATTGTTGTAAAGTTTGGGAGAGGTCTATCTGTGATGAAGAGATGCTCTGCATTTTTAAAACCACATTCACCCCAAAAAGTCCTGCAGGCTCTGGTTTTGGCCCATCTTGACTATTGCTGGTTATATGGTCAGGAGCTGCAAAAAAAGACCTAGGAAAGCTGCAGCTGGCCCAGAACAGAGCAGCATGTCTTGCTCTTCATTGTTAGCAGAGGGATAATATCAACAAGATGCATGCCAGTCTCACTTGGCTTAAAGGAGAAGAAAGATTGATTGCATCACGTCTTGTTTTTACGAGAAATACTAATGTGATGAAAATTCCAAATTGTCGGCATAATCAAATAACATATCATGCTGACAGACATACGTACTCCACCAGGCATGTCACCAGGGGTCTCTTCACAGTCCCCAAGTCCAAAACAAATTTAAGGAAACGCATAGTATTGTATAGAGCCATGGTTGGATGGAAAGGACTTCCATCTAAAATGACCCAAGCAAACAACAAAATTACACATCACAGAACAACGCCTCTCCCTTAGCAAGTAATGTTTTACCAGTCCCACTTTAAACAACATTCAGCTTATAAAGGCTTCATAAATCCTTCATAATGCCTCCATAAGCACTACGTAAATGTGTTACAAAGCATCTATAATTGTATGTCATGCTTTATAAAAGGTTCATAAATGTGGTATAACTGTGTGACATAATCCTCTATGTCGAATATGATATAAACATGTGCTTTATAAAGGGTGACATGTTGTGCTGAAGGATGGCATACGTTCTAAAGTGATGTAATATTAGTCACATTACACCTAATCTCAGACACTTCCGCCCAAATGCGCAGAAGGTCTGGTGGACCAACGCATCAGTTAGGGTTAGGTTTAAAATCACATTTTAAGAAGACAAATTGTGGAAATAGGAAGGTTTAGAAATAATTATGACTTTTTGACTGTATTAAGTAGTGACGATGACAAATACTTTACGCAGTAAGGTCCCTCCTATAGAATTCTATGGACACTCCCACTAAGGCCAAATTTGAATGGTTTGATATCATGACTGACCTTCATGTCTTAAAGTAATGATGAACTGTCATTTCCCTTTGCTTATTTGAGCTGTTCTTGCCATAATATGGACTTGGTCTTTTACCAACTACGGCTATCTTCTGTATACCTACCTTGTTACAACACAACTGATTGGCTCAAAGAAGGAAATAAATTCCACAAATTAACTTTTAACAAGGCACACCTGTTAATTGAAATGCATTCCAGGTGACTACCTCATGAAGCTGGTTGAGAGAATGTCAAGAGTGTGCAAAGCTGTCATCAAGGCAAAGGGTAGCTATTTGAAGAATCTCAAATATAAAATATAATTTGATTTGTTTAACAATTTTTTGCTTACTACATGATTCCATATGTGTTATTTCATAGTTTTGATGTCTTCACTATTATTCTACAACGTAGAAAATAGTAAAAATAAAGAAAAATCCTTGAAAGAGTAGGTGTGTCCAAACCTTTGACTGGTAGTGTATGTGTTGTTATAATTACATTGTTTGCTCTATCACCTGTTAGTTCATATGCCTTGTGACCTCGATGTATGCCTAAGGTCGAGACAATAAGAAGACACAGTGGCAGAATAAATTCAACCACACCTTTGTTTCATCACAAAACCGAAGAGCAACCTCTGTCCCGTGAAGTCAACAAAGCATAGGCCTTATTGCATGTAACAAACAGTTACATGACCTACAGCATGGTCAAGAAAGTTCATGTTTCCGACATCTTCGGAATTTTAAACAACTATTGATTTCAAAACACGCAAAAAAAACAGGAGCTGCCTCCACTATTCCAGCACAATTTCAACTTCAACATTTAAACATCATCAAATCCCCTATGCTTAGTCTAATACAGTGACAACTAAAAGATACCAAAAACAATGTAGTCCAATCAACATAAATATGATGTGGCTTTCTATGGTTCTGATTTGTGTATGTGTTCGTTCGTGCAAGTAGAAAAACATGTTGACTCCCCCTACTTGTAGAGAAATGCCGATGCCATCCTCCTCGCTTTCATGTTGACAAAATTGTCTATGAATCTGTCATACAGTACACGCTTACATGTTTTGTTGTCCTAGGCTAGCTGGCTAAAATGCTTGCTCGCTAGCCTTACTTCCTTTCATGGGTAACGTTAGCTAGTTAGCATTAGCCTTCTACATCTAGCTACATATTGAACTTCCGTCCTCTCAGTCCAGGGGCACAATGTATTTTATGGTTGGATCAGAATAGCCGTTATAATCATTGGCCAGTACAGAGAATTAAGTAAAACCACAAGTACAAATCCCTATCTCCATCCATGGTTAATTTAGGAAAAGGACAATTTAGCTAGCTAGCTTGCCACATAAGGACAAGAACACAACGAGATACAATATTTCAAGTTGTTTCTATCGATTACATATTTCTCTGTGATAGGAGTGAAGCCAAATCCAAACTGGCTTCCCTTGACACTTTTTTTTGGTGCGCCAGGACCATTCACAGTTGAGCTCACTCAACTGATTGGCTATTATTTTATACTTTTGTTATCAAGGGAGGCCAAATGCGAGATTGTTTCCCTTGCATTCCTTGCTAGGAGCAGCAACAATGTCATACTCGTTACGACAAGACCGCATCAGATAGATGGCCTAAACATACAGAGACAGAGGGGCGCTGTTTCTATTGATCGGATGCTTTCTCTGGTGAGATACATTCAGCCTCGTGCGAATTGAAGAAAAATTCTGAAAACACAGAGAGAGAAAGATACATTTTTTAATGTTTTTTTCTTGGTCCATTTTTTGGGGAAGCCTGGCTTCCCTTGGCATCCATGAGTACACACCACTGGAAAGGACAGCAACGGTAATACCAGTGCACTCATGTAGGAGAATGCACTTTTTGTAAAACACAAAGGGCAAGTGGTGTTTTGGAGGCTATATGCATGTATTCGCCGTATACCCACAGTGGACATTGCGTATGCTCACTTCTTAATCCCCACTGATGCTTATTAAAGTAGTGTAGTGTAGGTATACGACTTACCAATTATGTAGTACAATAGTGAAATCCAGTGGTGGAAAAAGTACCCAATTTTCATACTTGAGTAAAAGTAAAGATACCTTAAAAGAAAATGACTCAAGTAAAAGTAAAAGTCACCCAGTAAAATACTACTTGAGTAAAAGTCTAAAAGTATTTGGTTTAAAATATACTTAAGTGTCAAAAGTAAAAGTATAAATCATTTCAAATGTCTTATATTTAGCAAATCAGACAACACGATTTTCTTGTTTTTTTATTTACGGATAGCCAGGGTCACAGTTCAACACTCAGACATAATTTACAAACGAAGCATTTGTGTTTAGTGAGTCCACCAGATCAGAGGCAGTAGGGATGACCAGGGATGTTCTCTGTTTAGTGAGTCCACCAGATCAGAGGCAGTAGGGATGACCAGGGATGTTCTCTGTTTAGTGAGTCCACCAGATCAGAGGCAGTAGGGATGACCAGGGATGTTCTCTTGATAAGTGCATGAATTAGACAATTTCCCTGTCCTGCTAAGCATTCAAAATGTAACGAGTACTTTTGGGTGTCAGGGAAAATGTAAGGAGTAAAAAGTACATTATTTTCTTTAGGAATGTAGTGGAGTAAAAGTAAAAGTTGTCAAACAAATAAATAGTAAAATAAAGTACAGATACCCCAAAAAACTACTTACTTTACACCACTGGTGAAATCATGCACAAAGTAGCCTACAAAATCGCAAAGCACATGACATATACTCACATGCGCGCTACACACCTAGTTTGAACGGAATATAATCTGTAGGCAGCAAGAACACACAGCTCTCAACTGGTTTTGGCATGGAGCAGCTCACAGAACAATGTAATCAGTAGCCGGTAGGTAGGAAAGACGTTTCAACATATGATCTAGTAGTAAATGCTAGCTAAGGCAACAATGGGTATGCAAACCAGGTATTGAAAAAGTTTGGTCCGAAGTCTTGGTTTAGTAGGCTATTTGTGATGTGCAATTCAGTCAACATGTGCTGTTTGCATCAGGGGCGTAGACATGGATGGGCCTGGTTGGACAAAGGCCCACCCACTGGGGAGCCAGGCCCTGCCAGGCCCACCCAATCAGATTGAGAAAAACCAAAAAATAATACATTATTATTACAAAAAACACAGTTCCTCTCACCAGATGAGGGTAATGACCAAAACCCCCCTTGGCCTCATGAGTAGAATATATTCATATTTTTTAAAATAATTAATCAAGTTTTTTTTAAATTATGAAAATGTGTTATTTCTATGTCAAACAGTTTTGTTTTATTTCAGTCTTCTGAGATATATGAAGTGTAATATTGGGATGCTAAGTAAACAACAGTACAGGGCTTGCTCACTGAATTAAAGGGCAACAAACTACAGAATCTGAATTTCTTTGATTTTTCCCAGACCTCAAAAGTCATCCCCTGATGTGGTTTAAGCATTGTTGTGAACACAGAACATCCAATTTAGTTGTTTTTCTATTAAAAAAGTGTGAAAAAATGGGGTGAACCAGAAGTAACGGGGGGAAATCCGAAACCTGGAAAAAGAAAATAACAAGAAAATGGAATTTGTGAAAAAACAGCAGTAGTCAAAAAATACAAACAGATTCTAAAAGGCCCTACCAAATTAACCCTTTATAAAGCAACGTATACGGTTATAGATTATTTGTAACACATTTATCTAGTGTTTATGAAGGCTTTATGAAGCCTTTATAAGCTGTATGTCATTTAAAGCCGGACTGTTTATCAAACACAGAAGTGTTTTGTCAGCACAGGACCTTATGTATTTCTATATTTATTTTAAATATTTGTCGCTCTGTCCTTGAGCTGTTCTTAGTCTATTGTTGTTCTATATTATGTCACGTTTTGTGTGGACCCCAGGAAGGATAGTTGCTGCTTGTGTGTGTGTGCGTGAGAGAGAGAGAGAGAGAGAGAGAGAGAGAGAGAGAGAGAGAGAGAGAGAGAGAGAGAGAGAGAGAGAGAGAGAGAGAGAGAGAGAGAGAGAGAGAGAGAGAGAGAGAGAGAGAGAGAGAGAGAGAGAGAAAGGTAAGGCACGTAGGCGGTATGTATGGGCCTCAGAAGAACAGGTAGAGGGACATGAATGATAACGACTCTCAACTTGAGCTTCTCCAACTTGATACTGTCTGGATGATTAGATGATCAATTTTCCAATCATTGTGTACTAGTGAGGAATATTACAAATGTGTGTTTATTCTTGCACATAAGAGTTGACAGGGATAATAATTGAATTACTGTCATTCTGGTTATACTGCTGTTTAAGCGCAGTTGCCACAGCAACCTTTTACGCTCATCATCTAGATCCTTACTTTTCCGATTCAGTCTTTTCCGATTCAGTCTTTTCCGATTCAGTCTTCTTAGAAATGAATAAGGAGGGTTTGAATACAGTACATTTATGTATGTTTGCTCAGGGATCCAAGATGGCGTAACAGTCAGACGTCTTTGTCCTTCATCTTGTCGTGTCCCATGTATATATTTTTTGATATATTTTTCTTTGCATACGTTTTTTAAATATTTTTCTAAACCTCAACTTCAAAATACTCTCCTGCAACCCGCCTCACCCAATGTGGTGTGGATCTGCTTTTTTCTAAATTATTTTTCTTTACCTCTGAATCGGAATCCCCCAACAGAGGCTAGCCAGCTAACTAGCTACTAGCTAGTAGTCAGCTAACCACTGCTAGCGGTCATCAGCTACCTTTAGCTCAGACGCGATTCAAACCAGAGCATACCGGACCTATTTTCTCTCCATATCCCCGGATTCCTACCGCAAGCTCTGAACCTTCTCACCTGGATCATCGCAGCTAGCTAGCTGCAATCTGAGTGACTACTCCTGGCTAACGTTTATGTCCCGAAGCAAGCACCAATTTGCCTGGAGCTAGCCCATGCTAGGCCCATCTCCCGGCTAGCTGAAGAGGTCCATCAGCCACTCCTGGACCCCTTTTACTGCCGGTACGATGTACGGAAACCCGCCGATTCTTCACGACTGGACTACCGACGTAATCTGCTCGAGGGGGTTACTCAACTGGCTCCTACGTCACGACGTCCCCTGAATGCCCATCTGCTAGCCTGCTAGCCGCAGCCCGCTAGCTGTCTAGAGCATATCGGACTGTTAGCTAATAGGTTCATCGGCCAATTTCTCGTGCCACTATTCCTATTTTGCTAATCGGCCTGGGCCCCTTTTACCACACGAAGCCCTGCTTATCCATCACGACTGGACTACCGACATAATCTGCCCAAGTGTTTTTTTTCCAACAGGCCCCTGCGTCGCGACGTCGCCTGAATGCCCATGTGCTAGCTGGACTGTTAGCTGAATAGATCCATTTGCCAATTGGACTGGAACCCTCTGCTACACAGAACCCTACTAATCCGTCATGACTGGTCTATCGACGGAACCACACGAGGAGGCTAAAACAAACTTTCCTCCGTCGCGACATCCCTCTAAGGCCCTTCTGCTAGCTTGCTATCCCTGGCCTATTAGCTGTCTGAATCGCCGTGTCTCCAGACAGCCCAACCATTCACTGGACCCCTATAATCACCTGGCTATGCTTGCCTCTTCCGAATGTCAATATGCCATGTTCAGTACTGTTCTGGTTATTGTTTATTGTTTTATTTCACTGTAGATCCTTTAGCCCTGCTCAATATGCCTTAACCACCCATTTAGTTCCACCTCCCACATATGCGATGACATCACCTGGTTAAATGTTTCTATAGACAATATCTCTCTCATCATCACTCAATGCCTAGGTTTACCTCCAATGTACTCACATCCTACCATACCTTTGTCTGTACATTATGCCTTGAATCTATTCTATCGCGCCCAGAAACCTGCTCCTTTTACTCTCTGTTCTGAACGTACTAGACGACCAGTTCTTATAGCCTTTAGCCGTACCCTTATCCTACTCCTCCTCTGTTCCTCTGGTGATGTAGAGGTTAATCAAATCAAATCAAATATAGCCCTTTTTAAATCAGCTGATATATCAAAGTGCTGCCTAAAACCCCAAACAGCAAGCAATGCAGGTGTAGAAGCACGGTGGCTAGGAAAAACTCCCTAGAAAGGCTAAAATCTAGGAAGAAACCTAGAGAGGAACCAGGCTATGAGGGGTGGCCAGTCCTCTTCTGGCTGTGCCGGGTGGAGATTATAACAGAACATGGCCAAGATGTTCAAATGTTCATAAATGACCAGCATGGTCAAATAATAGTAATCACAGTGAACAGGTCAGGGTTCCATAGCCGCAGGCAGAACAGTTGAAACTGGAGCAGCAGCACGGCCAGGTGGACTGGGGACAACAAGGAGTCATCAGGCCAGGTAGTCCTGAGGCATGGTCCTAGAGCTCAGGTCCTCCGAGAGAGAGAAAGAAAGAAAGAAAGAAAGAGAGAAAGAGAGAATTAGAGCATAATTAAATTCAGACAGGACACTGGACAAGACAAAATAAATACTCCAGATATAACAGACTGACCCTAGACCCCGACACATAAACTACTGCAGCATAAATACTGGAGGCTGAGACAAGAGGGGTCAGGAGACACTGTGGCCCCATTCGATGATACCCCCGGATAGGACCGAACAGGCAGGATAAGGTTAATCCAGGACCTGCAGTGCCTAGTTCCACTCCTATTCCCCAGGTGCTCTCAGTTGTTGACTTTTGTAACCGTAAAAGCCTTGGTTTCATGCATGTTAACATTAGAAGCCTCCTCCCTAAGTTTGTTTTATTCACTGTTTTAGCACACTCTGCCAACCTTAGCCGTATCTGAATCCTGGCTTAGGAAGACCACCAAAACCCCTGAAATTTCCATCCATAACTATAACATTTTCCGCCAAGATAGAACTGCCAAAGGGGGCAGAGTTGCAATCTACTGCAGAGATAACCTGCAGAGTTCTGTCTTACTATCCAGGTCTTTACCCAAACAATTCGAGCTTTTAAAAATCCACCTTTCCAGAAACAAGTCTCTCACCGTTGCCGCTTGCTATAAACCACCCTCTGCCCCCAGCTGTGCCCCGGACACCATATGTGAATTGATTGCCCACCATCTATCATCAGAGCTCGTGCTGCTACGTGACCTAAACTGGGACATGCTTAACACCCCGGCCATCCTACAATCTAAGCTTGATGCCCACAAATTATCAATGAACCTACCAGGTACAACCCCAAATCTGTTAACACGGGCACCCTCATTGATATCACCCTAACCAACCTGCCCTCCAAATACACCTCTGCTGTTTTCAACCAAGATCTCAGCGATCACTGTCTCATTGCCTGCATCCGTAATGGTGGTCAAACCACCACCCCTCTGTTGTCTGTGGTCAAACAACCACCCCTCATCACTGTCAAAAGCTCCCTAAAACACTTCAGCGAGCAGGCCTTTATAATTGACCTGGCTGGGGTATCCTGGAATGATATTGACCTCATCCCGTCAGTAGAGGATGCCTGGTTATTCTTTAAAAGTGCCTTCCTCGTCATCTTAATTAAATAAGCATACTCCATTCAAAAATAATTGAACCAAGAACAGATATAGCCCCCGCGATATGCAACTTTTAAGGGAAGTTAGGAACCAATGACAGGCATTTAAGAAAACTAAGGCTAGCTTTTTCAAAAAGAAATTTGCATCCTGTAGCACAAAGCAAAAAAGTTCTGGGACACTGTAAAGTCCATGGAGAATAAGAGCACCTCCTCCCAGCTGCCCACTATACTGAGGCTAGGAAACACTGTCACCACCGATAAATCCACTATAATTGGAAATTTCAATAAGCCTTTTTCTATTGCTTGCCATGCTTTCCACCTGGCTACCCCTACCCCGGTCAACTGCCAGGCACCCCGCACAGCAACTCGCCTAAGCCTCCCCATTTCTCCTTCACCCAAATCCAGATAGCTGATGTTCTGAAATAGCTGCAAAATCTGGACCCGTACAAATCAGCCGGGCTAGATAATCTGGACCCTTTCTTTTTAAAATTATCTGCCGAAATTGTTGCAACCCCTGTTACTAGCCTGTTCAACCTCTCTTTCGTATTGTCTGAATTTCACAAAGATTGGAAAGCTGCCGTGATCATCCCCCTCTTCAAAGGGAAAGACTTTAGACCCAAACTGCTTCAGACCTATATCTATCCTACCCTGCCTTTCTAAGGTCTTCGAAAGCAAACAGATTACCGACCATTTCAAATCCCACCGTACTTTCTCCGCTTTGCAATCTGGTTTCAGAGTTGGTCATGGGTGCACCTCAGCCACGCTCAAGGTCCTAAACGATATCATAACCACCATCGATAAGAGCCATTACTGTGCAGCCGTATTCATTGTTCTGGTCCAAGGCGTTCGACTCTGTCAATCACCACATTCTAATCGGCAGACTAAACAGCCTTGGTTTCTCAAATGACTGCCTCGCCTGGTTCACCAACTACTTCTCTGATAGAGTTCAGTGTGTCAAATCGGAGGGCCTGTTCTCTGGACCCCTGGCAGTCTCTATGGGGGTGCCACAGGGTTCAATTCTCGGGCCGACTCTCTTCTCTCTATACATCAATGATGTCGCTCTTGCTGCTGGTGATTCTCTGATCCACCTATACGCAGACGACACCATTCTGTATACTTCTGGCCCTTCTTCGGACACTGTGTTAACTAACCTCCTGATGAGCTTCAATAACATACAACTCTCCTTCCGATGCCTCCAACTGCTCTGAAATGCAAGTAAAACTAAATGCATGCTCTTCAACCGATCGCTGCCCGCACCTACCCGCCCGTCCAGCATCACTACTCTGGACGGTTCTGACTGGGCAACTACAAATACCTAGGTGTCTAGTTAGACTATAAACTCTCCTTCCAGACTCACATCAAACATCTCCAATCCAAAATTAAATCTAGAATTGGCTTCCTATTTCGCAACAAAGCATCCTTCAATCATGCTTGCTAACATACCCTCATAAAACTGACCATCCTACCGATCATCGACTTCGGCGATGTAATTTACAAAATAGCCACCAACACTCTACTCAACAAATTGGATGCAGTCTATCACAGTGCCATCTGTTTTGTCACCAAAGCCCCATATACTACCCACCATTGCGACCTGTATGCTCTCGTTTGCTGGCCCTCTCTTCATACTCGTCGCCAAACCCACTGGCTTCAGGTCATCTACAAGTCTCTGCTAGGTAAAGCCCCACCTTATCTCAGCTCACTGGTCACTATAGCAGCACCCACTCGTAGCACACGCTCCAGCAGGTATATCTCACTAGTCACACCCAAAGCCAATTCTTCCTTTGGCCGCCTTTGCTTCCAGTTCTCTGCTGCCAATGACTGGAACGAACTGCAAAAATCACTGAAGCTGGAGACTCATATCTCTCTCACTAGCTTTAAGCACCAGCTGTCAGAGCAGCTCACAGATCACTGCACCTGTACATAGCCCATCTGTAATGTAGCCCATCCAATTACCTCATCCCCATACTGCATTTATTTATTTATCTTGCTCCTCTGCACCCCAGTATCTCTACTTGCACATTTAGCTTCTGCACATCAATCACTCCAGTGTTTAATTGGTATATTGTAATTACTTTGCCACCATGACCTATTTATTGCCTTACCTCTCTTATCTTACCTCATTTGCACACACTGTATATAGATTCTTTCTACTGTATTATTGACTGTATGTTTGTTTATTCCATGTGTAACTCTGTGTTGTTGTATGTGTCGAACTGCTTTGCTTTATTCTAGGCCAGGTCGCAGTTGTAAACTTGTTCTCAATTAGCCTACCTGGTTAAATAAAGGTGAAATAAAATAAACAAAAATCAAATAGAGCAGCTGAGAGCTTTATGAGTGGGACTGGTGCCGAGTGTTCAGATAGGGTTTACAGTGTAATACGTGGCTGTGTAATTAGAGTGTGTTTATGTTTGTCTGTCTGTGTCTGTGTGTGCAAGCGTGTGAGTGTGTGTGTGTGTGTTTTTGTGTCAGACAATCAGACATTCAGCTCTCCCGTGAAGCAGAGAGAGGGGAGATGCTGCCCTGTCCTGTCACTTCAGAAGAGGTACTGGCTAACTGGGAGGGAGGTGGTAGGTCGATTGGTTGGTTGGTCGTGTGGGTGATTGAATAACAACCTCCAGTATTGTACCGTACAGCCTCTCACAATACATCCCCCTCAGGCCAACTCCCGCGCTACGTCTCAAATGCATCCTATTCCCTATACTACACTTCGTAGACATTTCATAATTTTAACACGTCACTTCACACTGGGCACACATTTCAACATACATTATCTCTTTATTTAGGTTGACAGCATGACATTGAAACAATGACGTTGATTCAAACATACAATTCTACTATCAACATTGAAACAAGGTGTCACGCCCTGACTTTAGTTATATTTGCTTTCTTTATTATTTGGTTAGATCAGGGTGTGACAAGGGTGGTTTGTTTAGTTTTTGTATTGTCTAGGGTTTTTTGGTTATCTATGGGGATTTTGTATTGTCTAGGGGTATGTAGGTATATGGTGGCCTGAATGGGTTCCCAATCAGAGACAGCTGTTTATCGTTGTCTCTGATTGGGGAGCCTATTTAGGTTGCCATTTTCCATGTTGGTTTTGTGGGTAGTTGTCCATGTTTAGTTGCCTGTGAGCACTACGTTGGCGTCACGTGTCGGTCGGTTGGTTGTTTATTGTTTTGTTGGCGACATCGTTAAATAAACAAGTATGTACGCTCAAAACGCTGTGCCTTGGTCCACTCCTTTAAACGGCCGTGACACAAGGTCAAATAAAATATGTCTAATCAAATATAAAAATCTATGTAATTTCAACCACCCAACAAGATATCTTGAATATTGAAAGTTTTTTTTGTTTTTATGTGGAATGATCTATGAAATTTAAATGTATGTTGAATTTAGATTGATATAACAACCTGTTATTCAGGTTAAGTCAATGTAGTTTCAAATCCAATGTATTTTCCGCGTTGATTCCATGTCACAATATGATGACAAATTACGTTGAAACAACATTAATTCAACCAGTGTGTGCCCAGTGGGTTATCATTTGGCACAAAAGCCCTGAAATTATTAGACACTTTTCTGTTCACTACTCTGTCAATAATGCCTTTAATGGAAAAAGGCTCTTCAGAATGACTAGCAGTGAATGGCATGCTAATTCAGAATTAAACAGGGTTGTGTCCAAAATGGTGCCCTATTCCTTATATAGTGCACTACTTTTGACCAGGGCCTATGTAGGGGATAGGGTGCCATTTTGGATATAGCGAGGCTTTCACATTCATACACTTGGCTTCCGCAGTGTGTTCAGCCTGCTTTAAATGAGCCACTTTATTGATAAAACGTTAAATTCACTAAAGTGAGAGGGATGGAAATCCATCTCGGTCCTGATTGCTTCATCTGGGAGAATGCACAAATGTATAGCTGTGTGTTGTGTGAGAGGAATCCCAATGAGGTGATGATGGAGGACAGAAGCTCTCGTCCCTCAAATGCCAAATTAGATGCCTTTTTTCCAAAATTATGTTTGTTTTATTTCCCTTCTGGGATAAATAAAGTATATCAAGCTATTTTCCTTTTGGAGAGAATACTGTGTGTAAAAGCAGTTCAGAAGAGGCAGTACATCTCCTTGACTCAAGAGTGAGAGGTCCACTGGACACTGGGTAGGCTTGCAAAATTGCGGTAACTTTCCGAAAAATCCAAGCTTTTTCAAAAATCCAGAAAGTTACCGGAATTTTGCAACCCCACTGCGATGTCAAACAATACTTTAACAGAGCAATATTCAATGTGGGTGACAGGCTATGGCTGCCCTTCCCATTGTCCCCAAGTGGATGTTTTGTGCCCACAGACAGATAGACAGAGTTAAACCTTTCTTCTGTAGATAGACAAGTGGAGGAGTGATGTGACCTTTCCATCTGCCCCTGGGGACAGGAAAATGAGGATCTTTCCCTGACAAAAGATTGAAAAACGGCAGCCGGTAGGCTTCTGTTGCTAGGCAGCAAGGCCTCATAGTGACAGTGTGTCAACAATAAAAGACAAATGAAAAATAGGTTGCATTTCAGTGCATTTGAGAATGGACACAATGGAATCAGCGATGTCGAGGCTCGTACTGTATGTATGACTGCATGACTTTGTAACCATTTTGTAACCATGGTTGCAACATAGCTTTTTAGAAGACATGAGAGCTGGTAGTAAAGGCTAAGGATGCATCCCAAATGGCAGCCTATTCCCTATTCCCTATGTAGTGCACTACATTGGGAACAGGGTGCTATTTGGGAAGCACAACCGTTAGAACATGGCTATACACATCATGGCAAGACAGCAGCCAATTGTCACCTTTGGTATGCGTCAATAGACAGACATTATTATATCTGACTCATACATCCAGCAGTCAAAGGCAATGTTAGGATTGGAATCAAATACTAGGGATACCTCCCAAATGGCAAACCTATTCCCTATTATACTGTGTCACACCCTGATCTGCAATTCCGCGGGTTGTCTGTCAGGTAGCCTACCACGATGGTAACGTCCCAGCCCCTCAGTAACCCGGTGTTAAGGCTGTCGCTTTCCTCATCCTCAGATGAGGTGAGGAGAGAAGGATCTTCAGACCAAAATGCGGAGTCAGGGAAATAAGCCATCTTTATTACAAATACGACGTCGACTAAACAAAACAAAACACTTTCAAAACTTACAAAATAACAAAACGTAACGAACGGAACCTGAACATAAACTTACATCGACAAACGTAAACTCACGAACAGGAACGTACATCGAAACGTACGAACAGCCAAACAGCCCCGATAGTGAATAACATCGAACACAACGAAGACATCACAGGAGACAATCACCCACAAACAAACAGTGAGAATGCCCTACCTAAATATGACTATTGATTAGAGGAAAACGCAAACCACCTGCCTCTAATCAAGAGCCATACCAGGCAAACCAAAACCAACATAGAAACAAATAACATAGACTGCCCACCCAAAACACATGCCCTGACCATAAACACATAAAAAACAACATAAAACAGGTCAGGACTGTTACACCCGGCTGTTAGCAGCGCGGGCTCCCCGGCCGCGCTCGGGAACCTGTCGGGCAATTCTGGCGCATTGTTCTCTCATCATTGAGCTGCAGCCCTCCTCCTTCCCCTCTGTCCGCTCGACGACTGCATACCTCATCATGCTGATGTCCGGAAGGGCTCTCGCATGGGCTACGGCTGTGTGGGAACAACAGTCGTATGCTTCAGTCTGGAGGAGTTGGTGGCGGAGGTGAAGAAGGTTTTCGATTCTCCATTGTCATTGAGAGAGGCTGCCCGGAGGTTACTCCAGCTTCGGCAAGACTCCCGCAGTGTGGTTCCGGGTTCCAGGCACTTTCCCTCTCCGCCGTCTCATCGACGGCCCCCCTGTTTTTGGAATAAACTTTTGTTACTTCGAAACTGTCTGCATCTGGGTCTTCTCCTGAGCCTTGACAGTACTGCACTACTTTGACCAGATTCCTATGGGCCCTGGTCAAAAGTAGTGCACTATATAGGGAGTAGGGTACCATTTGGGATGCACACTAGGTCTACTTCAAATTGACAAACTGAACTGATAGTATTGAGATGGAATTTAATTACGCAGTCTATTCCAAATATGTTGACTTGTTATTGGTGGATTGACCTCAGCAGAGGGTTGTGAATGAATCCATACAGCATTATCATCATGTGCTATTCAACAACGACTTTTATTGCCCCCAGTCAGAACACTTTACCCTTGACGATGCTGTCATGACAATGTAATCACCGTGACAATGTTGTCACGCCCGCAGGGTCCTAAGGGATTATTGAGCTCATGGTCAGGTGAAACAGGAGCTTGGGGCTGTGCCACAAATGGCACCCTGTTTCCTATATAGTGGGTAATCTGGTCACAAGTAGAGCACTAGGGTGCCATTTGTGATGCAACCAGGATCCTATAGACTCTGGGGATTCAGGAGTTGCGTGTGACAGAAAGAAACCTTGATGATGATGGCAATAACAGCAATATTTAAACTGGTCAATAGACCATTTTAGAACAGCATGGGCGAGACAGCTGAAGCAGGACATAGAGAGAGAGAGAGAAGAGAAGGAGATGGAGGGATAGAGGAAGAGAGTTGGCAGGCAGGGAGGCAGGGATTCACACATACACCTGTTTCCTAGTGATGGTGAGAGTGTGAGAGGGTTGAGAGTGGAGGAGGAGTGAAGAGACTGAGATGACCCACAATAGAGTCCCTGTTCCTCAGCACCTGCCTCTCCCCACCCTCCCTCCCTCCCTCCCTCCCTCCACAACCCACAAAACAGGCCCCCTCTTAGAACAGGCTTCAGTGGCTTTAAAGGGGGTGGTATATCCTCTCTCTCGCACTCTCTCTATCTGCATTTAAAGCTCTGACTCAAACCAACAAAGAGGGCTTTTTACTGTTGAGTTTAAAGCCAAAATCATCTCTCTAATATCTGCCAGGTAAGCTACTTCCTCCCACCAGTGGTTTCTGAGGTTGTCTGTCTCCCAGTTCATAAAATGCCACCTGCATGCTGCCATTATCTAACATCTCTACATGGGCTCCACTAGTCTACTAGAGATGGCATCTACATCCCCTTTCCTGAAAAAAGACACACAGTTCTTTAAGGGCGTTCTTTCTGTGAAATCCACTTTGCTTCCTCTTAGGAAATCAATGAAGGATAAAAGAAAAGAAAACATGGGAAAATTCTGAAAAGCAATTTTCTACAAGAACACACGTTTCTCCCCGTAAATGGTCATTCTCCCCGCCTTGAAATACAGCATGCAGGTTTGAACATAATAATTACCATGATTGTATTGGTTTATCTGCTGTCTTTGCTGCCATTTTTTTTGGGGGGGGGGGGGGGGGGGGGGGTGTTGCCTACAACTATTGTAAAGTGCTTTGCATCACCTGTTTATCATCCTGTTCAAGAGTTCTTACATACTTAAACAATAAAACGAAAATAGAAGAAAACTCAGATAAACTCAGCAAAAAAAGAAACGTCCCTTTTTCAGGACCCTGTCTTTCAAAGATAATAACATCACAGATCTTCATTGTAAAGGGTTTAAACACTGTTTCCCATGCTTGTTCAATGAACCATAAACAATTAATGAGCATGCACCTGTGGAACGGTTGTTAAGACACTAACAGCTTACAGTGGCATCCTCACAGTGGCAGACCACGTGTAACAACACCTGCACAGGATTGGCACATCCGAACATCACACCTGCGGAACAGGTACAGGATGGCAACAACTGCCCGAGTTACATCAGGAAGTACAATCCCTCCTGTTGTAAGGCAGGTCCTAACCAGACGTCACCGGCAACAACATCGGCTATGGGCACAAACCCAACGTCGCTGGAACAGACAGGACTGGCAAAAAGTGCTCTTCTCTGACGAGATGCGGTTTTGTCTCACCAGGGGTGATGGTCAGATTCACGTTTATCTTTGAAGGAATGAGCATTACACCTAGGCCTGTACTCTGGAGCGGGATCAATTTGGAGGTGGAGGGTCCGTCATGGTCTGGGGCGGTGTGTCACAGCATCATCGGACTGAGCTTGTTGTCCTTGCAGGCAATCTCAACGCTGTGCGTTACAGGGAAGACATCCTCCTCCCTCATGTGGTACCCTTCCTGCAGGCTCATCCTGACATGACCCTCCAGCATGACAATGCCACCAGCCATACTGCTCGTTCTGTGCGTGATTTCCTGCAAGACAGGAATGTCAGTGTTCTGCCATGGCCAGCGAAGAGCCCGGATCTCAATCCCATTGAGCACGTCTGGGACCTGTTGGATCGGAGGGTGAGGGCTAGGGCCATTCCCCCCAGAAATGTCCGGGAACTTGCAGGTGCCTTGGTGGAAGAGTGGGGTAACATCTCACAGCAAGAACTGGCAAATATGGTGCAGTCCATGAGGAGGAGATGCACTTCAGTACTTAATGCAGCTGGTGGCCACACCAGATACTGACTGTTACTTTTGACCCCCCCCCCCCCCCCTTTGTTCAGGGACACATTATTCCATTTCCATTAGTCACGTGTCTGTGGAATTGTTCAATTTATGTCTCAGTTGTTGAATCTTGTTATGTTCATACAAATATTTACACATGTTAAGTTCGCTGAAAATAAATGCAGTTGACAGTGAGAGGACGTTTCTTTTTTTGCTGAGTTTAGAACTAATCCCATTGTATATAGTGTATATAAATCCAACTACTTGGATTTGGGATACCTGAATTATTCACTATTTAGTGCACAAATTTTGACCTACGGTATGGACAGTAAATAGGGAATAGGCTTGTCATTTGCGATGCTTTGATACGTTCTGTGAAGGTGGTGGACCGTGGCTTGTGGCATCATGCAGGGATGAAAGAGCCATTACAACACATCTGGGGCATGGCGTGTGGCTACACATGCAGGCACATGTCGAGCAGGTTGACGTTTATTGTCATGAGTCTTGTCCTGGAGGCTGAGTGATTTCTCCTTGTCGGACATTACATTTAGTGTTAGATGAATTGCATGGCTGTCTAGCACCATTATCATATTTACAGTTAGAAATCTAGCTAATGTGTTTTGAGTTCTCGTTTCCCCAGGTGGTAAATAGCCTAGGCCATTATGCACAAACAACATGCAGGCAAATTAATCTCTAAAGAGCCCAAAATAAATGTTGCACATCAAAATATATCTAGCATGTATTGTATGAACTAACAGATAAAGTAGCTAACTTTTTTCACGTCTTGCTTGGCACTGGATAAAGTCAGTCTCGAGCCCTTCCGCTTAGCTACCTTGCTTCAAAGTATAGCCATCTAATATCTGATTCCCTGAATGAGGGAATTGTTGTTGTTTTTTTACAACTTTTTGGTTGTAGTCCAATGTTACAGCGTCATATCTCCAGGAGAGCTACTGGGTGTGTCGACGTTTGTTCCAGCCCCACTCGAACACACCAGATTCTACAAATCAATTGCTCAACAGGACCTCGTTAAGCTGACTCAGGTGTGTGTTGAGCAGTGATGGATCAAACGTCTGCACACCCAGTGGCCTAGCTCTCCAAATGGAGAGTTGACCACATGTGTTTAATACAGTAACCGTGTTGTATATTTGACTTGAGGGCATTTTTTCCACAGTGGTATCATTATGATATTGAGTAGCATTAGTTGTTGTTGGTTTTGAGTCAAAGCCAAAATTCTGAAAACCTGGAGTGATCTAGCTAATGATTAGCCCATTGGGGTAGCCTAAATGCATATGATCAACCCCATGCTTCAGCCATCTATAGCCTAGCCACTATGCTACTACATCCGTTAGCTACAGGAGAATGTACAATGCTAATGCTCATTGCTAAGATAGCGCACCTGCCTGATAATATGAGCCATGTAGGCTATAGCCTGTTGTGAAAGAGCCAGTCCTAAAAATTCTACTTTTTGCCAACGTGGGCTCATTTCTGGAGGGGAATATTAGCAGGTGTGTGGCGCACAGACTTCAAAATGTGTATCAAATTACATTCCAAGTGGCATTAGAAAGGTCTTAAAAATTAAACTTCATGGAACCTGCAGATACCCTGTAGATAGCCCAGCTGCAAAGTCAAAATTAACTCTATTGTAAAAACTCATAAAAACAAAAACTAGCTTTTCGGTCTTAATTAAGGTTAGGGTTAGGCATTAGTGTTAGCAGTGTGTTTAGGGTTAGGTTTCAAATCTGATTTTAGAACTTTGTGGTTGTGCCTGCTAGTTGTGCCACTCTGCAGAGCTGCCTCAAGAACATGACGAAAAACACTAACCTGCATGTGTCGACAAGGATCACCTATTCTGTGGCCCTCCAAATGTCATGGTAACAAGGATACACTCCGATCAATAAGGTTACAAAGGTTGTACTGTTCTGTTTGGTTATTTCAGTTAATGTTCTTCAAATCATAATAGACCTAAATGAATAGTATAAATCAGAGGGCCATTCAATTGAACTTTATACCTATGAAGCAGTTTGGTGCCATTGCCAATAAGCAATGAACAGGAGAAATGAATGGCAGCTTAAGTCAAAAGTATGAATCTTGCCAAACTGCCTCCAAATTCACACAGAAACGCTATTTATAGATGGTGACACAAAGGTTTTGTTTGTGTGTTTGTTACACCGGTGCAGCGTGTGTGTGTGAGTATGTGTGTGTCTGTGTTACACCCACGTAGTTTGGCACAGAAGCTGAGGAGTGTGTGTACCATATAGACTACCGCTGTGTGACTAAACATCTCTGGCTTTACTCATCTTTCTATTCTATTCCTTCACAAGATTCTATTCAATTTCCTCTATTACTTATGCATCTTTACTGACAGCTAGAAGTAAATAATAACACCATGGCTGTTCTATTAGTTATTTACATATATCGTGGGGAGAACAAGTATTTGATACACTGCCGATTTTGCAGGTTTTCCTACTTACAAAGCATGTAGAGGTCTGTCATTTTTATCATAGGTACACTTCAACTGTGAGAGACGTAATCTAAAACAAAAATCCAGAAAATCACATTGTATGATTTTTAAGTAATTAATTTCCATTTTATTGCATGACATAATTATTTGATACATCAGAAAAGCAGAACTTAATATTTGGTACAGAAACCTTTGTTTGCAATTACAGAGATCATACGTTTCCTGTAGTTCTTGACCAGGTTTGCACACACTGCAGCAGGGATTTTGGCCCACTCCTCCATACAGACCTTCTCCAGATCCAGCTGTCGCTGGGCAATACGGACTTTCAGCAAAATTGTCAGTGTTTGTTCTCCCCACTGTATATGCTGCATCCCTTACAGAAAAATCACATGAATTTCACGTGATCTTATGTGAAGTTAATGTGATAACATGAAAATCAGCGACACATGGAGGGGGTGGAGACAATCACAAGGACAGGTGAACCAGATTAGGGCGTGACAATGTGGGGTTTAGACATGTGACATGTGAAAGTGCAATTTCGATTTTCACGTAAAAAAAAATAAAAAATTCTGAACATGTGAAAACAGCTATTTCACATATAAAACTCACTGACAGACATGGGGGTGTAGCGGGAAGATTGGAATACTGTGGACTAAGATGTGAGTTCAAATCCCAGGTGAAGACGTGTTGAATAATACTTACTGTTTAAATAAACCAACACAATGTAATCATGTATGTCAAAGTGTGCCAGATATGTATGTTGAAAATATTATGTTAAAAGCACTGTTTGTGTGTATCCTAATGACACATGTGTTTTTGCAGGGCATCACCTGTGAATTCTCATGTGAAAAATATTCACATGAAAAAATGTGAATCCACATGTGAAGGGTTATGTGATCACGTGAAAATATTATCACGTGTTCCAAAAACACATGGTTTCACATGTGAAAATCCACATCAAACTTCATGTGAAATATCATCACATGTGAAGTGTTCCAAAAACATGTGAAATAAAATATCACATGGAAAACAATGATACATACATACATACATGTGTTTCAATGAATGATTGCCTGTGTGTTTCACCACTGTGTGACTGTTTGTTCATCAGAGTGTTTATGCTATGAAAATGGACACATACAAACCAGCTGTGTGTGTCTCTAATGATCGCTGTAGTGTGTGTGGTTACTGACGTATGACTAGAATTGCCTGCAGTCCTGGGGGAGAATCCCCCTTCGCCACACACACACGCGCGCACACACACACACACACTGCCAGCTGGTGCATCTCACACTCGCATAATCTCTCCTCAATTTGTCACCCCTCTAAATCGCATTCATCTGGCTTCCTATCCATTGTGTGTGGTGTGCTGTTTACACAA
Source organism: Salvelinus fontinalis (assembly GCF_029448725.1). Lineage (NCBI taxonomy): Eukaryota > Metazoa > Chordata > Actinopteri > Salmoniformes > Salmonidae > Salvelinus > Salvelinus fontinalis. The sequence continues at coordinate 10,843,985 of NC_074689.1, forward strand.
CTCTCCTCTCTCCAGTAGAGTTGATGTCTCTGTCTAAACCCCTGGTCCCTCAGGAGGATGACATTTATTCATGAGCAGCTTAGATGCCCCCTGTGCTGTTCGTAGCTATTATTTGTAGTGTTGTTTGGGGTTTGTGTGAGGGTGGGGTAACCATGAAAAAGAGGATTTGGATGTTTAAAATAGCCACACAGGCCTCGTGGTAGCACACAACACTGGGATGGCTGAGGCAAGGTGGTTGGTTGGATGATCTAGGTATCACAGTCCCTGATCGCCCCTAGCTTTGTTTTGGGTGTTTGGCGCCCCCTACGATGAAGTAACGCTCAAGACATGAGCATGAGGGAACTGACTGAAAGTAACACCATAACTAGTGTCCAATATTTAACCAAGCTATTGGTAAAGGTATTAGAAGCCTGTTTTATTAATAACAAGGGGTCTTATTGTGCGATTCAGTTCAAGCATTTGTGGAGTACATCAATCTCCTCTGCCTGCACAGTGCTGGTAGTGTTGTCTATTCAGATTTAACCGCTGAGTAAAGTACATTTTAATCCGTTAACCAATGTCTTAACAAACCGCTTAATGCTAATCTGGAGCAACCTTATGCTAACCGTGCTAAACGAGACTACGGCACTAGCACAAATTATGCCCTGACCAACACTCTAGGCCTTAGGGTCCAATGACCCAGACCTGCACGGAGATTAGGCGTGAACTCTGTTGACCTTTTACCAGATTACACCTGGTTATCCCATTCAGAAAATAAGATTGACAAATTACCAATCTGGTTCCCTAGTAACCCCCTACGACATGGCAACAATCGCTATTGTTATTACGTGCAGCCCTCATACTTAGAGTCACAGTATCTTGAGGATAGATTACATGAATAACATGATGCCTTTTCATGGATTGAGCCACATTCAAAGACAGAGTACACAGTCCCATCGATTTTATAGTCTTCTTTTACATTGTTCCTAATGACAATGAGCACGTCTGGGCGAGTGAGAGTGGATCCCCATCTTTGCTGTATTGTAGGCTGATTATTGATCCATCCTGAGATTGAGTGTTTATCTGAACCTTTCACTTCACTGGTTACATCTCATGCATATCTCTCAATGAAAAAGAGAACTGTGTACCAATCCGAAAGCTTCTCTTCCACAATATGTAGATTGTTTGGTTCTGGAGTCGTGTGACCCATATTACAGTGGAACTGTTGTGATAATCTTCACATCAAAGCTTGTTTAGAAAGGAGTGGAGTTATATTTAACCTGTCTTCTGGTTCACAGTGGGTTAGTAGCCTTGCGGCGGCAGGTAGCCTAGTGGTTAAAAAGACAAGCCAGCAACCGGAGGGTTGCCAGTTTAAATCCTGGGTCCGACAGGAAAAATCTGTCTGGAAGTGAGCTGGTATCAAATCCTATATGCCGTTGCGGCCTTGTGTAAGGCACTTAACCCCCCCACAACAACATCTTCCTGGGCGCCCAGTGTGACAGATCCTGCACTTCTCCAAAATCTGTGAGTCTTCTGGAGGGGTTGGGTTGAAAGTGGATGTAAAATTTGACTTTGACCTTGTGTGAAATTGACCAATAAAGTAAACTTTGTGCTGGCCCTTTTTTTGCCAGCTTTTGGAATTATGTGTGAACTGATAACGACAAAAGCTGATATGGAGAATAACATCATCTTCCTCCCCCATCGTTGAATGTGTTCCCTTTAAAAAAATAAGGATCAGTATCATATGGACACCCAGTATGACACCGACAGAGATGGTCGACTCGCTTCAGGTCCTTAGAAAACCATGCAGTTATTTGTTTTTTTACTGTATTATTTCTTACATTGTTAGCCCAGAAAATCTCAAGTGTTATTACATACAGCCGGAAAGAACTATTGGATATAAAAGCGATGTCAACTTACCATCATTACGACCAGGAATACGTCTTTCCCGAAGCGGATCCTTTGTTTGGACCTCCACCTAGGACATTGGATCTAATCCCAGAGGTCGACCGTAAACAACGCAGTCGCCGCAGGAGAGGCAGATGGAGCGACGACTGGTCAGACTCAGAAGGCGAGCACCCCGTCCACCGCTTCCGAGCATATTACTCGCCAATGTCCAATCTCTAGATAACAAGGTGGACAAAATTTAATTAAGGCACGAGTTGCCTTCCAGAGAGACATCAGAGATTGTAACATTCTCTGTTTCAATGAAACATGGCTCACTTGGGATATGGTGTCAGAGTCGGTACAGCCACCCGGTTTCTTCAGACACAGAAACAAACATCTCTCTGATAAAAAGGAGGGTGGATGTGTGTATGCCTTATGATTAACGACTCATGGTGTAATTACAACAACATACAGGAACTCAAGTCCTTATGTTCACCCGACCTAGAATTCCTTACAATCCAATGCCAACCGCATTATCTCCCAAGAGAATTCTCTTCGATTATAGTCACAGCCGTGTAAATCCCCCTCCAAGTAGATTCCTCGTCGGCCCTGAAAGAACTTCACTGGACTCTATGTAACCTGGAAACCATACATCCTGAGGCTGCATTTATTGTAGCTGGGATTTTAACAAAGCTAACCTAAGAACCATACTTCCAAAATTCTATCAGCATATCAAATGCACAACAAGAGCTGGTAGCTTTCTGGATCATTGCTACTCGAACTTCTGCGATGCATACAAAGCCCTCGCCTGCCCTGCTTTCGGCAAATCTGAACATGACTCAATTCTTTTGCTCCCAGCCTATAAACAGAAACTAAAACAGGAAACACTGTGCTCAGGTCAATACAACGTTGGTCTGACCAATCGGATTCCACGCTTCAAGATTGCTTTGATCATGTGGACTGGGATATGTTCCACATAGCCTCAGACAATAACATTGGCGTATACGCTGACTAGGTGAGCGAGTTTATTAGCAAGTGCATCGGAGATGTCGTTCCCTCTGTGACCATTAAAACCTTCCCTAACTAGAAACCATGTATTGATGGCAGCATTCGCATGAAACTGAAAGCGCGAACCACCGCTTTTACTCATGGCAAGGCGACCGGAAACACGACCGAATACAAACAGTGCAACTATTCACTCCGCAAGACAATCAAACAAACAAAGCGTCAGTAAAGAGACAAAGTAGATTCGCAATTCAACGGCTCAAACACGAGACGTATGTGACAGGGTCTACAGTCAATCACGGATTAGAAAAAGAAAACCAGCCCCGTCGTGGACACCGACGTCTTGCTCCCAGACAAATTAAACAACTTCTTTGCTCGCTTTGAGGACAATACAGTGCCACTGACATGGCCCGCTACCAAAGCCTGTGGGCTCTCCTTCTCCGTGGCCAATGTGAGTAAAACATTTAAACGTATTAACCCTCGCAAGGCTGCCGGCCCAGACTGCATTTCTAGCCGCGTCCTCAGAGCATGCGCAGACCAGCTGGCTGGTGTGTTTACGGACATATTCAACCAATCCCTATCCCAGTCTGTTGTCCCCACATGCTTCAAGATGGCCACCATTGTTCCTGTTCCCAAGAAAGCTAAGGTAACTGAGCTAAATGACTATCGCCCCATTGCACACACTTCTGACATCATGAAGTGCTTTGAGAGACTTGTCAAGGATCATATCACCTCCACCCTACCTGACACCCTTGACCAACTCCATTTTGCTTACCACCCTAATACGTCCACTGACGATGCAATCGCCATCACCCTGCACACTGCCCTATACCATCTGGACACGAGGAATACCTATGTAAGAATGCTGTTCATTGACTACAGCTCAGCATTTAACCCCATAGTACCCTCCAAACTCGTCATTAAGCTCGAGACCCTGATTCTCGATCCACCCTGTGCAACTAGGTCCTGAACTTTCTGACGGGCCGCCCCCAGGTGGTGAAGGTAGGGAACAACATCTCCACCCCGCTGATCCTCAACACTGGGGCCCCACCAGGGTGCGTTCTCAGCCCTCTCCTGTATTCCCTGTTCACCCATGACTGCGTGGCCATGCGCGACTCCAACTCAATCATCAAGTTTGCAGACGATACTACAGTGGTAGGCCTGATTACCAACAACAACGAGACACCCTACAGGGAGGAGTTGAGGGCCCTCAGAGTGTGGTGTCAGGAAAATAACCTCTAACTCAACGTCAGCAAAACAAAGGAGATTATCGTGGACTTCAGGAAACCGCAGAGGGAGCCCCCCCCCCCCAAGTTTTAAGTTCCTAGGCGTAAACACAACACAGACAAACTGAAATGGTCCACACACAAAGACAGCGTGGTGAAGAAGGCGCAACAGCGCCTCTTCAACCTCTGGAGGCTGAAGAAATTTGGCTTGATATCTAAAACACTCACAAACTTTTACAGATGCACAATCGAGAGCATCCTGTTGGGCTGTATCACCGCCTGGTACGACAATTGCACCGCCCTCAACCGCAAGGCTCGCCAGAGGGTAGTGCGGTCTGCACAACGCATCACCGTGGGCAAACTACCTGCCCTTCAAGACACCTACAGCACCCGATGTCACAGGAAGGCCAAAAAGATCAAGGACAACAACCACCCGAGCCAATGCCTGTTCACCCCGCTATCATCCAGATGGTGAGGTCAGTACAGGTGCACCAAAGCTGGGACCGAGAAACTGAAAAACAGCTTCTATCTCAAGGCCATCAGACTGTTAAACAGCCATCCCTAACATAGAGAGGCTGCTGCCAACATACAGACTCAAATCTCTGGCCACTTAAATAAACAGACTTAATAAAGGAATCCCCAGTCACTTTAAATAACGCCTCTTTAATCATGTTTACATATCCTACATTACTCATTTCATATGTATATACTGTATTCTACACCATCTACTGCATCTTGCTTATGCCGCACGCCATCGCTCATCCATATATTTATATGTACATATTCTTAGTCATCCCTTTACATTTGTGTGTATTTGTGTGTACACACAAAGGTAGTTGTTGGGAATTTGTTAGATTACTTGTTAGATTTTACTGCATAGTCGTAACTAGAAGCACAAGAATTTCGCTCCACTCGCATTAACATCTGCTAACCGTGTGTATGTGACCAATTTGATTTGATTTGATTTGATAGCACAGTTATGTAAAAACAAAAGTTTTTATTTTGAGTCCATTTTTCCTTTTCCCCGTGCACAAAAAGGGATCAAAAAGAAGAGTGAGATGTGGGAATGATGTGAGTCTCACTTTAAAACATATCACTTTCCTGCTAGCTACTACCATTGCTTTAGGGCAATTTGGTGGGGAGCATGTCATAGGAAGCAAAGATTAAATGACCATCCTCAATGAATGGGAGTAATACAGGCACGACACATGTCACATTTATTTCGTGCCAATTCAATTCATGTTTTATCCTGCTTTAGTATATTCCTTCCTTTCTGGTTGCCTTGGATCATTTTTTTTTACAACTTTCAAATTGCCTCTTGAATCAATCTGATTGAATGGTTCGTGTGGTTGAGGACTGAGTTCATTCATACTCTCTCTTTCTCTCTAACTCTCCATTCACAAGGACTGTATGAGCACTGGAGTGTGGCCCTCTGTAACCCTTTGACCCTCATCTCTTTGTATCCTATCCATCGTTCTGAGAGTGAATGTGTGTGTGATTTCCAGCCCCGCGTGTAACCATCGCCAAGGAAATAAGTCAGTGTAATGTCAATGCTCATTAGTGGATACAGTCTCAACATCACCCTGGGTGCTGCGGCGCGACGTGTACGTGGCTCAGAGACTGTGATTAAGGATGGAGAAGAGAAGAGGGTTCAGCGGGTTGGTCGGCTCTGTGCTGGACCAGAAACCACATGCACGCACACAAACATACACAGAAAATCCCCATTTTCTCCATCAAAATGCACACCAAAGGGTCTCACTTTTGTTGCTGCATCGCTTCATCCAGACTGCCTTAGCTCAGAAATGATAGTGTGACAGTATGGCACAGACGTATCAGTAGCCTATTTGTTATTATTGGCCTTTGCAGTTATTTTGGTTTGCTGTCTCTTTCCTGTTCTTGTTAATTGTATCATTGTAGTTCCCTCCTCCTTGTCGGTCACCATGGCAACCATCACACCTGGGAGCTGCCACACCTGAGCCTGATGAGCTTAACAAGCCTTTGCACCATATAAGAAGGAGCTCCCAGCTCATTTCTGTCTCTCTGGCTTCTAGAGAAGCAACATTGAAAGGAGAGGGGGAACTTGGGGCTGGAGTACTTTAAAAAATGGCGTCCCTCGAGAGGGAATGAGATCTATGTCAGGAGACATACAATATTATCATAAGGAGACATACACTTGGAATACGGAGGAGGAATGGAGGGTAAAAAGATAGGTGGAGGAGGTCAAAGAGAGTGAGGGAGGTAGACGGTGAGCTTGAATCGGTTCAAGGTGGTAGGGAAAAAGGGAGATGGTTTGTCGAAGAAGAATGGTGGAAAGTGTGAACAGAGTGAGCCGTACGCCAGATCCCGATCTGGAGGTGAAATGGAAGTGGATGAGGGTGAATTATCTGAGATGGCAGGTGTGGTGAAGTTCTCGGAGTCCGAAGCTAGCACCGATGGTCAGGATAAAGATGAGTCTGTGACAGGGAGTGACACTTTGGGAGAAAGTGGACCCCTGCCTTTTAGCTAATCCATATATGATTTCAGGGTTGGTTAAAACGCCGTTGGGTGCTGTGGAATAGGTGAAGATAAACTGAAGTGGTCTTGTGATAATTGTTTGTTTTTTCTGGTCAGAGGGAGCAGGCGCTCCGCTCCAAAATAATGGAGACAAGGGCTGTGAAGTGTTTTGTTCTCAAGAAAAGGGCGGCATTGAAAAGGAGTGATTACTGGGGTAGCGGAAAATGTGAAAGTGGACCAACTGAATGGGAAGATTCCCTGTGTTTTTGATGCTTGTCGTTTGGTGTGACTCAGACCGGTTGCGTGAGTGGTGAAACAGAAGTCGCTGTCTGTTCTTTTGAGTTTTGATGTTGAGTCTTTGCCCAACAAAGTGACGTTAAGATATTTCAGTTATCCAGTACGAGCTTCTGTGCCAAATCCATTGTTACAGGTGTCAAGCTTATGGTCATGTGTGCAGAAGGGCATGAGACAAAGGAATGTGTAGTATTGGGGAAAGAAGCGGTATGTGTTAATTGTGGGGGTGCCCATGGGGCTGGGGATCAGAAGTGTCCGGTGCGAGAGGCAGGTTGAGATCACCAGGGTTAGAGTAGTAGAAAGTAGAGGTGAAGAAAGTAGAGGAAGATGGGTCAGGGGGGAAGGATCCTGAGAGGATTCATGTGAGTTGTAGGTCTGTGCCGGGACAGAGGGACAGGCCAACGAGTGATATATGCTTCAGTGAGATTGGCTTTTTAGCGTTCATAGCAATGGTTATTAACTGTACCGCAGGGATGGAATATAAGTCGCAGAAAATAAAGGTTGTGGTGACAGCTGCAGAGAAGTATTTGGGTGTGCGAGAGTTGACGTCAGAAGAGTTACATGGTGTGTTGAGAGGTGGTGTCCCGTCTTCCCAGGCTGTGAGTGGCAGGGTATTTTTATTTATTTTCAAGAAAAGTATAAGGGATTTATACCCCGGTCTAGTTGATGGCGCTAAAGTAACATTTATTGGATCACAACCGCAATTAAACCTCATCGAAGAAGACACTGCTGCTGGTGAGAACATCGACCACAACTGGGTGTGAGGTCGCCATGCTATCGTCGCCGACTCTGCAACCAAACCATGCTGCCGTCTGGAGGGGGATGGAGGACAGGGCCGAACGATGAGTGCTACGATGCACAACACCTGCTATTGACCAGATAAGAGATGGTCAATTTCCTGGACTGAGAGACTGCGTGTTTCTGAGATTGCGCCCCCTGACCCCTGATTTTTCTTTCCCCCTGTGCCGGTGGCGAGGCAGCATGTGCCGACGGTGACCCAAAAAGCAGCCGGATGGGCAACCTACTGGCGGCAGCCATCTTCACCTCACCCGCACCAGGGACTAAATCTAGGTACTGAGTTGTATGTTTGTAACTTGCCACCGGCACAACTTGAGTTGTATGTTTGTAACTTGGGATTTTTTTCATGTTTGTAACTTGCCCAAGTCTTACAAGTAAAAATGGTTGCCTTTCAAAAACTCTGTGGTGGCCTGGGATCCGTAGAACCTGTTGTGACATAAAACAGTTCTAAATTGGCTGGTAATTACTGTAGACCCAGGCAGAGCAGGTGGGTTAAAGAATGAGATGGCTCTAGTCAGAGGTAAAACATTTCAGCCAAACTGACTTTTTAAAGGGTTGGCAGAAGACATTTTCTCAGAACCTGATTTCAAGGCATGAGAATGAGTCATAGTTCATTGATAATATTGTTTCTAGAGTTCAATGATAAATTCAGTGTAAATCAATAGAAAGAGCTTGCTTGTTCACAAAAAACACATGGTACAATTCTACCTGCTACTAATTGAGATTCTACATAATACTGTAGGGTCTGGGTCAAACATTGTTAATCTTACAGAAAGGGTTACACAGAATTGTAAGCCTACCCAGCATCCTCAGACTAGAGCTCCATCTGCCATCTAGTGGCCAAAAGGAATACGTTGTACTATTCAAGAAGGGATGATTAAAAAATGAATACTTTTCTGACACAATGTTTGCCGCTGCCTATGCTTAATACTCAGTCAGTCTTTTATTTCAGATGTCTCCAATCATAATATTCTTTGACTGACATTTTGATTTGTATTTTAACATCCATTGATTGAAAAGCATTAACTAAGCAAATGTTAATTATTTGAGAGGTGAAAAGATTGCAATGTGTTCTTCACGATTCCAATTGACACCAGGCAGTCCCAGACTGACAAGTGTAGTGGCATCGTGGCTGTCAATCGTGCTGCTGTGTGTCTGATGATACCCTTTAGGTCAAGTAATTAACCTACAACAAATTGGAAGCAACAGTAGAATTCCAAGAACACCACAGCCACCATTACCACAGAAACTTTAGATGAATTCAATGGCTTCTGATGCTGTATGGTACGTGGTGCCCACATATTCACGTTTTCTGCATGTGTGGGTGGTGGGTTGTTCCTTGCGAATGTACAAAACTAAAAATACATTAGGCATACACAAGTCTCAAGTAAATTCCACTGTACATTTAGAATATTATGCAATAAAGTACAACACAATTCAGGTGACAAACTCCCTCTTGTAGACAATCATCTTGTAGTTAGCTGGAAGCTCGTAGAGTGGTGGGGATGGATTCTGTGAGAACTCGAAGTGAACCGTTAAAAATGACAGTGACCAGCAGAGCCTACCCCATCGTTCGGGTTCTGAGATGTACAGTATGTTCTCTGAACCTGTAAAACCAGAATGACTCATCTCTCAGACAGATACCCTTTTAGTTCTCTAACTGTGATGACAAGCCTCTTTAGATGAAAGTCTAGAACATTCTCAATGCCATCTTTTACTTTATGAATAGCTCATATGAATAGCAAGGTGACTGTCTACCATATCTCTTTGAATCATCCATTTCAATCATCAGCACATTCCGTTTTCATCTTTTGAAATATTGTGAATTAAAGAATAAGAATCTGCTCTGTTTAACAGCAATTGTGTATAACATGTTGTTTAGCATTGTATACATGCACAGTGACGATGAATGAAGAGAGAATGTGTTTGTGTGCAGCCAGTGTAATGACAGCGTGGTTTGTGTTGTAGTCATTATCAGTGTAGTTTGTATAATTAAGACCATTGGGACTGCTACACTAATTGGCTGCCGCAGAGGCCCCCCATAATTAAGAGGCTGTTCTGCTGGGAGACGGACAGGACGACATTCTCACAGACAAGGAGTGTGTGGGTTTTGGAAGAAGCTGGGCTGAAGCGCATTTGGGTATGTTTTCAATCTAGTGTGTGTGTGTGTGTGTGTGTGTGTGTGTGTGTGTGTGTGTGTGTGTGTGTGTGTGCAAGTTAAACAATCAACATAAGAATGTCATAATTTCATACCAGGTTTAGGTTTCAACTGGGTAGCTGGGGTGGCCCTCGATCTCATTACCATACCTCAGTGAAGGACTGATCCTAACCACAAGGAGGCAGTGTTTGATAGTCCTGGTTTGTGTGTTGACAATATATTTTCCATGGGGTTTACCTGGATTCTATATCAGTTCATCTCCAGAACAGACAGTCTAAAAACCCATTTCACCTTCCCAAAGTGATGCCAAAAAATCTCCTATAATCCCCATGTAACCCTCTCCATTGCAGCAGGAAGCAGCTCTCTCCAAGAAAGCCATGGGATGCATCCTAAATGGCACCCTATTACCTACATAGTGCCCTATTTTCACCCAGATCCCATAGGATTTATATAGGGAATAGGATGCCATTTAGGACAGAACCATGGTTGACATGAGTATCTATCTGGGGACGGGGACCACCTGTTCAGTTGGGCTGGTGCCCATACCCCTGTCAACATAGGGCTGGGCACACACTTCAGAGGTGTCAGATGAGAGGGATGCTAATCTAGCTCTCAGATAACAACTGGCTCCATTGATCTTTTCTTAGACTCTCGTTTGTTACCTAAACATTAACATGCACCTTGGGAGGTTGTCTTTGGACAGCCGCACTGTGTGTGTAAAGGTGTACTGGACAAATCTGGGGTGTACAGAGACAGTGTACAGCACATGGCTTGATGTGTAGAATGTCTTTTGGCAGTACATTCTTCCATTACCTTCAAAGAGCCGGCCCAGGGCCAGGTTTGTATGTCAGTCCTCTCTGTCTAAGGTACTGTGTACAACTCAATCTCTGCATAAAGAACCAAACGAGAGGCTACAGTGTAGTTAACATGCCTATGCTTTTATATCACCAAGTAAAGCCACTGGAATGGATATTTTAGATGTGTAGCTAGTATATTACTTGAGAAATAGACACACAAACACAGGCACAAATGCATTTACTGTCACTTCCTGACCATAGAGAGGGTGTGACTAGGGGGTTAGTCTAGTTTATATTTTCTATGTGGGGTTCTAGTTTTGTTTTCTATGTTGATGTTTGGTATGATTCCCAATTAGAGGCATCTGGCTATCGTTGTCTCTAATTGGGGATCATATTTAAGTATAATTTTTCCAACTGTGTTTTGTGGGATATTGTTTATGTGTAATTGAATGTCAGCACGCCATTGTCGTTTCGTTATTGTTTTGTGGTTCACTTACTTTAAATAAATAAAGATGTGGAACCCAGATCACGCTGCAGCTTGGTCCGATATTTATTCCAGCAAACGTGACATTTACACACACGCATCAAGCGCACACATCACATACAAACAGGCGTGCACACTCACAACACAAGCATGCCCGCGCATTAGGCAGAATTAGGCAGGCAGAATTAGGCAGGCAGATTGACGAGGGCTGTAGTTTCTGAGCTGAATTGACCAAGACGCACCAACAACAAACTTCACATAATCCTGCCCCAAAATAATGGCAATTTCTCTCAACCAGTGGCATGTGGGCTTTCTAGATGAGCGCTGATGCCACCCTGTGATATTAAACCTTTATTTAACTAGGCAAGTCAGTTAAGAACAAATTCTTATTTACAATGAAGGCTTACCCCGGCCAAACCCGGACGACACTGGGCCAATTGTGCGCCGCCCTGTGGGACTGCCAATCACAGCCGGATGTGAAACAGCCTGATAAGCAGTGCCCACTTTGTCAAAGGCAGGGAGGGTGCTGTTGGAGAGACGCATCTCTGCAGTGCTCCACCAATGTTCCGTGTAACAGAAAATCACCTAACATAAATCATGTGGCAGATATAAGATATGGTAGAAAGAATTTGTGGCATTTTCTGTAGCCTTCAGGCTGGGGATCCAATGTATGACAATGTAATGAGACAGACACTTTTTACCTCATGCAGGTTTCTCCGATCAAATAGTCTAATCCAATACAAAATGCGCTGTCATGTTAACAACAACATATCCTAAAATCTTGACAGGTCAAAGTAAAATGGACAATATGGAATGGACAATCACAGCTGTTGTCCAGGAGTTTCATCCCATTGTCATGATCAGTGGTTTCAAGTTTGTATCCTCAATATTTGACAAGCTGATCATGGCGAAACATATAACACTAGTGCATTTTCTGTTGTGTAAACACATTGCAAATAGGCTCACGATAACTCCTGATCAAGTTGGGTAGCTGATGTAGAGAGCTTAAATAGCAAAATTGATTAGTCAGGAATCAGGACAAATAAAGCCAATGCAATGGCCTATTTTACAAATGGTGGGCCTACCACATGGATGGGCATTCATAAAATTCCATTGCAGGCCACATGGTAGGCTACACCCCAGTAAGCACGAGCCAATGTCTTTTGGGCGTCTTTTTTGGTCCTGGACATGACGTCTTTTTTTGTGTTTTACAAACGGTAGCCTTACCACATAGTTGGGCATTCATAAAATTCAATTTCAGGCAACACAGTAGGCTACACCTCAGTTAGCACGGACCAACATCGACGCCTTTTGGACGTTCTGGACCGGCCTTGATTTCCACATCCACAGACATTGGTTTTTGGTCTGGTCCAGACCAAATCTAAACCATTCATAGACGTCTATGTTTGGTTCAGATTTTGTCCGGTCTGGATCAGCCTTGATTTGGCCCAAACATAGACATCTGTAAATTACTTATTTTCAACTTTCATTCAGAACCAAAAACGAGCCTGGTTTCAACATCTGGAAAATATATATTTTGAAGGTCTGGAAAATACGAATTTTAAACATCGGGGAAAAAAGTATTATCAATTTTTATTCAGAACTGAAAATGAACCTGATTTCAATGTCCAGAAAAAGTTTGGACACAACTACTCATTCAAGGGTTTTTCTTATTTTTTTTTACTATTTTCTACATTGTGGAATAATAGTGAAGACATCAAAACTGTGAAATAGCACATATGTAATCATGTAGTAACCAAAAAAGTGTTTAAAAAATCACAATATATTTGATATTTGAGATTCTTCAAAGTAGCCAACCTTTGCCTTGATGACATCTTTGCAGACTCTCGGCATTCTCTCAACCAGCTTCACCTGGAATGCTTTTCCAACAGTCTTGGAGGAGTTCCCACATATGCTGAGCACTTGTTGGCTGCTTTTCCTTCCCTCTGCGGTCCAACTCATCCCAAACCATCTCAATTGGGTTGAGGTCGGATGATTGTGGAGGCCAGGTCATCTGATGCAGCACTCCATCACTCTCCTTCTTGGTCAAATAGCCCTTACACATGCTGGAGGTGTGTTGAGTCATTGTCCTGTTAAAAAACAAATGATAGTCCCACTAAGTGCAAACCAGATGGGATGGCGTATTGCTGCAGAATGCTGTGGTAGCCACGCTGGTTAAGTGTGCCTTGAATGCTACATGAATCACTGACAGTGTCACCAGCAAAGCACCATCACACCTCCTCCTCCATGCTTCACAGTGGGAACCACACATGCGGAGATCCGTTCACCTGCTCGTTGGAACCAAAAATCTCACATTTGGACTCAAAGGACAGATTTCCACTGGTCTAATGTCCATTGCTTGTGTTTCTTGGCCCAAGCAAGTCTCTTCTTATTATTTGTGTCATTTAGTAGTTGTTTCTTTGCAGCAATTTGACCATGAAGGCCTGATTCACGCAGTCTCCTCTGAACAGTTGATGTTTGTATTTGAATTTATTATGGATCCCCATTAACTGTGGCCAAGACAGCAGCTACTCTTCCTGAGATGTGTCTGTTACTTGAACTCTGTGAAGCATATGTTTGGCTGCAATCTGAGGTGCAGTTAACTCTAATGAACTTATCCTCTGCAGCAGAGGTAACTCTGGGTCTTCCTTTCCTGTGGCGGTCCTCATGAGAGCCAGTTTCATCTTTGCACTTGATGGTTTTTGCGACTGCACTTGAAGAAACGCTCAAAGTTCTTGAAATGTTCCGCATTGACTGACCTTCAGTTCTTAAAGTAATGATGGACTGTCATTTCTCCTTGTTTATTTGAGCTGTTCTTGCCATTATGTGGACTTGGTCTTTTACCAAATAGGGATATCTTCTGTATACCACCCATACCTTGTCACAACACAACTGATTGGCTCAAATGCATTAAGAAAAAAAGAAATACCACAAATTAACTTTTAACAAGGCACATGTGTTAATTGAAATGCATTCCAGGTGACTACCTCATGAAGCTGGTTGAGGATGCCAAGAGTGTACAAAGCTGGCATAGCAGTCAGACGTCCTTTTGTCCTCGTCTTTGTGTCCCGTATATATATATATATATATATATATATATATATATATATATATATATATATATATATATATATATATATATATATATATATATATATACACTGCTCAAAAAAATAAAGGGAACACTTAAACAACACAATGTAACTCCAAGTCAATCACACTTCTGTGAAATCAAACTGTCCACTTAGGAAGCAACACTGATTGACAATAAATTTCACATGCTGTTGTGCAAATGGAATAGACAAAAGGTGGAAATTATAGGCAATTAACAAGACACCACCCAAAACAGGAGTGATTCTGCAGGTGGTGACCACAGACCACTTCTCAGTTCCTATGCTTCCTGGCTGATGTTTTGGTCACTTTTGAATGCTGGCGGTGCTCTCACTCTAGTGGTAGCATGAGACGGAGTCTACAACCCACACAAGTGGCTCAGGTAGTGCAGTTCATCCAGGATGGCACATCAATGCAAACTGTGGCAAAAAGGTTTGCTGTGTCTGTCAGCGTAGTGTCCAGAGCATGGAGGCGCTACCAGGAGACAGGCCAGTACATCAGGAGACGTGGAGGAGGCCGTAGGAGGGCAACAACCCAGCAGTAGGACCGCTACCTCCACCTTTGTGCAAGGAGTAGCACTGCCAGAGCCCTGCAAAATGACCTCCAGCAGGCCTCCAGCAGGCCACAAATGTGCATGTGTCTGCTCAAACAGTCATAAACAGACTCCATGAGGGTATTATGAGGGCCCGACGTCCACAGGTGGGGGTTGTGCTTACAGCCCAACACCGTGCAGGACGTTTGGCATTTGCCAGAGAACACCAAGATTGGCAAATTCGCCACTGGCGCCCTGTGCTCTTCACAGATGAAAGCTGGTTCACACTGAGCACAGGAGCACATGTGACAGACGTGACAGAGTCTGGAGACGCCGTGGAGAACGTTCTGCTGCCTGCAACATCCTCCAGCATGACCGGTTTGGCGATGGGTCAGTCATGGTGTGGGGTGACACTTCTTTGTGGGGCCGCACAGCCCTCCATGTGCTCACCAGAGGTAGCCTGACTGCCATTAGGTACCGAGATGAGATCCTCAGACCCCTTGTGAGACCATATGCTGACACATGCACATTTGTAGCAGGGATCGGACCAAAGCACAGCATGGTTTTTGTTCATCATGTTTAATAACGACGAAAACCGTGAACACTACAAAATACAAAAACAACAAATGTGAAAAAAACCGAAACAGTCCTATCTGGTGCATAGACACAAAGACAGAAGACAACCACCCACAAAACCCAACACAAAACAGGCTACCTAAATATCGTTCCCAATCAGAGACAATGACAAACACCTGCCTCTGATTGAGAACCATATCAGGCCAAACAACAAACCCAACATAGAAACACAACACATAGATAACCCACCCAAATCACGCCCTGACCACACTAAAACACAGAAAATACAAAAGAACTATGGTCAGAACGTGACACACTCGACTAAACATGCCTCTCCTTAATGTCAATATGCCTTGTCCATTGCTGTTCTGGTTAGTGTTTATTGGCTTATTTCACTGTAGAGTCTCTAGGCCTGCTCACTATACCTTATCCAACGTTTCAGTTCCACCACCCACATATGCGAATGACCACCTGGTTTCAATGATGTTTCTAGAGACAATATCTCTCTCATCATCACTCAATACCTAGGTTTACCTCCACTGTATTCACATCCTACCATACCTTTGTCTGTACATTATTCCTTGAAGCTATTTTATCGCCCCCAGAAACGTCCTTTTACTCTCTGTTCTAGATGTTCTAGACGACCAATTCCTATAGCTTTTAGCCGTACCCTTATCCTACTCCTCCTCTGTTCCTCTGGTGATGCAGAGGTGAATCCAGGCCCTGCAGTGCCTAGCTCCACTCCTATTCCCCAGGCGCTCTCTTTTGATGACTTCTGTAACCGTAATAGCCTTGGTTTCATGCATGTTAACATTAGAAGCCTCCTCCCTAAGTTTGTTTTACTCACTGCTTTAGCACACTCTGCCAACCTGGATGTTTTAGCCGTGTCTGAATCCTGGCTTAGGAAGACCACCAAAAATTCTGACATTTTCATCCCTAACTACAACATTTTCAGACAAGATAGAACGGCCAAAGGGGGCGGTGTTGCAATCTACTACAAAGATAGCCTGCAGAGTTCTGTCCTACTATCCAAGGCTGCTCCCAAATAATTTGAACTTCTACTTTTAAAAATCCACCTCTCTAAAAACAAGTCTCTCACCGTTGCCGCCTGCTATAGACCATCCTCTGCCCCCAGCTGTGCTCTGGACATCATATGTGAACTGATTGCCCCCCATCTATATTCAGAGCTCGTGCTGCTAGGCGACCTAAACTGGAACATGCTTAACACCCCAGCCATCCTACAATCTAAGCTTGATGCCCTCAATCTCACACAAATTATCAATGAACCTACCAGGTACCACCCCAAAGCCGTAAACACGGGCACCCTCATAGATATCATCCTAACCAACTTGCCCTCTAAATACACCTCTGCTGTTTTCAACCAAGATCTCAGCAATCACTGCCTCATTGCCTGCATCCGTAATGGGTCAGCGGTCAAACACTTCAGCGAGCAGGCCTTTCTAATCGACCTGGCCGGGGTATCCTGGAAGGATATTGATCTCATCCCGTCAGTAGAGGATGCCTGGTTATTTTTTTTAAATGCCTTCCTCACCATCTTAAATAAGCATGCCCCATTCAAGAAATTTAGAACCAGGAACAGATATAGCCCTTGGTTCTCTCCAGACCTGACTGCCCTTAACCAACACAAAAACATCCTATGGCGTTCTGCATTAGCATCGAACAGCCCCCGTGATATGCAACTTTTCAGGGAAGCTAGAAACCAATATACACAGGCAATTAGAAAAGCCAAGGCTAGCTTTTTCAAGCAGAAATTTGCGTCCTGCAACACAAACCCCAAAAAGTTCTGGGACACTGTAAAGTCCATGGAGAATAAGAACATCTCCTCCCAGCTGCCCACTGCACTGAAGATAGGAAACACTGTCACCACCGACAAATCCACTATAATTGAGAATTTCAATAAGCATTTTTCTACGGCTGGCCATGCTTTCCACCTGGCTACCCCTACCCCGGTCAACAGCACTGCACCCCCCACAGCTACTCGCCCAAGCCTTCCCCCTTTCTCCTTCTCCCAAATCCAGTCAGCTGATGTTCTGAAAGAGCTGCAAAATCTGGACCCCTACAAATCAGCCGGACTAGATAATCTGGACCCTTTCTTTCTAAAATTATCTGCTGAAATTGTTGCCACCCCTATTACTAGCCTGTTCAACCTCTCTTTCGTGTCGTCTGAGATTCCCAAAGATTGGAATGCAGCTGTGGTCATCCCCCTCTTCAAAGGGGGGGACACTCTTCACCCAAACTGCTACAGACCTATATCTATCCTACCCTGCCTTTCTAAGGTCTTCGAAAGCCAAGTCAACAAACAGATTACCGACCATTTCGAATCCCACCATACCTTCTCCGCTATGCAATCTGGTTTCAGAGCTGGTCATGGGTGCACCTCAGCCACGCTCAAGGTCCTAAACGATATCTTAACCGCCATCGATAAGAAACAATACTGTGCAGCCGTATTCATTGACGTGGCCAAGGCTTTCGACTCTGTCAATCACCACATCCTCATCGGCAGACTCGACAGCCTTGGTTTCTCAAATGATTGCCTCGCCTGGTTCACCAACTACGTCTCTGATAGAGTTCAGTGTGTCAAATCGGAGGGTCTGTTGTCCGGGCCTCTGGCAGTCTCTATGGGGGTGCCACAGGGTTCAATTCTTGGACCAACTCTCTTCTCTGTATACATCAATGATGTCGCTCTTGCTGCTGGTGAGTCTCTGATCTACCTCTACGCAGACGACACCATTCTGTATACTTCTGGCCCTTCTTTGGACACTGTGTTAACAACCCTCCAGGGGAGCTTATATGCCATACAACTCTCCTTCCGTGGCCTCCAATTGCTCTTAAATACAAGTAAAACTAAATGCATGCTCTTCAATCGATCACTGCCTGCACCTGCCCGCCTGTCCAACATCACTACTCTGGATGGCTCTGACTTAGAATATGTGGACAACTACAAATACCTAGGTGTCTGGTTAGACTGTAAACTCTCCTTCCAGACTCACATCAAACATCTCCAATCCAAAGTTAAATCTATAATTGGCTTCCTATTCCGCAACAAAGCATCCTTCACTCATGCTGCCAAACATACCCTTGTAAAACTGACCATCCTACCAACCCTCGACTTCGGTGATGTCATTTACAAAATAGCCTCCAATACCCTACTCAATAAATTGGATGCAGTCTATCACAGTGCCATCCGTTTTGTCACCAAAGCCCCATATTCTACCCACCCCTGCGACCTGTACACTCTCGTTGGCTGGCCCTTGCTTCATACTCGTCGCCAAACCCACTGGCTCCAGGTCATCTACAAGACCCTGCTAGGACAAGACCCTTATCTCAGCTCGCTGGTCACCATAGCAGCACCCACCTGTAGCACGCGCTCCAGCAGGTATATCTCTCTGGTTACCCCCAAAACCAATTCTTCCTTTGGCCGCCTCTCCTTCCAGTTCTCTGCTGCCAATGACTGGAACGAACTACAAAAATCTCTTAAACTGGAAACACTTATCTCACTTATCTCCCTCACTAGCTTTAAGCACCAGCTGTCAGAGCAGCTCATATATTACTGCACCTGTTCATAGCCCATCTAGAATTTAGCCCAAACAACTACCTCTTTCCCTACTGTATTTATGTATTTATTTATTTTGCTCCTTTGCACCCCATTATTTCTATCTCTACTTTGCACATTCTTCCACTGCAAATCAACCATTCCAGTGTTTTACTTGCTATGTTGTATTTACTTTGCCACCATGGCCTTTTTTTGCCTTTACCTCCCTTATCTCACCTCACTTGCTCACATTGTATATAGACTTATTTTTCTACTGTATTATTGACTGTATGTTTGTTTTACTCCAAGTGTAACACTGTGTTGTTGTATGTGTCGAACTGCTTTGCTTTATCTTGGCCAGGTCGCAATTGTAAATGAGAACGTGTTCTCAACTTGCCTACCTGGTTAAATAAAGGTGAAATAAATAAAATAAATAAATAAAAGGCAAAGGGTAGCTACTTTGAAGAATCTCAAATCTCAATTTGTTTAACACTTTTTGATTGCTACATGATTCCAAATGTGTTATTTAATAGTTTTGATGTCGTCACTATTACTCTACAATGTAGAAAATAGTAGGTGTGTTCAAACTTTTGAATGGTACGGTATTTTTCAACGCCATTTTATTTACGAGGACTATTCTGCCTAGGGCAGTATAACTAACCTTGTGGGGACACACAATTCAGTCGCATTCAAAATCCTATTTTCCCTAACACTAACGCTTGCCCTAACCCTAAATATAACCCCAGAAAACTGACCTTAACCCTAACCCTAGCTTCTAACCCTGAACCTAATTCTAACCCCAACACTAATTCTAACCTTAACCGTAAACCCCCTAGAAATAGCATTTGAACTTGTCCCCAGTTTGTCCAATTTTTGTTTATTTACTTTTCTTGTGGGTACTTCTGGTGCCCACAAGTAGTTAAACACGTCCACACACACCTAGTGAGTAATACAGGTTTTTGGTTTCATTAGTCCTTGAGATGTTTGCTTTTCTCTGTGCTTTGTCAAGGGCCACACTGATAATCAGTGGTGTAAAAAGTACTCAATTGCCATACTTGAGTAAAAGTAACGATACCTTAATATAAAATGACTCAAGTAAAAGTGGCAGTCACCCAGTAAAATACTACTTGAGTAAAAGTCTAAAAGTATTTGTTTTTAAATATGCTTAAGTATCAAAAGTAAATGGAATTGCTAAAATGTAAAAAGTAAAAGTATAAACCATTTCAAATTCCTTGTATTAAGCAAACCAGAAAGCACAATTTTCTTCTATTTTTTTAAAAATTGATAGATAGCCAGGGGCACACTGCAATACTCCTTTACAAACAAAGCATTTGTGTTTGGTGAGTCCGCCAGATCAGACGCAGAATGACCAGGGATGTTTTCTTGATAAGTACTTTTGGTTGTCAGGAAAAACGTATGGAGTAAAAAGTACATAATTTTCTTTAGAAATGTATTGAAGTAAATGCCGGCAAAAATATAAATAGTAAAGATACCCCCAAAAACGAGTGAATTAGTACTTTAAAGTACTTTACACCACTGCTGATAATTAGGACATCCCAGAAAAAGAAGGGTGTATTCTCAGCAGGTAGGTAGCCTAGTGGTTAGAGCATTTGGCTAGTAATTGAAAGGTTGCTAGATTGAATCCCGGAGTTGACAAGTTAAAAATAGGTTGTTCCGCTCCTGAACAAGGCAGTTAACCTACTTTTCCTAGGCTGTCATTGTAAATAAGAATTTGTTCTTAACTGACTTGCCTAGTTTAATGAAGGTTAAATAAAAAAAGGTAATTCTCAAATTAAAATATAGTAGTGTTTTGTGTGTGATGTCATATGAATTAGTATTTGCACACCACTTAGGCAAATCCCATTGAAATTTGATTATATATCCTACCCTAGTGGATTGGAGTTAGGCCCCTCTGAAGTTTGGCCTGCCTAAAGCACATGCAACAGTTGTGATAAGCATTCCTACATCATGAAATATGTTCAGTGTGACCACTTGTCTGAGTGTGGTAGTAGCCTACAGTCTAATAGAACAGGAATAGATTGCATGTGAAGAAAATAATCCAGTATAGTCAGTGACACTGTCCAGATTAGTAATGTCAATTAATTAAAGGTGGCGTGTTCTACAAACTGATCCTGACAAAACCCATTGGTTGTAGTTTGTTAATAATTTATGCCGCGTTCATGTACTATTCGGAACTAGGAAAATAGGAAATTCCAGAAAGTCGGAAATATCCGAGCATGTGAACACGGCAGTAGGCTTTAATGCCACGTTCAAGTGCTAGTCGGAACAAGGAATCTCGTAAATGTCCCACTTGCTAACTGTTTGAAGTTACACACGTGCCGCATTCAACGAATCAGCAAATTGGACATTCCAGAGTTTCCTAGTTCCGACTAGTATAATAACTCCGCATAACTGCAGAGGTGACGTCACCGGTTTATTCAGACCACAGGTAATCCGTTACATTGACCAGATACTCTAGCGGCCGCTCTAACAAGGAAAATAAATGTATCCAAAAATGGAATGCAGTCTGGAGGAGACAAGATCAGGTGGGACCATTTTAGCCAATGAGAGTGTAGATACGTGAACAACAGGCACAACAGTTTCCAGTCAAAATTGGTTATATTGTAGTAATTACAAACACTTGCTTGTTGGTTTTATTTAGGCGTAAGGTTAGCAATGTGGTTAGGGGTAGGTTTAAAATCACACTTTAAGAAGATACATTTAGAAATAGGCGGGGTTTATAACTGTGGCTGAGGTAATAGTGACGGCCAGGCATTACTCCGAAATAAAGTGTTTTTTCTCAAAGTTTCCGGGATGTCACGTGTCCTACTTATATTAGTACACTGGTAATAACCGAATCCTTACGAAACTTCTATTCGATCAAATAAGATACACGTAGCAAATAAGCAATTTGTGTTTTTGTTAACCAAATTAGACACTCTCTCGTTGACCTCCACGCAAAAACTCATCGCTTGGTGAGCGAAAAAAACGCCATCTGCTGGTTAAGACATATTTGGGTCTAGTTATACCTCTCGCTTCGCTTCTTCCTCTCTGTTCAGACCCGCATACACAGAGGGGTCCCTCCTGACTCGAAGAGCAAGTCAGAGTACAGTACTTTACAGCCGGGTCGTCAACATGACTTCCATCTTTTGAATGGATGTCCTTTTAAAATAATATGTCTGATGAATAGTCGACTTGCTACATTTTACGAGGAGGGAAGAGATTGACCAAACTAAACAAGCATTCACTGGGTGCGGCATCTCTTTGCCTCCCAAAGGGGTGATCGATCGGGCGCTTCTTCTGTGGTAGCAGGTAGCTAGCTAGCAGCCGCAGGAGCTTGTCTGGTGTGACTCCATTCATTCACAGCGGCGGCGAAGATGGTGGACCCGGCGGAATGCACCATCAAAGTGATGTGCCGTTTCAGACCATTGAACAAGTCAGAGGTGGAGAGAGGGGATAAATACATACCCAAGTTTACAGGGGAGGATCAAGTGTCTATCTCGGTAAGTTGGCGTTCAAACACGGCAAACATTGGCCTACGAAAACAGTCCCCCGGCCTTTGTAATGCTAGCTAGGCTAACGTTAGCTAGCCTAACGTTAGCTAGCTAAGCACTAACTAGCTAGCTAACGTTAGCTTGCAAAGCCACACCAGCCAAGGGCACTTTGTTTACCCCTTCTCATAATACCTAGCCATATTGATGTTTACTGTATCAAATTCAAATAGCTACAATTTCGCATGAATCTCGAATCGATTCGGAACACATGACGCCCGCAACACCCTTGCGCGCCAGCTAACGTTAACTCCGCTAACTAGCTATCTGTTTGTTTTGCTGTCTAATTTGAACTAGCAGCTAACTAGTTAGCTAAAGTAAGTTATTTCCGCGGCCTACTTTTATTCATTGACTTGAATTTAAAGAAGTGTAATTATCTTGGGAGGGGATGGCCGTACAACTGATTTGGCTATCAATCCTGTATCTTAACTCTCAGCCCTATTTTCGAAGTTGGCTACCTACTTATGATCGCACAAATGTGGCTAGGTATCTAACTATCCGTCCCTTGTGCGGTATTGAAATAGTAGCTAGTTACTAACGTTAGCTACCTCGGGATAGCCACGTCGCAGATGCCATCGCCTCATTGACAGCTGTCATTTTTAGGGCGTATTGAATGGGGAATGGTTTAACTAACTAGGCCCGACAATTTACTGCAATTTAAATTTTCCCATAACTGACTTCAGATACGGTGGTATAGAGCCGGTGCTTCGTTCTGGAATAACAATTTGGGGTGCAATACTAGGATAGAACTTGCAGTCAGGTGATCTCACCTGCTCAGTACACTACCCCACCCCTCCCATTGCCTTGTAAAAAGGAAAATGACAACGACCATAACTGCTGGGACAAAATGTATGGACTTCTAAGTTACAAGAACTTACCACAATAAAAGCACAAACACTTCCCTCAATTCTGTAGCCTAATGATGTTCATTTCATAAATGAAAAACAGTTTTTTTTACAATTCCCAAAGAGATGTGGATGAATAGAATTTGAAAACTGGAGAAAGAAGTCCCAACAACAGTGTCAACTGTACTGTAGAAGCCAAGGGTGTGGCATCTGGTCATAGTGACTGAATACACGTTTGTTATGTCATGTGGTTAGGAACAAAACTTTTGGCCCCAAGCATAACATATGATCCACAGCAGCTTAACTTTCTTCATCTTTGAAAGATAAATTGTCAGGCTTATTTATACTAAACTAAGAAATAAGATTTTCCTTGTCTTTCCTATCTCTCTGGAGCGGAAACCATGTGTCCTAATGACACCCTATTCCCTATATAGTGCACTACTTTTGACTGGGTCCATACCCAATATAGAGCATGGGGTGCTGGGTGCAGTGTGTCCCACAACATTCCTCCATATGAGAGAGACAGAAAGAGACTTATGTTGTCATTGGCACATTCTATTTTACAATGTAACTGGGAACAGTTGAATGGATGGATGAGGGGTGTGGTGTTTTTATGGGGGAGGGATGTCATGTCATTTGAGTAGGCAGTGACTACTGGAAACATTTCTTTGTCCAGATTTCTTTTAATAGAAGCTCACTATGCTTAGTCTACTTCCTAGTACGTCCACCCAGACCTCAGGGTATGAGGCCCAAATGGCGCACTCTTCCCTACTTTTGACTGGGGCTCTGGTCAAAAGTAGGGTTGGACTCACTAGTAGTATTAGCAAGGGCGGGCATCCCTGGGAAGGATACATATTTTGTTGGTGTTGACCAGTCTCTGCCTTTGCATTCATTTGAATAACGTTGACCTAACGTTGACCTTTGGTGAGATGTCCAGCTACTGCCACAGGGTAACCTATAATCCCATTGGCAACCCTAGTGTTACCCATGGCAAGACTACCCAAATACTGTACATCAGTCATGGCCCAGAGACTGACCCTGATGTGCTGGAAGATTGGGGTGTGTGTGTGGGGCTTGCCTAAAACCTGACATTCCAGCAGTTTCTACCAGTCAGCATCATGCTCATTCTAGTTCAACAACCCTACTCTTCTCTGCTAGGAGCGATGGATTGTGCTTTCCAGAGAAGCAGGCACACAGAGACAAATTGGACAGTTTATAGTCCAGTAATGGAGGACAGCAGGGAGACTGTGGTATAGTATTCGATCCACAATCTAAGAGGTTGGCTGGCTGCAGGCACTGGCAGGAATCAAAACTGTGGAATAAATCTGTGTCACAAATGGCTCCGTATTCCCTACATAGTGCACTACTTATGACCAGAGCCCGGGGGATAGGGTGCCATTTTTGTCGCAGTATTGAACTACTTATGACCAGAGTAAGAGGAATAGGGTGCCATTTGGGACACTGACATATAAAAGCCTGAGTCAGTCTGATGATGAAGTCATTTCCTTTATGGGTGGTTCCATCTCATTTCAGCAAGCCATGACACTCACCATCTCAGATTATTCTAAAATCATTTTTGTAGTTAGAAATGGATAAGATTAGCATTCCTGCAACATTATTTTGTTGAGTTAGCTTGGTTTCTCAGAGATCAAATTGTAACTGATTGCATCCAAATTGCCCGTTTTAATGTATAGGATTCATCTAATATTACCTAACAGCTGATTTGGACCACACTTTTTTTCTTTCTAACAATGAGTAAGACATGAGGAATCCAAAGAAATGGTCAAAAGCCATGTCCCATCCTACATCCTGTTAGTTCCATGTTCTGACCGCTAGACGGTGCTGTTCCTGCTATTAGGTTAACTTTTTTAAAGAATCCCCCACCCTCAATGTTATTAAAGGGATAGATCACCCAAATTACAAAATTACATTTGTTTCCTTAACCTCTAAGCAGTTTATGGACAAAGTATGACAGCAACCCATGATTTGGTTTTGTTTACCCGGCACTGTTTTACAAATCCAATGTGTGGTATCTATATTAGCATTTTCGTGCTTCATATCCACATCCTCTAAGTAATATCATTGAGTTACACAATACATATTTACATACTTTGGATAATTTAGCCATAAAGTGTCAAAATGCTAATATACACTGCTCAAAAAAATAAAGGGAACACTTAAACAACACAATGGAACTCCAAGTCAATCACACTTCTGTGAAATCAAACTGTCCACTTAGGAAGCAACACTGATTGACAATAAATTGCACATGCTGTTGTGCAAATGGAATAGACAAAAGGTGGAAATTATAGGCAATTAGCAAGACACCCCCCAAAACAGGAGTGATTCTGCAGGTGGTGACCACAGACCACTTCTCAGTTCCTATGCTTCCTGGCTGATGTTTTGGTCACTTTTGAATGCTGGCGGTGCTCTCACTCTAGTGGTAGCATGAGACGGAGTCTACAACCCACACAAGTGGCTCAGGTAGTGCAGCTCATCCAGGATGGCACATCAATGCGAGCTGTGGCAAGAAGATTTGCTGTGTCTGTCAGCATAGTGTCCAGAGCATGGAGGCGCTACCAGGAGACAGGCCAGTACATCAGGAGACGTGGAGGAGGCCGTAGGAGGGCATCAACCCAGCAGCAGGACCGCTACCTCCGCCTTTGTGCAAGGAGTAGCACTGCCAGAGCCCTGCAAAAGGACCTCCAGCAGGCCACAAATGTGCATGTGTCTGCTCAAACGGTCAGAAACAGACTCCATGAGGGTGGAATGAGGGCCCGATGTCCACAGGTGGGTGTTGTGCTTACAGCCCAACACCGTGCAGGACATTTGGCATTTGCCAGAGAACACCAAGATTGGCAAATTCGCCACTGGCGCCCTGTGCTCTTCACAGATGAAAGCAGGTTCACGCTGAGCACATGAGCACATGTGACAGACGTGACAGAGTCTGGAGACGCCGTGGAGAACGTTCTGCGGCCTGCAACATCCTCCAGCATGACCGGTTTGGCGGTGGGTCAGTCATGGTGTGGGGTGGCATTTCTTTGTGGGGCCGCACAGCCCTCCATGTGCTCACCAGAGGTAGCCTGACTGCCATTAGGTAACGAGATGAGATCCTCAGAGCCCTTGTGAGACCATATGCTGACACATGCACATTTGTGGCCTGCTGGAGGTCATTTTGCAGGGCTCTGGCAGTGCTACTCCTTGCACAAAGGCAGAGGTAGCGGTCCTGCTGCTGGGTTGTTGCCCTCCTATGGCCTCCTCCACGTCTCCTGATGTACTGGCCTGTCTCCTGGTAGCGCCTCCATGCTCTGGACACTACGCTGACAGACACAGCAAACCTTCTTGCCACAGCTCGCATTGATGTGCCATCCTGGATGAGCTGCACTACCTGAGCCACTTGTGTGGGTTGTAGACTCCGTCTCATGCTACCACTAGAGTGAGAGCACCACCAGCATTCAAAAGTGACCAAATCATCAGCCAGGAAGCATAGGAACTGAGAAGTGGTCTGTGGTCACCACCTGCAGAATCACTCCTTTATTGGGGGTGTCTTGCTAATTGCCTATAATTTCCACCTTTTGTCTATTCCATTTGCACAACAGCATGTGCAATTTATTGTCAATCAGTGTTGCTTCCTAAGTGGACAGTTTGATTTCACAGAAGTGTGATTGACTTGGAGTTACATTGTGTTGTTTAAGTGTTTATTTTTTTGAGCAGTGTAGATACCATTGACTTGCATTGGATTTGTGCCACAAATGCAAAAAAGTTAACATTTGAAATGGTGGACAACAAAACCAAAGCATGGATTGCTGTCATAAGGAAACCAACATGTAATTTGGGTGAACTATCCTTTTAACATGGGGGGGTAAAAAAAGTACCCAATTATCATACTACTTAATTAAAGATAACTTAATAGAAAATGACCCCAGAAATTGTCAGACTCCAGTCACCCAAGTCATAGACTGTTCTCCCTACTACCGCACAGCAAGCAGTACCGGAGCGCCAAGTCTAGGACCAAAAGGCTCCTTAACAGCTTCTACCCCCAAGCCATAAGACTACTGAGCAATTAATCAAATGGCCACCCAGACTATTTACATTGACCCCCCCCCACCCCCACTGTAGCTCTGCCTGAAGCTCAGTATAATTGATATGCTTTTTGTTCTACTTTAGAAGTAGAAGTACTTCTTCCCCTTTAGAGTGGCTCTGTTTGGTGCCAGCCCAGGAGAATCAAGTCAGTGTCCCAAATGGCATCCTATTCCTTATGTAGTGCACTATGGGCCCTGGTCAAAGTAACACACTACATACAGAATAGGGTGCCATTTGGGACACCACCAAGGCTTCCTAATAGAATGGCGCAACCCATCACTACTACCAAAAAGCCTAGTCCTTGGCTGGCATTTTGGTGGTGCTCACAGGCACATAATCAGAGTGATCATTCAGAATGAGAACACCCCACGTCGGTGTCAAGGCAGCAGAACCATAGATAAAGACTATTTTGGAAGAGCTCAGTTATGCACAGTCCATAGCAGCACAACACAAAGGTTGCGTCCCGATTCTCCACCCTTCTCCTGAAGTGTGCCCTTGCACACGTTCCGTCATGGATTTAAAAGCATTGGATTGGTTCAAGCATTGGCTGGAGGGAGTTTCCACCATTGTTATTCCATGTGAGAAAGTGCACGCTTCGGGAAAAGGGGGAGAATCAGAATGCAAACAAAGATTAGGATCGAGGTAGTCAGACTATTGCCAGGGTTGTAGATGGAGGAACTGTAGTGGATAATTTTGTCCTACTCAGACTAGTCTCAGACTAGACGTAACATAGTAAATGTAAATCCGGGTCACTCAAATTAGGATGATATGTTACGTTTGGTATGGTTACATAAGACAGAAGGTTACTTAAGGCAAAAACAAAAGTACGGTTGCTGGTTCGGGGTGGGCATATAATGTGAATGTCTAGCAACCCAAAGGTTGCGTGTACGAATCTCATCACGTACCACTTTAGCCTTTTTTGCTACTTTGCAATTACTTAGGTTAAAGGGTTAAATAAAATGCTAACGGCTAACCTTAACGCCTAGAGCTAGCTAGTGTTAGCCACCTAGCCAATGTTAGCAACAACAAATTGGAATTTGTAACATATCATACAGTTTGCAAATTTGTGACATTGTACATTTGAGCAAATTTGTAACATATGAGATGGAGTGTCTCGGATTTATACAGAATAATAGGAAATGCTTGGAGACCACGTTGCTGCTCTAACACCATCACTCACACAGAGCATACAGTATGAATGTCAGCAGCACACAACTTTTCATCAAAATAACCTTACAGGTTGTTTCTATTTATGCTGGCAGATATGAACATAATGTTACCCACAAGGAAAGCTTCTGTATGTTTTAATTCCCAAACTTTAATGCACTGTAGTTTGACTATTCCATTTTATTTCCCCATATTTTTTAATGACATTCATTTGGCCAAGGAAAGTAGATATTTTCTCTTTCAATGCACCGTTTTTAAAGTAGGCTAACTCAATAAAAACAATTGTTCTCAAACAAGGTAAAGTAGGCTTCTAGAGATCCCGCCTCTACAATGATGGAGGGAACGCTGTGTCATCCTAAAGAACTCCCTCTGATGTAAGCTGTAATGATTGATGTTGGCTGCTGCTGTCAAATGAATAGCCTGAAGTGCCCTGCTGATCAGTTGCTAGTCAGTAAAGCCCTTGCATCTTCCAGAGACACAGAGGGAGGATGCTGATGTTTCTGAGCTGTTTCTGGCTCTTAGTCACACTGAGAAGGGAAAGGCCAGGGCTACATCCCAAATGGCACCTTATTCCCTATATAGGGCACTACTTTAGACCAGGTCCCATCAATTGCACTGTATAAGGAATAGGGTGCCATTTGGGACTCAGCCTTGGTCTAGTGTGCAGTGGATCTCTTTACAAAGGAGTCCATTAGTGGACACAAACCTAATGTTGAAAAGGCTGAGTTTGGACTGAGTTGGTCTGGTGGTGAATACCGTATACTGTAGTGTTTCTCATTGACCTGCTGGACGGCTAATGTAATCTCTTGTGCCTGTTTTGAATACCTGTCTACCGGTATTTCAATTGTTGGTTGATTTGTTCATTATAGAATAATGGTCATTGGTAAAGTATTAAAATGGAGGTCAAGTGTCTAATATATATATATATATATTAATGCTACCACAGAAAATAGGCCTCAAGTAAATGTCAACATTACAACAAGTTTCTGTTTAACTTTTCTTGTCATTCCTGCTTTTCTTGTACTCTAGGTATCCTTTGTTGCTGATTCACTTTTACCTATTGTCCTACAGGGTAAACCGTTCATGTTTGACCGAGTGTTCGGGTCCAATACGACACAGGAGCAGATGTACAAAGCCTCTGCTCAAAAGATTGTTAAAGGTAAGGAAGGATGGATACAGCGTGCCCAGGGAGCTAGCTCTGGTGCTGTGCTAGCAGTGTGAACCTTTTGGCAGTTTAAAATGATGCTTTAATAAGTTCTCCATGTATTTTCCTCTGTACACAGATGTGCTTGATGGCTACAATGGGACTATATTTGCCTTTGGGCAGACATCGTCTGGAAAAACACACACCATGGAGGTGAGTGAAGGGCCTATACTATACATGCTTAATGTGTTTGGTCAAATGCTTTCAACCAGCGTTGGGGTCAATTCCATTTCAATTCAGTCATATCAGGAAGATAACACATTCCAGTTCCACATTTTTCTCATAGGAGGGCATTAAGAAATATTGGAATTGGAATTTAAGTTTACTTCCTGATATGACGGAATTGACCCCAACCCTGCTTTCAACTGTTCTATGATTGACGGGAACCTGTCTCTGTCCTGTAAAGGGTAGCCTCCATGACCCGGATGGTATGGGGATCATCCCCAGAATAGTCCAGGACATCTTCAACTACATCTACTCCATGGATGAGAACCTAGAGTTCCATATCAAGGTATGGAGCACTTCAACCACACAGCTGGCCTCAAGTGCTTCTATTGCGAATTGGACATTTTTAATAAACTTACGACCGAGTACATTCTGCCCGTCCGTCCCTCACTGGGCGCTGATCAGCTAGTTATTTCATATCGGCTACATAATACTAATTAAAAAAACACTGCACAGTAGGATTGTTTCTAATCGGAGGTATCTCTGTTGCAGGTTTCATATTTTGAGATTTACCTGGACAGGATCAAGGACCTACTGGATGGTATGTACTGTTTGTTGTGGCGCAGCAGGCGTCCTCATTTGACCATTCTGGAGATATACAGTGCCTTCAGAAAGTATTCATACCCCTTTGACTTATTCCACATTTTGTCTTACAGCCTGAATTCTAAATGGATTTAAATCGATTTGAAATACAGAAATGTATTCACACCCATAAGTCAATACTTGTTTATCAGCTTTGCACATCTGGATTTGGGGATTTTCTCCCATTCTTCTTTGCAGATTTCCTGAAGCTCTGTTAAGTTATATGGGAAGCGGTGGTGAATAGAAATCTTCAAGTCTTTCCAACAAAATCCAACAGATTTTCAATGGGATTCAAGTCTGGGATTTGGCTGGGCCGTTCAAGGACTATCACATTTTTGTTCTGAAGCCGTTTCAGCGTTGCTTTGGTTGTATGCTTGGGGTCATTGTCCTGTTGGAACTTAAATATTCACCCCCAGTCTAAGGTCGTTTGCACTCAGAAGCAGGTTCCCATTAGGGATTTGCCTGAATTTGGCACCGTTCATTGTTTGCTTTATCCTTACCATTCTTCCCGTCCCTGCCGCTGAAAAGCATCCCCATAGCGTGATGCTGCCATCGCTATGCTTCACGGTAGGAATTGTGTTAGAATGGTGATGAGCTGTGCCTGGATTTCTCATTGAGGCCGAAAAGTAATCGTTTTTCTCTCATTAGACCACAGAATCCTTTGCCTTATGCTCTCTCACATGCCTTTTTGCAAACTCCAGGCGTGCTGTCTTGCCTTTTTCTCAGGAGTGGCTTCCGTCTGGCTACTCTCCCATAAAGCCCAGATTGGTGAACAGCACTTCTGGCAGGTTCTCCTGGCTTAGCCAAGGAACTCTGTAGTTCTGTCAGTTTGGGTAGTTACATATTCTTTCTCAATTTACCAATGATGGTCACTATCAAACGTTCAACACTGTAGAACTTGTTTGATACCTTTTCCCAGATATATGCCTCCTAAATGATATCTCTGAGATGTTCAGACAGTTCCTTTGACTTCATGGTTTAGTTTCTGCTCTGACATGAACTGTCAACTTTGAGACCTTATCTAGATGGTTGTCTCTTTCTAAATCATGTCCAAACAATTTAATTGGCCACAGGTGGACTCCAATCAAATTGTAGTGAAATCTCAAGGATGACCAAAGGAAATTGGATGCACTTGAGCTAGTGCTGTGGCGGTCATGACATTTTGTCGGACAGTTATTGTCATGCAAAAGTCTGCCGATCTCGAGGTAATTGACCGTTATTTAACATAAACACGTTTAGTATATCCGGGACACCACGCAATCAAGCTGCATGCTAGCCGGTGATGCGCATCGTTGGAACATCTACATAAAAAAATTGAATATACACAATCACAATAAACCCATTATTTATTTTAGTCAGGTCTAAAGAAACATTATGATATGAAGAAAATGTATTTCAGAAGATGAGACTGAGTTGACAACATAACTATATGTTATCTAGCTATGCTCCATGCCATAAGCTGTAGGCTTGTTCATTTAGCAGACCAGATGTGCCATTATTTAATATTATATGATTTTATAGTGAGAAGAATATAATTGAACTTAGCTGAATGAAATAGAACAGATATTTTTCCCATTCCGGAGCCAGTGCGCTATGTTGAATGTGAAACGCTAGATTTAGAGTTATTTGGCAACTTTAGTTGTGAATGATACAAACCATAGAATGTCTTAGAAATGAAAACATATATGGGCTACAAGATAGGCTATTTCATTAAAAAAATAAAATGTTTTAAATATTAAATAAACACAATCCCAACCGCCAGGCCACCAGCCCTCCAGGATCCCCCCCCCCCACACAGTTCCCTAAGAGCTGCCGTCTAAACCATCCGAGACCCTCCGCCACAGTCCCTGAGAAAAATCAAATATTTCCATTCCCCAAGCCCCTGTCCCCATTGCACCAACAACTAACAAAATGAACAAAAGGAGAGAGACACAGAAAACCAGAAAACAACAATGCAAAAGACATCAAGGACAACAAAAATCAGAACACCAAGGCCAACTGAATATGTTTGAGTGCATGTATGGCACTATTTACATGTGTGTGTATGTGTGCATTTGAATGAGAGTGTGTGTGCACAAACACCTGCACGGCATCAGCCTCAGACATACCAGAATTAAATGCAACATCACTGCCCCTCAGTGTCATTTAAACTTACTTTTTATGTTTTATTTGTATTCTATTTGTATTTTTTTAACTTTTATCTTTGACCGTCATTCAATCCCCCGCCCAGCAACTCCACTCCCACTTGTCTCCAATTCCACATCTCAACCCTCAGCTTCCCTCAGCTCATCCCAACTATCTCTGCTGGCCACCCTCTTCGGATTTCTACGCACCATATATCTTTCAACTATGCTGTGATGTTTAACATACAATTTCAATCTATCTAATTGAATAGAATCCACAGATTGCGAGTTGAATATAAATACTTTTACTAAGAGTATTAGTAATTGACTGACCCGGTCTCTCCAGATCTCCCAACAGTACTATTTATTATTATTTTTTTACCCCTTTTTCTCCCCAATTTGTATCCAATTGGTCTTGTCTCATCGCTGCAACTCCTGTATGGACTTGGGAGAGGCGAAGTTCGAGAGCCGTGTGTCCTCCAAAACCCAACCAAGCCGCACGGCTTCTTGACACAGCACCCATCCAACCCGGAAGCGTAGGAAACACGGTACACCTGGCGACCGTGTCGGCGTGCCCGGCCCACCACAGGAGACGCTAGTGCGCGATGGGACAAGGACATCCCTGCCAGCCAAACCCTCCCCTAACCATGCTGGGCCAATTGTGCGCTGCCCCGTGGGTCACCCGGTCGCGGCCGGCTGCGACAGAGCCTGGACTTGAACCCAGAATCTCTATTGGCACAGCTAGCACTCCGATGCAGTGCCTTAGACCACTGCACCACTCGCGAGGCCTCAGGTTAGGCAACAGTACTATTTCTAGGGTAAATTTTTAGATTGATTTACTTTTTCTTTTTTTCTTTTCTTTTTACCCCCTTTTTCTCCCCAATTTCGTGGTATGCAATTGTTAGTAGTTACTGTCTTGTCTCATCGCTACAACTCCCGCACGGACTCGGGAGAGGCGAAGGTCGAGAGCCATGCGTCCTCAGAAACACAACCCAACCAAGCCGCACTGCTTTTTAACACAGCACCCATCCAACCCGGAAGCCAGCCACACCAAAGTTTCGGAGGAAACACCGGGCACCTAGCCTAGTACCTGGTCAGCGTGCACTGCACCCGGCCCGCCACAGGAGTCACTAGTGCGCGATGAGACAAGGATATCCCTGCCGGCCAAACCCACCCTAACCCGGATGACGCTAGGCCAATTGTGCGCCATGCCCCATGGGCCTCCCGGTCGCGGCCGGCTGCGTCAGAGCCTGGGCTCAAACCCAGAGTCTCTGGTGGCACAGCTAACACTGCGATGCAGTGCCTTAGACCACTGCGCCACGTGGTAGGCTGATGTTAAGCATTTTCAGTCATCCCTGAACCTGAGACCAGAAACAGGCTACCTGAGGGCAATACCAATATAAATGGTCTATTGATTCTGTATACTCACAACAAAATCTGCAGAGCTGCGATGATTGTATGCCCCAAATATTCAAAATGTTGTTGTTGGCAAGAATTCTATATAATAATTTTAGCTGAAAAGCATGAATTTTGCGTCATTTTATATATCAACTCATACCATGGAATCGGTACATCAAAAATCTCTTCCCAACTATTTTGCAATCTGTATGGCACAGCTGTCAACATCCTGGTCCTCAAATTTAATTGCTACAGTTTCCTATTTTTATTCCTCCGCCAGTTTTGATCCTTTTATATTGGGCAGACAGACCAGTTCGCTACCTCCTCCCGCTGCCACCTGCCTCCTCCATTTGTGTGGTAATGCAGTAATCAATTGGTTGTAATTTTTGATTGAGCATACCTTCCCCATACAATTCTGATAACTCCATGAAAGACAAAATACCCCTTTCAAACATCTTTCCCATAAATACAGGTATTTTATCAACCAGCACATTTGAGGTCAGCCATAATATTTGTTGTAATATAAGTTCCATCTTTTCAGGGAGATGAAATTGAAATGATAGGCTATTGATGATTTGATAGTCCCTCTGCTCCTTGCCTGAGGCTGCACAGAATGGCCCTGCACAGAATGGGCCATTATTAAATGTGCAGGGGGGGAAAGACATATCTGTATCCACTCTATTAGCAAATAGAGGCGGCACGCAGGTAACCTAGGTGTCAAAGCGTTGGGCCAGTAACCGGAAGGTTGCTGGATCGAATCCCCGAGCTGACAATGTAAAAATCTGTCGTTCTGCCCCTGAGCAAGGCAGTTCCCCGGGTGTCGAAGACATGCCGATTTAAGGCAGCCCCCCGCACCTCTCTGATTCAGAGGGGTTGGGTTAAATGCGGAAGACACATTTCTGTTGAATACATTCAGTTGGACAACTGACTAGGTATCTCCCTTTTCCGCTGGAAAACCGTTATTTCACTCCACACACAAACCACTGTTTGAGGAGCATGCCTACGCTGTGTGACCGGTGATATACTGCCCAAACTCTTTATGCCCATTATCTACTCCCCCAGAGCCAGATGAACTCGTGGATACCATTTGTGTGTCTCTGTGTCCAATATGGGGGATGTTAGGTTGTTTTGCGAGCCAATGCTAACTAGCATTAGTACAATAATGGACGTTTATGCTAGCAGATACACATAGACTTCGTCATTGCGCTAGCTAGCAATTGCTAGCAATTAGTTAGCAACTTCCTTCAAACTGCACGCAGAGACATACAAATGGTATCCATGAGTTCATCGGACTCTGCAGAAGTAGATTATTACATTTTTAAAATTGAACCTTTATTTAACTAAAGTCGGTTAAGAACAAATTCATATTTTACAATGACGGTCTACCCCGGCCAAACCCTCCCCTAACACGGACGACACTGGGCCAATTGTGCACCGCCCTATGGGACTCCCGATCACGGCCGTTGTGATACAGCCCGGGATCGAACCAGGGTCTGTAGTGATGCCTGTAGCACTGAGATGCAGTGCCTTAGACCGCTGCGCCATTCGGGAGCAAGTAGATAAAGGGCCTCCGATGCCAAGTATCCCTTTAAATGCAGGCGCTTGCCTGGTGATGATTCCTTGTTACAACGTTGGTCAACAACCTGAAATAATAACATTTTTGTTTGTTCCCCTCTCTGCAGTAACAAAGAACAACCTGTCTGTACATGAGGATAAGAACAGGGTGCCCTATGTCAAGGTGAGGCACAGGTTTATTTATGGTCAAGTGAGCCAAACATCTATAATGGTACCATAGATAGATTCATGAACGTTTGGTCAGGGGGATGAATCGATAATACAGTTCAGTAGATGAAGAGAATGATGGATTGCCTATAGATTCATTGGAAGAATGGTTGTGGGTCACATGGCACCCAATTCCCTTTGTAGTGCACTACTTTTGATATATGGTCGCTGGTCAGAAGTAGTGCACTATAGGGAATAGGGTGCTATTTCGGATGAGTTGTTTGGAGAAAGTTAAAGGACTTAAAATACCGATCTAACTTCCGGATTGTCCTCGACTTTAATGCCAATGTTAACAAAAAATGTATCCATAATCGCCTCTTTGTCTATGAACGTCTACTGTGTCAAATGAAATTGTTGTTCCTTGGTTCTCTGTGTGTCCCTAGGGGTGTACCGAGCGCTTTGTGTGCAGCCCCGACGAGGTCATGGATACTATTGACGAGGGCAAATCCAACCGGCACGTTGCCGTCACAAGTGAGTCAGTACAACACAGTCCCTGCTGCTTCTCATGGGTTCATCATCCTCCTCAATGGATCTCCTGATCAACCAAGACAATCTCACACAGCAGTGCCAGGCTACATCCTAAATGGCACCCTATTCCCTTGATTGTGACTACTTTTGACCATGGCCCATAAGGGGATAGGGTACCATTTGGGATGCAATTACACATCCATTACATAATTATTACCGGGAGTTTTTCTGACCAGGAACCAGGAAAAACTGTAGACCGTAGTTATGAATAAATGTTGCTGTTGGCATTAGCTTTGTGTGTTAACGCTTGTGTGTGTGTTCCAGACATGAACGAGCACAGCTCCAGAAGTCATAGTATCTTCCAGATCAACGTGAAGCAGGAAAACACTGCTACAGAGCAGAAACTCAGCGGCAAGCTCTACCTCGTCGATTTGGCCGGGAGCGAAAAAGTACGTCTCCATCTTATTTTTCTCTCTGTGCCTTCCTTCCTCTGTGCCTGTGTTCCGGTCATTCACCCTTTTTCAGAAGTGTTTTTTTTGCATGGATTTTTACAATGGCTGTAACTCATTACAGTCTGTGCTTACGTCAGTCCTATGCTTTTAAAATGCATGACGGTGAGATTGCATGGTCACACTTGTGGAAAATCAGGACGTAGCATAAACCAGGGATCATCAACTATATTCGGCCGTGGGCATTTTTTTGTGGATGGAGTGGATGGTTAGGGTTCCAGAACATAATTACAAATTTGTGTACTAAAAATTGACAGCAAGAAGCCCAAACAGATATAGTACTTGACTGAAACATAATCATTTCAAACCTTGCTTACATTTCATATACAGTCGATCTCTTATGTGTGGGAATACTTTGGAACAGATTTCCAAAATTAAAATCACTTGGCTGATTTGCAGGTGTTTATGCAGTCCTATGTCCAACAATAAAAATGAAATAGAACTTTTTTACTTGTGGGGCCAACTAAAATCGCCCCGCGGGCTTCCAGTTGGGGAACCCTGGCCATAAACTTTTCTTTCTCTCAGTCTAATTTTCCTCTTGTTTCCTCCCTTTTCTTATCTCCAATCTTAGTGTTCAAGTTCATCACATTCACTTTTGCACAATGCCTGCTTTCTCCTACTGGCCCTGTACTGTACATTTAGCCTAACATGCTGCTATTGATTTGAACATTTGGTCAAAATTAACTAACTAGCCTAGAGGTCGACCGATTATGATTTTTCAACGCCTATACCGATTTATTGGAGGACCAAAAAAGCCGATACCGATTAATCGGCCGATTTTAAAAATAAATAAAATATATAATTATTTTTTTTAATGTATTTGTAATAGTGACAATTACAACAATACTGAATGAACACTTATTTTAACTTTAATATAATACATCAATAAAATCAATTTAGCCTCAAATAAATAATGAAACATGTTGAATTTGGTTTAAATAATGCAAAAACAAAGTGTTGGAGAAGAAAGTAAAAGTGCAATATGTGCTATGTAAGAAAGCTAACATTTCAGTTCCTTGCTCAGAACATGAGAACATATGAAAGCTGGTGGTTCATTTAAACATGATTCTTCAATATTCCCAGGTAAGAAGTTTTAGGTTGTAGTTATTATAGGAATTATAGGACTATTTCCCTCTATACCATCTGTATTTCATTAACCTTTGACTATTGGATGTTCTTATAGGCACTTTAGTATTGCCAGTGTAACAGTATAGCTTCCGTCCCTCTCCTCGCTCCTCCCTGGGCTCGAACCAGCAACACAACGACAACAGCCACCATCGAAGCAGCGTTACCCATGCAGAGCAAGGAGAACAACTACTAGAAGGCTCAGAGCGAGTGACGTTTGAAACGCTATTAGCGCACGCTAACTAGCTAGCCATTTCACTTCGGTTACCCCAGCCTAATCTCAGGAGTTGATAAACAGAGCAATGCTTGACGCACAACGAAGAGCTGCTGGCAAAACGCACGAAAGTGCTGTTTGAATGAATGTTTACGCGCCTGCTTCTGCCTACCACCGCTCAGTTAGATACTTAGATACTTGTATGCTTGTATGCTCAGTCAGATTATATGCAACGCAGGACACGCTAGGTAATATCATCAACCATGTATAGTTAATTAGTGGTTATGATTGATTGTTTTTTATAAGATAAGTTTAATGCTGGCTAGCAACTTACCTTGGCTTACTGCATTCGCGTAACAGGCAGTCTCCTTGTGGAGTGCAATGAAAGAGAGGCAGGTCGTTATTGCGTTGGACTAGTTAACTGTAAGGTTGCAAGATTGGATCCCCCGAGCTGACAAGGTGAAAATCTGTCGTTCTGCCCCTGAACAAGGCAGTTAACCCACCGTTCCTAGGCAGTCATTGAAAATAAGAATGTGTTCTTAACTGACTTGCCTAGTTAAATAAAGGTATTAAAAATATGTTATGAAATAATGTTAATGTTATAATGTTATTATGAAATAATGTTAATAATGTTATGAAAACTTGAAATTGGCCCTAATTAATCGGCCATTCCGATTAATCGGTCAACCTCTAAACTAGCCTACCACATCGACGGCCATGGATTAGCATCCTGTCCATGGGGTGTACTTGTACGTCAAGCTGCGTCACGCTACAGAAATAGGTGATAGGCTTCTGCACTATAGGCTGTTCTGGCTTGGACAAGCCCACGTACTTGTACCACCACATCTTGGATCGCCTCGAGTGTTCAGCACATCTGTTACTCATCACTCACACGACAACCGCAGTAATCTGTGTATTATTAATCTGATGATAATCCACAGCATGGCATTAAGATCAAGCAAAGCCATTAACATGCTTTGTGGCCCTCTTTCATAATCAGTTTTTGTTACATCAATGTTTGTTGTGGTCTTCTGTGGTCTCCTGTATCTTCTTTGTTAAGACTAGTGTGTTTTGGCAGCATTATCTACCTTAATCAGATATGGGCTGCGAACCAAAATGTCACCGTATCCCCTACATAGTGCACATAGCACCCTCAGTGTTTCCCCTAGGATTTGCGGGTTACCTTTTTTAGAAGGACTGTGAGAAGGTCACTTCTGGGGACTTTTTAAAAGCACATTCTACTCAAATGCTTGAAAATGTAATTATGTTGACACCATCTGAAATGTAATTGATGGTCGCTGCTGCACTGTAGGGAGATAAGGAGGAAGGGATGGCTGTACGCTCGTGGCTCTTATTTGCGCCACTGCTCACTCATTTTGCAACAAATATACTTTTTAATTTGTCACTCTGACCTTAAAGGGATAGTGTGAGATTTTGGCAGTTAAGCCCTTTTTCTGCTTGCCCAGAGTCAGATGAACTCATGGATACCATTTATTTTAGGTGGCAGGTAGCGTTGGGCCAGTAAAGGTCGCTGGTTCGAATCCCTGAGACAACTAGTTAAACTCTTGTCTGTGTCCTTGAGCAAGGCACTCATCCCTGATTTGTCCATTAAGTCGCACTGGGTAAGAGCATCTGTTAAATGACTGAAATGCAAATGTCAAAATGTTATGTCTGCATGCAGTTTGAAGGTAGTTTCGGGAAGCCATTCATTGCACTTCCGCTAGTTAACAATTGTCCTAACGCTAAGTAGCAACTTTATTCAAACTGCATGCAGACTTACAATTTGTATCCATGAGTTAATCTGACTCGGGTAGAAAAGGGGTTTAATTGCAAAAATCGTGCACTAAAAGCACCTCTGGAAGAAATATTTAAAGGGGCCGTGCAGTTAAACCTGACTTCCCGTTTAAAAATAAATACATTTAAATTATGATATTTCCACACAGGTTGAAGTAACACTGAAAATGATAATGCCCTTTTTTGTGTAAAAGCTATTTGAAAAGAAATACTGGAATTTCAGCTTGTTCAGGTTGAATAAACCTTTTTGTCCCACCTCATGATGTCACAATGTGAACGGATTTATGATACCCAGATGAACAGTCGTTGGTCTAAGGTGGTGGCTCTACACATCCTATTAGCCAATCAGGGCTGTGTATGTAAATATCTTCAAACTTGTTTCCTAACACCCACACGATCAAACGGAGCATTTCAAGGGCCAAAGGAGGCTCAGGGAAATAAATTGTGAAAAATATATTTTGGATTTATTTTCATTAAATAAAAAGTGATTTGTTAGACATAGT
This sequence comes from Salvelinus fontinalis, assembly GCF_029448725.1. Classification (NCBI taxonomy): domain Eukaryota; kingdom Metazoa; phylum Chordata; class Actinopteri; order Salmoniformes; family Salmonidae; genus Salvelinus; species Salvelinus fontinalis. Next base: position 10,884,451 of record NC_074689.1, read on the forward strand.
GATTTAAACATACAATTATGATGACTGCATGGGGGATTTAATTAAAAATATTATTATTATTATATATTTTGAGTGACGGCAGGCGCTGCTGCTAAATGAATATAGGGGAAAACACTGGCACCCTTTTCCCTATTAATTATATATATATATCTCGTGTACCACTAAATCGGGAATAGGATGCCATTTTGGTAGCGATGTCTATGTTTATCTTGATCTCAAGTGATACACTCTTGTGCTAGTGTTGCCATGAGGGTGGATTGTGTGCTGTGGTGGATTGTGATCTCCTACATTTTGTGTGTGTAGGTGGGTAAAACTGGAGCGGAGGGTGCGGTGCTGGAAGAAGCTAAAAACATCAACAAGTCCCTGTCTGCACTGGGCAACGTCATCTCTGCTCTGGCTGAAGGCTCGGTGAGATGACCGTAACGCTTCACTTGGCTCCCTTGGTGCTGGGGAGAATGGGTGCGTCCCAAATGGCACCCCATCCCTTACGTAGTGTACTTCTTTTGAAAAGTTGTGCAGTATATAGGGAGTATGGTGCCATTTGGGACTCAGATGTCAACAAATAGCTGTTTTAGCAGTAGGGGAGGAGATGGAGTACATATTGGATGAGGACATTTTGGAATTATGAATAGGGTGGGGGGGGGGTTATGGGTGGTGGGGTAAATATGCATGTGTCTAGCACAAAAGCACCATACCAATCTTACCGTGAGTCAAAGCTGTGGCACTTATAAAATGTATGTTTTTAGTACATGAGACAATGAGTTGGCTAGATGGCACACACAGATCTGGGACCAGGCTTTAATGTATTACCCTCCAGGACAAAGCGATTAGTATTGAAGAATGACAGTGAAGCTAATGTTGCTCCCCCCCCTCCTCTCTCCAGACCTATGTCCCATACAGAGACAGTAAGATGACCCGTATCCTGCAGGACTCTCTGGGTGGTAACTGTAGGACCACCATGGTCATCTGTGCCTCACCTTCTGCCTACAACGAGGCTGAGACCAAGTCCACACTGATGTTCGGACAGAGGTATGCTCTCAGCCCCTGGACTGTATATTTTTTTGGGTTACTGTACCCCCAATAACATTTTAATCTGCCCGGACTACCCCCTCTATACAACTGATCATTAGGCCTATGTTTTTCGGTCATGGCTAGAAGGCATCCAGCTTTTTTCAAATTAACCCATTACACCTCTTAGTTTAGGATAATTCATGTAGCAGGTTTGGAGAATTAGGTTAGGGTTAGCTAAAATGCAAAAAAAAATATATATGTTTTACGTTAATATGACAAAAGCTGGATACCATCTTGCCATGACCATGTTCTTCTGAGTCTTCCCAAGCACCCTGGTGTGGATTGGATAGGTACCCCCATGTCTACTAGTAACTGAGTTGAGAAACAATGCTGTAAATGACTCAGAACCAATAGTGTTAAAGTCAGTCAGTGGACGGAAGTGTTATAAATGTCAATTGAATGAAGGTACCACAGAATTAAATAGAACGGGTGAATTATTGGTTCTCTATGCTTAGTAGGATGTTAGCAATGGCATGAATGCACTACAGTCAAGTCTATATGCTTTGAGTGGTCGGAAGTGGTTGACTTGTCAAACGCACTCCCACTCTGAAAGGTAACCGTTGTTGTAACTGTTTTGCTGTTGTTGCTGTTATGTTACCTCAGAGCAAAGACCATTAAGAACACAGTGTCTCTGAACGTGGAGCTGACGGCAGAACAGTGGAAGAAGAAGTATGAAAGAGAAAAGGCGAAGAACACGACCTTGAGGAGCACCGTGACCTGGCTGGAGAACGAACTCAACCGCTGGAGAAACGGTGAGAGAAAAAAATAAGTAGATATTCAGTTGGTGTTCTAGGATAATTGATTATATCATGAATAACGCTTGTGTCCTATTAGGATTGAACAGGGTAGTGTTCATTAGTGCCCTGCACACCGTAGCAAAACGTTTTGCAACGAAATCACGTTTAGAGTAAACCGTTTCCGTTGCAATAATACATAGGACACAGAAAATGGTCTGCCTGTTGAGTAGGTACTACAGAAGCTGTCTTCTCTAACCAGGGCCTACAATATACTTTAAGGTCCACCAGCCACTGTGGCAAGTAGATTTTAAAAAAATCTACCAGCCACTCAGATTTTTTTAACAGCCAAAATATTTTTTTGCCATAATTACATAAAAACAAAAAAATACAATTAAAATAAACTGATGACTATGCTCTGTAATGTTTCTAAAACATGACATGTATTTTTAAGAAGTAATGTGGTATATTGCTACATTTTATTACCTTTTTCGGAACCTAAGTCTTTTAACCAAAATATCAGATGAGAGAAAATGTTCAACTGCCCCTTTTAAGGGGGGGGTTTACTGTGGTAACAGGGCCACTTGAGTCCTAAAGTCGAAAAACAACTGAACTTGTGAACAAAACGATTCGCACGTGCTCTGTATTAACTTTGTACTTTTCACTTGCTTGTATTGTAGAGCACTGCAAATTCACCACCCGCAAACATGGCTGGTAAAATAGATATTCTTACGCACCAATACCTAAATCTACCCGCTTTTGGCGGGTGTTAATTTTACGCCATGTCTCTAACCCTGTGTTGTCTCCCTCTCCATGGCTGCATCCCTCCCCCCCTCCCTTCATCCCTCCATCCCTCTGTGCTGCGTCCTGTAGGTGAGAGTGTGCCGGTGGAGGAGCAGTTTGACAAGGAGAAGGCTAATGCTGAGGTCCAGGCTCTAGACAACGTGGTGAATAATGAAAAGATGACCCCCTCGCCCAGCATCCCAGGGGTTAAGCTGACTGACGCAGAGAAAGAGAAGTGCGAGGCTGAGCTGTCTAAACTCTACAAGCAGCTGGATGATAAGGTAAGGGAGCAGAGCAGAGCATCACACTGCAACCCTAGTGTGCCATAAGGATTTCAATGACGTAGTCATTTAAAATATGTTTTACTGACGATATAGGTTTCCTTGACAACACTTTGGTCTCAAAAACACCCTTACTATCTCTCTCTCTCCCCCCTCCTTTCTCTCTCCCTCTTCTCTCTCTCTCTCCCTCCAACAGGATGATGAGATCAACCAGCAGAGCCAGCTGGCAGAGAAACTGAAGCAGCAGATGCTGGACCAGGAGGAGGTGAACCCCCCCCCCACCCCCCCCCTATTTTGCACCCCCCCTGCCGTGCATCTACTGCCCCCCTGCCGGGCCATTCTGTTAACTATGCCATCAATCTGCCTGTATAGGCTCATCGGGGCCCAGAGAGGGGGTCAAGCTGTTAGCTGACTGTTAACCCAGACACAGCGGCGTTAAAGAGGCACATCTCAGCCTGCTGCTCAGCCTGGGGAGAATCTGACATCCTAAAGCATGAAACATAATGAGAATCTCACTACCGATAGACTGCCGATATGTACTAATCACAGTGGGAGGCCCTCCCTTCTCTTGCTAGAACAGAAGTGGTACCTGCTGCATGCTGACCCGGTAGCGATGAACCTACCGATTCTACTTGTAGAACCGCAATGCTTGTCAGTTGCCAACATCTTGTCTTTGACCAAATCAAAGAGCACAAACCCCCATATAGCAAAGTACACGGATGCAATGCACAAAACACTAAATACTTCCTCCAAACTAGCTAACCACTGTAGCTAGTATAGACATAATTAAATCACAATGGATTAGCTAGTTTCCATGAAACAGCTGCCTGTTAGTGCAGTGTCCTTAGCTAGCTAGCGTTGTACAAAGTAGCAACATTAGCGCAGATAGCTTGGAATCTAGACCAATGTGCACGGATAACGCTACTGCCACCTTCTGGTTTGGAGTATTTTAACAAGGCTGAGTGGCTGACGACTTCCAAGGTCTTTGCGGTGTGAACACAAAAGAGGTTGACTTCCGACACTCAAACGTTTGACAATCCTACGATGTAGCTGAGCTTTAACACTCTCAACTCAGCCTTCAGTACACTGGATTTTTTTTATTACAGATGAATGTTCAGGGTCTTATTAATGGTTACTCCCAGGCCTGGGTTGTGTTCAGTAGGCCACATAGTATAATGTTCTGCAACAGAAAGCATACATCCATCTTATTGGCCAAGTAAATACGTATTGGACAAGGTAATACCTCCCACCTACCTGTTTCAAAACGTTTTCTCCCTACTGAACAAAACTCTGTTCCTTCTCTAGCTGCTGGCCTCGTCACGTCGCGACCACGACAACCTGCAGGTGGAGCTGAACCGTCTGCAGTCTGAGAATGAGGCGTCTAAGGAGGAGGTGAAGGAGGTGCTTCAGGCCCTGGAGGAGCTGGCTGTTAACTATGACCAGAAGAGTCAGGAGGTGGAAAACAAGACCAAGGAGTTTGAGGCTCTCAGTGAGGAGCTCAACCAGAAATCGGTTGGTTTTATTTTAAGTTACATGTTACACAATGTTACATGTTGGAAATTTGGTAACTTTTATTTAAAAAAGGAGAAAGAACAACGTCATTCACAAACATAACTCACCTTTGTTGATCACTATGTGCCAACTATCGCAGGTACAGCATATTTTTTTAATATGTATATATTTTTTTAATTGACCCTTTATTTAACTAGGCAAGTCAGTTAAGAACAAATTCTTATTTACAATGACGGCCTACCCCGGCCAAACCCTAACGACACTGGGCCAATTGTGCGCCGCCCTATGGAACTCCCAATCACGGCCGGTTGTGATACAGCCTGAAATTGAACCAGGGTCTGTAGTGACGCCTCTAGCACTGAGATGCAGTGTTAGACCGCTGCACCACTCAGAAGCCCTTTAAAGAAATAGATAAATGGAAAATAACGACTGAAAATATGATATGAAGTGAATAGGAAATTCTAGGAATTTGAAGATTGTACCCTGTAACCCTGATTAATCAATTAACAATGTCATTGATTAGCTTGTCCACTCAGCTAATGTCCCAGGTCAGCTGTTGAATCATTAAGTCCCTGATTAGAAGAAAATAACGAAAACCAATAGTGTTTTGGCCCTTCAGGCATGGAGTTGAATAGTGTGTAAGAGTTCACTGCATTGTGAACAAAGTTGGTTGGCATTTTGTGAAATCAACCTGTCCTGTTTGTCCTCCTCAGAGTATCCTGGTGTCCATTGACTCTGAGCTGCAGAAGCTGAAGGAGATGACCAACCATCAGAAGAAGAGGGTAACTGAGATGATGTCATCGCTGCTCAAAGACCTGGTAGAGATAGGCATCGCCGTGGGCAGCAACGACATCAAGGTACACCTCATTCAGTGCCACACCAGCCAGTCATGGAAGGGAAGCCCAGGATTGGGATACTTTTGTGGAATTCCAGGGAAGAGGGGGAGTCTGTGTGGCTCTTATATGTACCATTTAACCTCATCCCAAACCATACCTCACCTCATCCCAAACCATACCTCACCTCATCCCAAACCATACCTCACCTCACCTCATCCCAAACCATACCATACCTCACCTCACCTCACCTCATCCCAAACCATACCATACCATACCTCACCTCATCCCAAACCATACCATACCATACCTCACCTCATCCCAAACCATACCTCACCTCATCCCAAACCATACCTCACCTCATCCCAAACCATACCTCACCTCATCCCAAACCATACCTCACCTCATCCCAAACCATACCTCACCTCATCCCAAACCATACCTCACCTCATCCCAAACCATACCTCACCTCATCCCATACATCACCTCACCTCATCCCATACATCACCTCACCTCATCCCAAACCATACCTCACCTCATCCCAAACCATACCTCACCTCATCCCAAACCATACCTCACCTCATCCCAAACCATACCTCACCTCATCCCAAATATACGTAACCTCCTCCTAAACCTTGCATTAGTTAAACTGTCTGATGCATTAGTTAAACTGTCTGGTGTATGTCTTTTGCACGGTGACATTTGAGTCTAACATTTGTGCCTTTACGTCGTCTCCTCCCCCTTTCTCCCCCTCCCAGCAACACGAGGGCAGTGGTCTGATAGACGAGGAGTTTACGGTGGCTCGTCTGTACATCAGTAAGATGAAGTCGGAGGTGAAGACCATGGTGAAACGCAGCAAACAGCTGGAGAGCACCCAGGCCGAGAGCAACCAGAAGATGGACGAGAACGAGAAGGAGCTGGCCGCCTGTCAGCTACGCATCTCCCAGGTAACCATCGTTGACGTCATCTGGAACAGAGGGCTCGGGGAGGGTGTCACAGGGTGGCTGTCACTCAAATTAAATTCTAATCACGTCTATTTCAATTAATTGAATGAAAAGCAATGAGGAAAATTTGGATTTGGGAATGTGATTACAGTTTACCTCCTGAATTAAATGGAATGGATTCAATCCTGGTTCCATTTATTGCTCCCTTTTCACTTTCTCTTGCTGTCTCCTCCTCAAGCACGAGGCTAAGATCAAGTCCCTGACAGAGTACCTTCAGAATGTGGAGCAGAAGAAGAGACAGCTGGAGGAGAACGTAGACTCTCTGAATGAGGAGCTGGTCAAGATCAGCACTCAGGGTGACTACAACTTTACATTTTTTTTATCATTTATCGTCCTTTATTCAAATAGGAAGATCCCTCTCAACCGAGGAAGACCTGTCCCCAAGATGGCACATCACACATTCGTTATTGAAATGTGTATTTTTAAATATTCTTTTTACAAACCGGACACATTTGGCTACAGGTTGACACCCAGCTTTTCAACAGCAGGGCTTGACATTCAGGTAAATTTGCTAGTTGCACACCGGGTCAGTGCCAACTGAAAGCTACTGGCCCGATTTTAAAAATAGTAATAATACCGGGTCAAGATCTGACAGGAAAGCGAATGATGTGTTCATAATTTCAATAGCAGGTGATTTTATCTTTCATTTGTGGGCTGAGCAAGGAGCCTATACAGGGTTCATACAGACATGAAGTCAAATTCAAGGACTTCATTGTAATTTTCAACGACCTACATTTTATTTGTAATTGTTGTAATAGCCTATAGAAAAGAAGAAAATGATGCAGAAAAAAAGTATGCGTTACCACTAAGAATAATACTTTCTTTAATAGGCCTATCCAATGGCATTATGTATTGAGATTCACATTATTTTTATATGCTAAAATATGTCAATGTGGGCATGGGCTTACTAAATAGACAGCATGCTCCCGACACAAACGTTCTGATGAAGCCTGTCCATGTGGTAGCTAGTCACTCGCCATTTGAGATGTTATTGCATCATGTTTTAAAATGAAGCGACCAAAAAAGGTGTTCCTTTGTAATAGAACGCTTTGTATGGGAAACCAAAGCCAAAGCTGCTACATCTTGCTGTTTCGAGCCCTGAAATGAAATGACAGAATAATTATACTGAACAAAAATATAAACGCAACATGCAACAATTTCAACGGTTTTGCTGAGTTACAGTTAATTTAAGGAAATCAGTACATGTATATAAAAAAAAAAAAAAAAAAAAAAAAAAGTTATTTATTAGGCCCTAATCTATGGTTTCACATGACTGGGCAGAGGCACAGCCATGGGTGGGCCTGGGAGCGCGTAGGCACAAACACTGGGGAGCCAGGTCCGGCCAATCAGAATAGTTTTTTTCCCCACAAAAGGGATTTATTACAGACACAACTACTCCTCAGTTTCATCAACTATCAAGGTGGCTGGTCTCAGCTGATCCCGCAGGTGAAGAAGCCGGACGTGGAATTCCTGGCCTGGCGTAGGTACACGTGGTCTGTGGTTTTGAGGCCGGTTGGATGTACTGCCAAATTCTCTAAAACAATGTTGGAGGCGGCTTATGGTAGAGAAAAACTTTTTTAATTATCTGGCAACAGTTCTGTTGGATATTACTGCAGTCAGCATGCCAATTGCACGCTCCGTCAACACTTGTGGCATTGTGCTGTGACAACTGCACATTTTAAAGTGGCCTTTTATTGTCCCCAGTACAAGGTGGACCTGTGTAATGATCATGCTGTTTAATCGTATTATTGATATGCCACACCTGTCAGGTGGATGGATTACCTTGGCAAAAGAGAAATGCTCGCTAACAGGGATATAAACAAATTTGAGCACAATTTAAGACAAATAAGCTTTCTGTGCATTTGGAACTTTTCTAGGGTCTTTTTATTTTGGCTCATGAAACATGGGACCAACACTTTACATGTTGCTTTTATGTTTTTGTTTAGTATATATTGGAGCTGTAGAACTTCTAAATCGGCTACCATAACTTCAATGTCTTTTTCAAGGACCAAATAGCCTAGAGAAAATGTCACATTTTCAAGGTAGGCTATTCCAACATGACTAAATTGCGCATCGCAAATATTCAACCAATATTTTGAACTTTTTAAATACCTGGTTTGCTTTCTTGCCTTAGCATTTGCTGGTATATATCATAACTTTGAACATCTTTCCTGCCCCTACCGTTGTCGGTCTTTGGTGAGCTGCTCCACACAACAACCAGCTGTTTGAGAGCTGCACACTCTCTGCCCGACAGATTATAGGCTATATGTGTGCAGTGCCCGTGTGATAAATAATCGGAATAACAAACCGCTTCGGGAATCCATCTGTTTTTGAATACATTTTATAGCTTAGATTATAGATGGTATTATTTCAATATTTTTTTTCACTAGCCTGAGCGGACCACGGACAGGGATGATCAACTGGCCCGGGGCGTTTCCCCAAACCTTCCCGGGCCAGCGGGCTGCCCTGTATGTCAAGCCCTGAACAGTATATCACTATCTAGTGGTGAAATGATTGCTGACGCACACCTACTTTTCTCCCCTCACAGAGAAAGTCCAGGCTATGGAGAAGGAGAACGAGGTCCAAACTGCCACTGAAGTAAAGGTATGACCAACAGTGGATTTTTCCTGACAGGCTATTCTTTCCTCACTTGATAACTGGTCATTCAGATTATTCAAACTTTTTGTGTTTGTAATCAGTTGCATTTGTCTACAAGATTCTCCATGATTGTATATTTGATTCCTGTATGGGATAAATATACCAAATATATACCAAATATACTAAATGTCTGTTGCTCCTAGGAGGCGGTTGAGCATCAGATCCAGTCTCACCGTGAGGCCCATCAGAAACAGATCAGCAGCCTGAGAGACGAGCTGGACAGCAAGGAGAAACTCATCACTGAGCTGCAGGAGTAAGAGAACACGCGCGTACAAAAAATCCTTGAGGCCCATCGGACACAACGACGACACATGGAACAACTGTTATTTTGTAGTTAGATTCTGTCTCACTTTGTCTGTATCTGTCTCTCTCCAGTCTGAACCAAGAGATCGTGCTGGAGCAGAAGCGTCTGAGGGTGGAACACGAGAAGCTCAAGTCCACCGACCAGGAGAAGAGCCGCAAGCTGCACGAGCTCACGTGCGTAAACACCCATCCAGTTGCCATCGTACACACACAATCAGTATTCACACACTATCATTTGTCCTTAGCTGATTTCTCTGCATAAATGAGAAGAAATAAATGACTGTCTGCAGCCATATGAACAGCGGTGACGTGGCAATGGGGAATCACCGATCTGGTTGTGTGTGTGTTACAGGGTGATGCAGGACAGGAGAGAGCAGGCCAGACAAGACCTGAAGGGACTGGAGGAGACTGTGGCTAAGGAGCTCCAGACCCTACACAACCTCAGAAAGCTGTTTGTTCAAGACCTGGCTACCAGAGTCAAGAAGGTAAAGCACACTGTGTTAGCTTTTTACAAGCGAGAGATGCGCCCCCCCCCCATATTAGCATTTTAGAAACACCTAGAAGGAACCATATGAATCAGCTACTTTATCAGCCCTATGTAATGAACAATGTTCACATAATAATGCCCTTACATTGCACAGTACCATCATCACCTGGACAGTGCGGGAGCCACGTTCAAATCCAATTTGATGTTACATGCGCCGAATACAACAGGTGTAGACTTTTCCGTTAAATAAAACTGTTCCCTTCCAATCCTGGCCTGTTACCCTGTTGAATGTTTAATGAACCTCCGCACCAGACAAAAGAGGGAGGCTTTGGTAACTAGGTCAGCCTGTAGTTCTCTTCTTCAAAGGTAAAGATTTAAATAAGATGCTGTCTGTGTCCCAAATGGCACCCTATTCTCTTTTATAGTGGACTGCTTTTGACCAGGGCTGATAGGCTTAAAGGTAGTGCACTATATAGGGAATAGGGTGCCATTTAGGACACAGGCGCTATGCTGCTGTGATTCAGAGACTATTATGAGGTTCTTCACCAACCCTCGGGCTTCAGGCTCTAGCTGGCTCACATAGATAAGATGGAGAGGAGAGAACGCGTGACCCTGGATCACTTCAATAAGTTAGATTAAAAGTCCTATTTATCAGCTCTGAGTCACAAATGTGATATTTGTGGTATTTTATAATTGTGATGAGCTTGTGGTACCAACATTCCGACCTTGAAAGTCTATGGGTCAGTGAAAGGCATATTAATGTGGTATATTAATTTACTGCTTCCCAGTGCTCATTTCAAACTCTGAACTTGTGGCTTTAATGGTGCCTTTCACAGAAAATGGAGAAGCGTGTGTCTCATAAATGATAAATAGATGGAGAGTGAATGATACATGTGCTGTTAAACGAAATGTTCTGCAATAATGTATGTTTTCTGCAGAGTGCTGAGATGGACTCTGATGATACAGGGGGCAGTGCTGCTCAGAAACAAAAGATCTCCTTCCTGGAGAACAACCTGGAACAGCTTACAAAGGTCCACAAACAGGTAAACAAATGCATACATCTGATGTTATGAGTTCTTCCATGGCAGAGAAGTATCCTGCTATGATCGAATGGTATGGTTCACTGAAGTCAGTAAGCAGGTACAGACCACAGAATTAGAATGAGCACAATGCACGTCCCCATTCATTTCAATGATGCCGTAATGGGCTCTATGCCTGTTCATTCTGTGGCACAGATCAGAGCCCTTTATTGTAATGGAAGGCTCTGTTACAGACATGCCAAATTACTCCAAGATACAAGTACTCTTCTGTCAACACAAATGTTCGTCACACATCGAAAAGATACCAAGGACCACTGCAATGTGACTGAAAGAAAGAACAAATGAATTAGTGAGTGAATCCTGTATGATTGGCCTCTGTCCATTTCGCTCGCTCACTATACACCCCCCCCCCCCCCCCCCCCCCCACCCCCCCAGCTGGTGCGTGATAATGCCGACCTGCGCTGTGAGCTTCCTAAACTGGAGAAGCGCCTGCGTGCTACAGCTGAGCGGGTCAAGGCCCTGGAGTCTGCCCTGAAGGAGGCCAAAGAGAACGCTGCACGCGACCGCAAACGTTACCAGCTGGAGGTGGACCGCATCAAGGAGGCCGTCAGGGCTAAGAACATGGCCAGGAGGGGCCACTCGGCTCAGATCGGTGAGGAGCATAAACACGTGTATTCATACACACACAGTCATTCATATTCACACACACACTGATTTTAAAAGTTTAACGCTCGTTTTTCCCCCCTGAGAGATCTGTCCTTTGTTCTGCCTGACATCATGTTTTGGTCTATAATACTATAAATACACTTACATTACAGTCTGGTCTTTTCAGATGCTAAATAGTGATGCCATTAGTGTTCCTTTGATGGTATGTAAACTTTGCTGTGCCTCTGTCCTCCCCAGCCAAACCTATCCGGCCTGGCCAGCCCCCTGTGGCATCCCCCACCCACCCCAACGTCAACCGGTCTGGGCTCTTCAACAACCAGCCCACTGCCATCAGAGGAGGAGGGGCCACGCAATGAAGGAGCAAGAAGTAAGTCGAGGCCTCTCAGAAGACTTTACTGAGCCAGTCGGATGTTCGGTTGGGTAGGAAATGTTTTGAAACCGGGAGGCACTACCTGAATTTGTCCAATAAGAACACAGATACTCTTTTTCCGTTGCAAACAGATTTGCTACTGAACACGACCCTGTTTTTTTATAGACCAGCCAAAGCTTAAACAAGTCTTGCTTTACCTCCACTCATTTTGTCTTCTGTCTCTCTTTGTCCTTCAGTTGCTGAAGAAGATAAACAACATTCACAGTCAGACTAAGATGCAAAGATCACCCACAGGAGCTGGCATTCCACTACACAGAACTTGTCACATGACATGGGACGATTCATCCAGTATCAACGTTTATAATCTATATATATATGTGTAAGAAATAGACACAGGCTGTACAGTTCTTTTTCCTGATCCTTTTTGTTTGAATGAAATTGATTTCCTTACAAAACAAAAGACAAAAATCAAACAATCGAATAAAAGTGCGATCTTGGCGCCTGGCGAAATGAACAACATGTAACTAATAATGCGTACTCGTAGCTCTTCCATTTGATCTGTCGCACAGCAGTTTGTCCATTTAATGTCCTAAAAGGTTTTAGTCTGCACTTTGCCATGTTGAATGTATGCTGTCGCAGGTTCTCCCCCAAAAAATATTATAATAATAAAAATAAAAAAAAGACAAATTTTGGAAAATCTGCTGAGAAGCATCCTAGCCTGATTATCCATGTACAGTATATCATCAAATTAACCCTCCTGTCTAGATTAAAATAAGCTTTATCAAAGGTATACAAATACACTACTGTCCTATTGTACAATTAGATTGAGCACTGACATTTTTACTTTCTCTTTGACGTTTGTTTCTTACGGGACTAAAATGCTGTAGTAGAACACATCTTCAGGACCATGCACTTGTGATTGACAGAAAATGACTCCCAAATGGCATCCTATTCTCTTTCTAATGCACTACAAGAGCTTGGTCAAAAGTAGTGCACTAAATAGGGAGCAATTTGAAATGAATCCTGTTGGATAGGACAACTGTGGCAAAAAGTGAGATTTTGTCTCATTAGAAAATGAAGCTGCTTCAGTGTCACGCCTATCTAAGTCCAAGCTATTCACTCCATATTAATGTACTGTATGATGACATTTTAGAATGGTTGAACTGCAATGTTCCCGAATCAATGTATATCAATACCAGCATATGCAAGCGCTGCGTATCCCCTTTGGTAAAATGTAAGAAATGCAACACATCTTTTCCTACTGATGTCAATGTTATCACTGAAGAGAAAAGTACTTCTCGGACCACAAAAAGATTGTTCTAGATGCTTGACTGTCCTGATGAATTTGTCAAGTTCATGATGTGTCACTATGCCAGCTTATCCCTCTACTCCGCCTATCATGAGGACATGTTAGATAATGGTCTATATAGAAGATGATGTTTAAAGAAATGTTCTCCGACAAAATTGTAGAAATTGGTTTTTCTTTGACTTTTTTAATTTTATTTCCCATTGGTTAGTGTGTAGTAGTTTGTTTGAGAACTCGTATGAGCCCCTCACTTTAGACCAATCATGAGTTTCATAGTGTCTTGTTTCTGTGCCTACTGCCTGTGTAGTTGTGTGGTTTGGGCATACATTTTGAGTGATTCTGTTTTTCTCTCTGTATTCAACTTTTTTTCATCGGTGTCTGATTCTGTCATCAAAATTCTTCAGCGGCCCAACTTTTTCATTTTATGACTCTGCACACCTTTCTCTTGTATGTAGGCTAACGAGGCAGGGGTTTGCTTGGGGGATTGGTGAATTGGGATCTGCGTCTACACTCGCATGTCCAAACTAGCCAATGCATTGCTTCATTCTAAGTAACCTTGTCTGCTTCTTATAGTGTCTAGTGAACAAGATTACATTCTAAGTGGGATGCTAATGTGGATGTAGGAACGGAGCCTGTCTTGTCCACGCAGTCACCAATCTTCATAACACCATCCTCCCCTAGCTACAGTCGATAGATGGCATCTGAGTTATTTATTGGTGTGTAGGCAGGATGAAAGCTTTAGACGCTGCCATTTTTTTAACTACCTAAATAGTTTTTTTTGTTTACCGTTATTGATTTGACTATTTGTGTCCATCTCTCAGAAAATGAAATGATCCAAAACATTGTCCTTCCTTCCCCATACTGTGTGTAAAACTGAAGCATCTGCAAAGACTGTCTGGTATAGCCCAGTGCTGTACAGACCTGACTATAGTGAGTGCAATATGGATCAGTTATTGTGAAGAAGATTTAACTACACAAGGTTTAAGTGAGGGAGTGGGACCTGCATAAAAAAAAAAAGTAAAACAAACTAAAACTAACGAATCAGTCTCCTGACTTTTGGTTTGTCATGTGTGATATCTGAAGTTGAAATGTAGCCTGAAGCACTTTTTGCAATGTATCTTGGATTACAACTGTAAGTGTCGTAACTGTACCTGCCATAAAGGACCGCTCAAATACCGATGCTGCTCCTTTTCTGCAAAAGGAAAAACACAAACAAGCGAAGCATAACCGGAGTTGTTCAGTCTTTGGGTTGTAAACTAATAATAAAAAATATTGTCTGAGAACTCGTGGTCTGGCCAGGTTACGATGGTCTGCACTGTCTGTGTATGATGCAAATTGTGTGTGTATATTTTATATATAACCCTAGGGAGATCTTTGCAGTGTTCTGCACATCGTTATCCTCAAGTGCTTTCTGTAGCCTTGGTTCCCAAGATTTTACCCTAGAGTTGAAACCAATAAAGTCTCAAAGAGAGAAGTCCGTGCACTGCTTACTCATTTATCGTGGTCAACTTTTTTCATCAGGAATGGGAAGGAAACGCTCTCCAACCTTGCTTTCCAAGGTCAATGAATTGAGAAGCTAAGTGGAGAGGAAATTCAGCAACTCGGAGGCGAGTGGAAGTTGATAAACCTGCTTCTTTGTTAAAAGTGAATGTTGCCTCTTGGTTGGAGTTTTTACTCACAATCATATCCATTCTGTATCACATGGAAAGGATGGGGTCCATATATCATACTGACTGAGTCAAGACTACACCCTTGTCTGATAGAATAGTACATGTAGTTTAAAAATGCTTGTTGCCCAGCCCTACCAGTAGATTACCTGCATTCTGTAGCAGGTAATGGGCCGTTGGATGCACTGGCCCATTCACACCAGCAGAGCACGCTATGGTATTGTCACACACGATCAAATAACGGAATGAATGAAAAACAAGCTATTGTACATTTTGGTGATATGGTTTCAGTAATTGCCTTGCCAGGACTGGCTTTTAGAAAGACTGACTTTTCTTAGAAAGAATACTGATTTATTTTTGGTGCAGATAATTTGGACAAAACCAAATCCTAATTTGGCAACTCCAAATCCCCCGTAATCTATTATTAAATAATTAGATAATTGTGGGGCAGTCTTGAAACGTCTGTCACAGATTTGGCTTGAGATGGTAACCGATGGTGACTCAAGAAACCGAGACGGTAAATTAGGAGCTCTTTCTTTATGGAGCTGTCTTGATGATCACCAGACCATTGTATTTGAATTGTCAGATCATTGCAACAAAAAGATACCCATATCAACCCCATCACGTTACACATGTGGCATGGGATATAGTAGCCCATAGGCTAAACCAATAAACCACATTTGTTCAAATTAAACTCTAATTTTGAACAAATAACCTATTTTCAAAATTAAGACTGGTAGAATAGCTTTCGAGGAAAGCCAGTGGTAGCCTACTACCACTAGGTGAGACTATTGACCACCAGATGGCATGCCAGGAGTAGCCTATCGTCCATCAAAGTTGGCTGGCAGGCAGGGTGGGAGAACCGACCAACCAACCCAGCGCTCACAAACGATAGCACCACGGCAGAGTGAAAACGAGGCGGGGGATTGGGAATACAGAGCTAGCGTACTCGAGTCGCATACTGGAGCAGCTAAGATCACTGTAATACCTGGAGGAAAAGTTCCGCACAAAACAACCGCATTTGGCCAGTTCTTTGAAGAGAAAGAAGATACCGTTAAAAAGGTGTGTAGGCTTACGTTACATCATTCATCGCAAGACCGCAGATAGTTATTGGTTGCTTCCAGAGTTACCTTGTAATGCATAGTTGCAAAACGACTGGCTACTTTTGTTTCTTCGACCTCGAATTCCTTCACAGAGGGGTGCATTGGAACCTACTGTTGTGGTGCAGTAACATAACTATATTTATAAACGTGAGCTCTGTTTAGATATTTAGGCTATAACGCACACAATCATGGCGGGGGTTGTTTTGTCGTTGGGTGATATTGGGGTGCCTGTATTGTTTTGGTTGTACGGGGTTTTTCACGTGATACACTGGCTACATTTTTGTACAACGCATTGCTTTCTTAACATAGGTAGCCTACAACTGGTAAGCAAATTATTCCTAACAGTTCTAATAGTTTGATATTAATCACATCTGTGTCAAATGTTTCTTAAAGGGATCATTTTTCCCCAGCTTTGTCTGCACCACAACTAACGTTAGTGGCTATTAGCGGCACTAGCCAGACTTTCCTGGTTTGGGAATGAGCGTTTCTGTCTAGTCGGGGTCTTTTGTTGAAATTGAATATGGATTAAACTCCTTTTGTTGTATTTCAATGGTGCTTTTCCATCTAGACTTAACACCACACCAGCGTGTCGCCAGTGTTTTATGTTAATGTTAGCTCTAGTGTTATTGTGTTTCCATCGGAGTTATGGAATAAAAGACTGGCGAGCAGAATCAACAACCTCCATCATTCAAGACTGTTGCTTTGTGAAACGGTGTTAAAGTTCACAGTTAGCCATTGTTGTGTAAATGAAAGCTGAAAAGTACCCAAGACCTTGCCTTGGCTCCAAGTCAGAGCAGGTCTGCTAGAGCCTAGTTTCATGATTTTTGGTGTCCATTACTGGGCGTTACAGGAAAGCCCCATAGAAACCACCGCCATAGATTTATAAACTAACCATTTCTTGGCGATACTTTTTTCGTTTTTGATTCGGTTAAATGTCCGTTTCCAGTTGCAGGTGGTTCTACAAAAAAACAACCAAAACTCAAAGATATTAAATCCATGTTTTTGCTTTGACAAGTTGTTGAATGCGATGCTTCTTTACACCATTTACTTATCCCCATCCACACACCAATTTACAACTACAATTGGACAACATTTGAACAGCAGTGGGCCTATATGCACATGTTGTTGGCTACCGCACAGCCTTGGTGACATCTGTTATTCTGTTTCCAATAGAACCACTGGGACAAAGGCATGTAGAATCTCAGTGTTGTGGTTCTTGTGTGGCCAGCGATGCGCAGATGTGTGAAAATGAAAACATAGTTAATGTTCCTTACAGAATGATAATCCATCCATCATCCTCAGACCGTAGGACAGGTCCCCCAGTTTGTCCGATCCATTTAGTGTGTGGCTGTGGATGGATGGAGAGATCGTCACAATAAGCAGATGCTTAAGATCAGGGGTGTCAAACAGATTTTGCCCCTCGGGCCGCATTCAGCCTTCAATGAGTTCCCGGAGGGCTGCACTGATCACGGGTTATATTTCATCCCCTTCAAAATTTGGGGGAAAAAATGGTCTTCTAGCCATCGTTTTTCGATTTTTTGATGTTCCCTGACTGTCTAGCTTTCATTTCGGTGATTATTAGCGGGCTCTGGACACAGTCAAGAAACTGTATGAATGTATGCCCCATTGGCCATATGTTTGACACCCCTGCTTTAGATCTTATCATGGGGTGCTTATAGATCTTATTGGTGCATAGCTTACAGGTGAACTGAACGTCAAGATAAGCATGAATAATACCCTATTATGTGCGGTATAAAAGAGGGTAATCAACAAGTACCCTAGTATTTTGGAGCTCATTCAATAGGGTGAGACCTCCCAAAGGTGAGCCAATGCCATTTTGAACGGCATTTTTACTTGTTTGCCGTTTTGATTTTAATCAATAACAGAGCAACTAGTTGGCTTATATTGCTTAAGGACTGACTGTATTTTGTTCTTCTTAGAGCAGAGAATTTATCTGAGTTGGATTGCAATTCCCTGTTTCCTGTTTCACAGCCTGCCACAGAAATTAACGACACATCAGTCGGAGTTTGCGTCCCAAATAGCACCCTATTCCCTGTATACTGCACTACTTTTGTCCAGGGCCCATAGGGGAAATAGGGTTCTATTTGGGATGCAGACAGAGAGACGGGGAGTCAGCCTTCAAAAACACTGTTACTCAAGCTGTCAGTTCATTGTTTCCCAGAAGTCAGCTGTATTTACAGTTAGCTGTAGTTCAGAATGGGTTGATTTATGTGTCGGAAGTAATGCTTCGGCTCCATCACCAGAGTTTTCTTATCTGGGTTTTGAGGTTTGATTGACACCTCTTCCATAAAAGTCATCCATTGGTTCAATTCAGTTGCCATGGAAATCTCAGACCAGGAATATTACGGTGAACATCATTTTTGCAACTTTTTGTTAGAACTGTGGATTAGTTATAAGCATAATATTAACAGTCATAAGGTTGTTAGATATAATGACACTGCCTCCTTGGGGAAAAGGAGCCTAATGTATAATATAACAAAAATAGTGCCTTGTCCCATTCTCTGTCTACTTTAGCCAACACTTACTGTATATCACTAATGTATATCATGCAATACATTACAAGGAGCAATATACCATTTGGTTACAATGTGTACAGTATGGATGAGGCTACAGAGTGCCCAAACAAAATGAATTATCCATCTTAGGAGATGGTGGCATGAGGAAAGGGTATGTGAGCCTGTTAGGGAGTGATTGCTGTGGGTATGCAGCATCACTCGTGTTGCGGTTATCGGTATTAATGGCAGTCGCCAGTCTCCAGTCCCACCTCTTTACACCATGTGTGTCTGTCAGTAAGTAAGTCAGTCTCCCCTCTTCACACCCCTAGATGTGCTGGGGAATGTAAGCTGAAGAGGGAGAGCTCTGGTTCCTGTGTGTGACACGAGAGGACGTGTGACAGAAGTACACATAAGGCGTCCACATGCTTCCCAGGCGGAACAGTTTGGACGTTTTGGACTTCGGGCACACAATTGTTTTCTCTGGGCCAACCGATGTTCGGGAGCCAAAGTCTACACCCCTTCTTCCATGATAAGTCAACTGTAGGGATTCTTCAATAAAGTATTTTTGTTGTCATTCAACGAGAGCTTGTTTTCATGCACATTTCTTCATTGAGAAATACTGCACCAAACATGTTAGTAAGATGTAAAATTGCGCGTCGAAGATATACTCTGCAAAAAGCTCAAAATGAATAACCAATTTTTGATTCCGGGATGCTGGCTTTCATAGCAGAGTTTCTGTGTCTGTGTTCTTTTGCCCATCTTAATCTTTTATCTTTATTGGCCAGTCTGAGATATGGCTTTTTCTTTGCAACTCTGCCTAGAAGGCCAGCCTCCCTGAGTCGCCTTTTTACTGTTGACGTTGAGACTGGTGTTTTGTGGGTGCTATTTAATGAAGCTGCCAGCTGAGGACTTGTGAGGTGTCTGTTTCTCAAACTAGACACTAATGTACTTGTCCTTTTGCTCAGTTGTGCACCGGGGCCTCCCACTCCTCTTTATTCTGGTTAGAGACAGTTTGCGCTGTTCTGTGAAGGGACTAGTACACAGCGTTGTACCAGATCTTCAGTTTCTTGGCAATTTCTCACATGGAATAGCCTTCATTTCTCAGAACAAGAATAGACTGACGAGTTTCAGAAGAAAGTTCCTTGTTTCTGGCCATTTTGAGCCTGTAATCGAACCCACAAATGCCAATGCTTCAGATACTCAGCTAGTCTAAAAAAGGCCAGTTTTATTGCTTCTTTAATCAGGAAAACAGTTTTCAGCTGTGCTAACATAATTGCAAAATGGTTTTCTAATGATCAATTAATCTTTTAAAATTATAAACTTGTATTAGCTAACAGAGCGTGCCATTGGAACACAGGAGTGATGGTTGCTGATAATGGGCCTCTGTACGCCTATGTAGATATTCCATACAAAATCAACCGTTTCCAGCTACAATATTCATTTACAACATTAACAATGTTTACACTGTATTTCTGATCATTTTAATGTGCAAAAAATGTGCTTTTCTTTCAAAAACAAGGACATTTCTAAGTGACCCCAAACATTTGAACGATAGTGTATACACACTGTCAGAAGTTTACATACTCTTAGGTTGGCGTCATTAAAACTCGTTTTTCAACCACCACAAATTTCTTGTTAACAAACTATTGTTTTGGCAAGTCGGTTAGGACATCTACTTTGTGCATGACACGAGTCATTTTTCCAACAATTGTTTACAGACAGATTATTTAACTTATAATTCACTGTATCACAAATCCAGTGGACCAGAGTTTACATACACTAAGTTGACTGTGCATTTAAACAGATTGGAAAATTCCAGAAAATTATGTCATGGCTTTAGAAGCTTCTGATAGGCTAATTTACATAATTTGAGTCAATTGGAGGTGTACCTGTGGATGTATTTCAAGGCCTACCTTCAAACTCAGTGCCTCTTTGCTTGACATCATGGGAAAAGCAAAAGAAATCAGCCAAGACCCCAGAAAAAATTGTAGACCTTCACAAGTCTGGTTCATCCTTGGGAGCAATTTCCAAACGCCTGAAGGTACCACGTTCATCTGTACAAACAACAGTACGCAAGTATTAACACCATGGCACCACGCAGCCATCGTACCACTCAGGAAGGAGATGCGTTCTGTCTCCTAGAGATGAACGTACGTACATCATAATTAGAACAACAGCAAAGGCCATTGTGAAGATGCTGGAGGGAACAGGTACAAAAGTATCTATATCCACAGTAAAAGGGTCCTATATCGACATAACCTGAAAGGTCGCTCAGCAAGGAAGAAGCCACGGCTCCAAAACCACCATAAAAAAGCCAGACTACGGTTTGCAACTGCACATGGGGAGAAAAATAGTACTTTTTGGAGAAATGTCCTCTGGTCTGATGGAGAAAAAAAAAATAGAACTGTTTGGCCATAGTGAACATCGTTATGTTTGGAGGAAAAAGGAGGAGGCTTGCAAGCCGAAGAACACCATCCCAACCGTGAAGCATGGGGGTGGCAGCATCATGTTGTGGGGGTGCTTTGCTGCAGGAGGGACGGGTGCACTTCACAAAATAAATGGCATCATGAGCCAGGAAAATTATGTGGATATATTGAAGCAACTTCTCAAGACATCAGTCAGGAAGTTAAAGCTTGGTCGCAAATGGGTCTTCCAAATGGACAATGACCCCAAGCATACTTCCAAAGTTGTGGCAAAATGGCATAAGGACGACAAAGTCAAGGTATTGGAGTGGCTATCACAAAGCCCTGATCTCAATACTATAGAAAATTTGTGGACAGAACTGAAAAAGCGTGTGCGAGCAAGGAGGCCTACAAACCTGACTCCGTTACACCAGCTCTGTCAGGAGGAATGTGCCAAATTCCAACTTATTGTGGGAAGCTTGTGGAAGGCTACCGAAAACCTTTGACCCAAGTTAAACAATTTGAAGGCTATTACACTCAATTAGTATTTGGTAGATGTAAACTGCTGACCCACTGGGAATGTGACGAAAGAAATAAAAGCTGAAATAAATCATTCTCTCTACTATTTTTCTGAGATTTCACATTCTTAAAATAAACTGATGATCCTAACTGACCTAAAACAGGGAATTTTTACTAGGACTAAATGTCAGGAATTGTGAAAAACTGAGTTTAAATGTATTTGGCTAAGGTGTATGTAAACTTCCGATTTCAACTGTACATGGCCATTAAGGCCAGATCATTCTTCAAGATGTTCAAACGTTCATAGATGACCAGCAGGGTCAAATAATAATCACAGTGGTTGTTGAGGGTGCAAAAGGTCAGCACCTCAGGAGTAAATGTCAGTTGGCTTTTCATAGCCGAGCATTCAGAGGTCAAAACAGCAGGTGCGGTAGAGAGAGGGAGAGAGAGGCTGGAAAACAGCAGGTCCGGGACAAGATATCTGTCTGGAGAATAGGTCAGGGTTCCATAGCCGCAGCCTGTTGCTCAGGTGGCTGAGGTCCTGTGCATAGTTATATGGATTGTTAAACTTTGAAATCAATGGTTTTTGTTTGGCATGCATTTTAAAGTGAAAAAATACTTCTGTTAAGTTTTTCCGTTAATGTGGAATTGCTCTGTAGTAGATCATCCTGATTGGTGTACAGTCGCTGCTCTGTGATAGCCTATTCTCTGTCACTCACACTCTTTCCCAGACCACTGTAACTACCAGATATCTATTCCTGGTGGGAGGCTGTTGTGTGTATCCTCTGCCACTGTGGCTAAATGTGTGCGTTCATATCCCTTTACATACGAGGGACCATCCTCTATATAGATACAGCATAGACTCACGCCTCAGAAAAGCACCTGCTTTTTCCTGCCTCTTCGGGATGTCAGACAGACTGCAGCGGATTCTATTTAAAAGAGCATAAAGATAATCTGACACGAGGGAGTTATGGATGGAAGCTACTCTGGCAGGGGAGCCCCTGAACCGTGCGTTGATGTTGATGGGTATTTCTAGGTGATATGTCAGGGGATTTTCAATGTCAGATACTGCAGATCACTGACAGTGCTTCCAAACCAGAGGTAGACCCAGTTCCCAGTCAAAAAAACAAGGGGAGGAGGGTCTTGGCTGTCACTAGATGCAGTAAAATGTGAATGAAGTAAGGGATTTTGTGTCATCTGAGAAACCGAAGGGAATAGCTAGCTCCAGTCAGAGCCTTAAATATTCCAAATAAGGCTGTGGTGCCAGCAGGCTACTGTTTTTGCTATATTTATAGTAGACCTATATTAGTAATACTATATGCAACTCTGGCCATTTTAGGCTTTATTTAGGACAAGTGTTTCTCTCTGCCATTGTCATCTGATCACAAAAGCTCTGTATGTCCGTGGGTTCAGGTGATTGGGGTCAGGCTGGCCTCACCTGTGTTCCTTTGAGGTTAGTTGAGGTTTCTGCTGTGGATTTCCTATCCAGTCATATCTGTAACCGCAACCATCTCTTTCTGTTTCTGATCCTGTGGGTTTAAAGCTGGTTTTGAAAATGAGTGAATTGGCACCTGTATGATCTTCACTTACTGAAAATAGCTTGTGACATCATGCTAGTGTTGTCTGAGAGAGACTTGTGGGAAGCTGTCCGTAATAAAGTAGGATTTAAAGGCGATTGTTGTTGTGGTGAGTAGTAGTGTCTGTTTGAGATGGATTGCGTTAAAGGTTAAATCCCATTCAGACAGAGGGCTGTAAAGTACCATCTTTATGCAGGGTCAGGGTGATCGGTAGGGGGTAGAAATGAAGTCCTTAGCCTGTGATAAAAGAAGGTACCAACCTTGGGGAACAATAATAGTCTTTGGTAGGTTCAAGTTTGAACTTGATTTGTCCCAGAGGTCAATTGGCTTTGGTTTAGCATAAAACCGCTAAATAATGCCGTCGAAAATGAAACCCAAACTGAAACCTTCCTATTTTCTTCTCCCTGCAGTCTAGATGATCCCCAGTGAGAGATGTGGATACCCCCAGCCCTCCAATGCTGAGCACCAATAGAGGTCAAAGGTCGACAAGGTTAGAAGGGGTCAACACCACCATGGCTGACAGAGATGGGCATGGCGGCGGGGTGGATGTGCCCACCATCGCACCAGGCCAGGTGTACGTGGAGGTGGAGTACGACTATGAGTACACGGCCAAGGACAAGCTGATCTCCATCAGGCAGGGGGAGTGCTACATGCTGGTCAGGAAGACCAACGAGGACTGGTGGCAGGTGAGGAAGGAGGAGGGGATGAAAGCCTTCTATGTCCCAGCACAGTACGTCAGGGAAGTGCGCCGGGCGCTCATGCCCCCTCAGAAGCCTCTCGTCTCGTGCGGGATTGGTGGGATGAGTGGGGCGGTCCGTGTGAAGCCTACAGTTCTGGATATATGCAGAGCGTCCAATGAGAACCTCAACAACAGGCCGCCTCAGGAGATGTCTAGTTTTGGGCGTCCGTCGCCCTCCTCCACGCCGTCGCTCTTTCCGGTGCACGTCACCCCGCCCGCTCTGCCCAAGGACGCCAACCAGAACCCGGGCAGCCCGCGGCACAGCAAGCCCCCTGGTGTAGCCGAGCTGGTGCTCCTACACAACAACAATAACCATCACCACAGCAACAACTCCACATTACCACGGATGCGGGCAGACTCTCCACCCCCCAGGGCCCCTTACAACGACCATAAAAACCACCAGGGAAGTGATGATACAGACCAGACCCCCTCCTCTTCTGGCGACTCCCCGGGGGAGGGGTCGGAGACGCTCCGGAACGACTCGGAGTCTGGAGACGACCTAAGTAGCAGCTCTGCTGAACACATGCAGGTAAGAGACAGTATGATGAACATGCTGCTGTTAAATGGGAACCGACACACCCATGATTATTACAGCCCTTCCAGCATCCTCTTTTCTCCCTTGCTCTCTTTTTCATCCATGTCCCTGGCCAGCTTGCTCCTTTCTCCTCTCTCTCTCCCTCCTGTCAGATTAGATTTTGATTGATTGAGGGTCTCTCCTCCACTGTCTCCTACGGAGCTGCCTTCATTCATCAGCCCCCATGGACAATGCTGTTTTATTCCACCCCATTGCCTTGAATACTCTTGGCCTCCTTTGCCAGATCTGACAAGAGCAGCAACAGTTGCTGCAGGTGCTTATTAATTAAGGCGGAGGGTAGATGCTCCTCTGTACGTGTTGGGCCATTTAAAGACTAAATGGGGTGTTCACAGCACCACTGTTAAATCTGAAGGTCCTGTAATTGAGTGTGGTTGTCGGACCTACACGGGACACACACTGGAGTGATATGCTGATCCATGAAGCAGGTGTCTGGTTTTGGATGTAGTTGCCTATGAGGGCAACTTCAACAGTGGAATATAGTGCTGATGAGTTTGGAGCCTAAACTTTCCTTTGTACCAACAGGTCTCTCTCTCTCAGCAAGAGGGTAGAATGGCTCTGGGAGCCTCCAAGTCTAGAGCAGAGGGCCATGGGAGTCTCAGTTGAGTGTCCACCTCAGCAACAGCATGTGTATAACTCACAGACCTCACCAAGGTTGATCATGTAGGACTCCTCCTCCCACCTCCATTATGACTCATTATCATCATCAGACGTCATCAGGAGAGGCCCGGATCATTCGGTCTGTCTCTGTCTGAGGTGTAAATTAATGAACCTGTGAATAAAATGACAAGCGGAGTCCCTCCTGTGAAGGAGGTGGTGGTCTACGGAAGGAGCAGATGGATTTGGGAGCATTTGGTGGGTTCTTTATAAATTCAGGCTGTGGGTAGATTATGTGAAGGTTCTTTGTCGAGAAGGAGGCAGAAGGCGGCTGAGGAACAAAGAGAGGGTCTGGGCTTGAATAGAAACTAGGTCATATCAGCTGAGGATCAGTCTTCTCTGCTCTGTCGCCCCACTGTGTGTGTGTGTGTGTGTGCGCGAAAAGAATGAAAGCCATGTGCTAGGGGTTAGAGGAGAGAGAATGGAACCAATGGTTTGCAGACCATGACAACAAGATTTGAATGTGTTTTGTTGTTGTAAAACAATGATGAAATCCCAACCAGCTGCATGCTAAATTATGTTCTGTCTAATTCACCAGAATTAATTTCATGCTTGTCAAATTGGTGACCATAATCATACACATTTTCCGCGGTCATTTACATGTTACTTGTGCATCAAGGGGTTTTTGTCATAATTCTTTTGACAGATCGTAGTGGGTAGTGGCAACTGAGCGTATGCCTAGCCCACGGCAAATTGGCTCTGCCAGTGAACCGCAGAGCTCGCTCACTGTCTGGTCAGGTGAAACCCGCTCCATGTCATTTCGTGGCCAGTTGCCATGCAGGTGATTGGCCCTGCAGTGCAACCAACCAACACTTTCAATTCCTGTGTCATTGCAGGGTTACAGCAAAGAAGTGTGTATGCGAAGCAAAGCACTTTGAGCTGAGACATTTACTAGAAGCCTCTTTTCCTGTTTTCCTCTTTTTCTATCCACCCCTTCCCGCTCCTCTCCTCCCTTGCCTGTATCCCCTCCTTCCCGCTCCTCTCCTCCCTTGCCAGTATCCCCTCCTTCCCGCTCCTCTCCTCCCTTGCCTGTATCCCCTCCTTCCCGCTCCTCTCCTCCCTTGCCTGTATCCCCTCCTTCCCGCTCCTCTCCTCCCTTGCCTGTATCCCCTCCTTCCCGCTCCTCTACTCCCTTGCCAGTATCCCCTCCTTCCCGCTCCTCTCCTCCCTTGCCTGTATCCCCTCCTTCCCGCTCCTCTCCTCCCTTGCCTGTGTCCCCTCCTTCCCGCTCCTCTCCTCCCTTGCCTGTGTCCCCTCCTTCCCGCTCCTCTCCTCCCTTGCCTGTGTCCCCTCCTTCCCGCTCCTCTCCTCCCTTGCCTGTGTCCCCTCCTTCCCGCTCCTCTCCTCCCTTGCCTGTGTCCCCTCCTTCCCGCTCCTCTCCTCCCTTGCCTGTATCCCCTCCTTCCCGCTCCTCTCCTCCCTTGCCTGTATACCTTCCTTCCCTCTACCCCCCTTGCCTTTATCCTTCTCCCTCCATAGGACAGAGAATCAGGGAATGTGTGTGAGGATTTGTCAGTGACAAGCTAGCCTGAGCCTGTGCCAGTGCCAGCTCGTCTCCCTAGCCTAAATTGATTTGATCAGATCAGTGAAGGATAGTAAACCTCTGTGTGTTACCATATTCTCCCTACCCTAATTCCCTTCTCTGTAGGGCACTGTTAGGCCAGTAGTAGCTATAGGATCAGGTGGCCCACATTTCTCTGGTTGATACACAGCTTTGGTCCGATGGGTTCGTTGGCAATGTCACCCCTGAATCCCATTTAGATTCCGCCAACAACCCCCCCCCCCCTCCCCTTACCCCTTCCTTGCTCTTCTAAAAGCACAGCTCCTATGCTCTTAAAGGATTGTCAAAATAAACCTCTTTCCTTACTGCTCAAGACCCTGACTGGCATCCGTACGGAGTGGTATTTCAGTTCTTTAAAGGACATGATGTGGGCCACCCTGTACTGCGGCCAAGCTGTACCATTTTTAAAGCTTGTTATTTTTCACTTGTCCATACTAGGTTATTTTTGTAGCACATTGTGTGTCATGTGTATCATATACGAGACCCAATAAACATCATATATCACTATCTGTAGACAGCCTAGTGGTTAAGAGCGCTGGGCCAGTAACGAAAGATCGCTGGTTCAAATTCCCGAGTCGGCAAAACTGCCTTTCTGCCCTTGAGTAAGGCAGTTGGTTCAGAGGGGTTGGTGTTGGTTCAGAGGGGTTGGTGTTGGTTCAGAGGGGTTGGTGTTGGTTCAGAGGGGTTGGTGTTGGTTCAGAGGGGTTGGTGTTGGTTCAGAGGGGTTGGTGTTGGTTCAGAGGGGTTGGTGTTGGTTCAGAGGGGTTGGTGTTGGTTCAGAGGGGTTGGTGTTGGTTCAGAGGGGTTGGTGTTGGTTCAGAGGGGTTGGTGTTGGTTCAGAGGGGTTGGTGTTGGTTCAGAGGGGTTGGTGTTGCTTCAGAGGGGTTGGTGTTGGTTCAGAGGGGTTGGTGTTGCTTCAGAGGGGTTGGTGTTGCTTCAGAGGGGTTGGTGTTGCTTCAGAGGGGTTGGTGTTGCTTCAGAGGGGTTGGTGTTGCTTCAGAGGGGTTGGTGTTGGTTCAGAGGGGTTGGTGTTGGTTCAGAGGGGTTGGTGTTGGTTCAGAGGGGTTGAGTTAAATGTTAAATTAGGTTGAAAGCATTTAGTTGTGCAACTGACTAGATATCTCCTTTTTGTTCTCTCTAGGTATGTGAGGGTTGTCATTCTCTCTCTTCCTTCCCCTCCCCCCCAATGTGTCATTGAGTAGAGAGAGAATGAGGTAGACATTGCTTCATGGCGCTGTTGTTTGTCTGTGGCTTTGCCTTCTGGTGCCAGCCAGGCAGTGGAACTTGTTGGCTGCTTGCCTTGCTCTGCCTGAGACAACCCCCACGCTTTTCTGCCCATCAGACAAAACAATCTCTGAGAGGTGTGAGCGTATGTACACCGTACGATGGCAAAATTTTACTCTGTAGCCCAGCATTCTTGATTGGACTATTCTGCAAGATGCTCTTTGGTTCCCAAATTTGTGATTGTATAAATCTAATTATAACAATGCATAACTCTGCGATGCTTTAGGCTACAAACAAGTGGTCAAATGCCAGAGGAAGACTCGACTCTGCACATGGGGATATCTTTGACCTTCTAATGTCGAGGAGTCTTAACTTTTTTTTTTACTGTAATAAAAAAAGGGGTGGGTGTGAATGGGAAAAGGGGGGCCCTGGGAATTGTTTTTGGGGAACTGCTGCTCTAATATAGAAGCCATACCCCTGCCATGTGCACCACCATGTGTAGCTAATGCAGGGATAGTAAAGGGACCATATTGAGAAGCATGTCTATTAGCCCTGAAAATAACCACATATCGCATGTCTTTATGACAGCAACTCCCAATGGAAGGGGCACCATCACTTTGTTGTCTATCGTATGTCCTCCACTTCCAGGCTTTGCTCAGCAACACAAATGGTGTATGTGACATAACTTGAATGAAACTGTATACAGGAGTAAGTCTGTGGAAAAGGAACAACTGGTCTGAGTTGTCCCAAGGTCAGATCTATGAATTTCCACCTGCCTTTACGTATGCTGTGTTAATCTGCTAGCGGCACTCTCATCTGATCTGGGTGCTTCCCAAGTGGAACACCATTCCCAGGGATCCCAGGGATGCACCCAGATCAGATCAGATGAACACAGCATATATACTGTATGTAGTGCACTGCGTTTGACCAGCACACTATGTGTGCACTACTTAGGGAATAGGGTGCATTTCTGAGACCGAAGGCCAGACAGACATGGTTGTTTCAAGTAATCGATATCAGTAGTACTATAAAAAACGAAATGTAGAACAAAAACACACAAATTAGAAATAAGAGGAACACGAGATCGTAATTTAGCTATATACAGTGCGTTTGGATAGTATTCAGACCCCTCGACTTTTTCCACATTTTGTTATGTTACAGCCTTATTCTAAAATTTATTAAATATTTTTTCACCCTCATCAATCTACACACAATACCTCATAATGACAAAGCGAAAACAGGATTTTATAAATTTTTGTAAATTTATTGCAATCAAAACTGAAATACCTTTTATTTACATAAGTATTCAGTCCTTTTTCTATGAGACTTGAAATTGAGGTCAGGTGCATCCGGTTTCCATTGACCATCCTTGAGAGAATGCCAAGAGTGTGCAAAGCCGTCAAGGCAAAGGGTAACTACTTTGAAGAATCTGAAATATATAATATATTTTGTTTTAGCACTTTTTTTGGTTACTGCATGATTCCGTTTGTGTTATTTCATAGTTGTGATGTCTTCACTATTATTCTACAATGTAGAAAATAGTAAAACATAAAGAAAAACCCTTGAATGAGTAGGTGTGTCCAAACTTTTGACTGGAACTGTATATATCATTATTTTTTGAGGGGACGCACAAAACAATTTAGGCAACTGGGATCTTGATCCAAGAGGGGATTGAATGTCTCTGCTTTAACCCAGAAGCTTGATGTTGACATATAGCCACTTAGCTAGCAAGTTAGCAAACCAAATGCATAGCTGGAGCCCTGAGCTGGATATCATTTATTTGACACATCTTAGATTTCTTATAGTTATACTTAACTTCTAGTTATAAGCAGTGGCGTAGCACGCACCCAGGCAGCCCCAACAAGGTATTGAAAATCATTTTGAAATACCCCGGTATACGGCATAAACGGTGTATCGTCCAAGCCTTGTCTTAGTGGTCTGGGATGATGGAGTTGTGTGCCATAACCAGCCTTTCAAAGCACTTCATGATTTACAGATGTGAGTGCTACAGGGTGGTAGTCACTGTGGCAAGTAGCCTTCAAGTTCTTGTGAACAAGTATGATGGTGGTCAGCTTGAGACGTGGGGATTACAGACTGGGAGAGAAAAGGACCGTGAATATACCTGCCAGCTGTTCTGCCCATTCTCTGAGAACTCGCCCTTGAATACCGTCTGGCCCTGTGGCCTTGCGAGTGTTGACCTGATTTAAAAACCTTACTCACGTCAACCTCGGAGAGCGAGATCACCCAGTCCCCTGGGTCGGCGGGAGTCCTCATGCATGGCTCTGTTGTTTTTGTCGAACTGTGCATAAAATGCATTGAGTTCGTCTGGTAGGGAGGCGTTGTTGGGCAGATCACGGTTTGGGTCTTCATTTGTAATCCGTAATGGACTGTAGCCCTGCCACATGCAACGGGCGTCAGAGCCTCTGTAATAGGATTCCACGTTGTTCCTATATTGTCCTTTTGCTTGTTTAAAGGCTCTGCAGAGGTCGTAGTGGGACTTCTTGTACTTGTTTGTAGCCGTAGCATCGGGGTTGGCTGCGATAGCCCTGTGTGCTGTAGCCCTGTCCTTTAGTTTAGTGCCAACATTGGTGTTAATGCAGGGCTTTTGATTGGGGAAGCAGCAAACCTTCACTAATGACGCCGGTGACGGAGGTGGTTAGCTCGACAACGCTATCGATGGAGTCCCAGAACACATTCCAGTTGTCTCTAGCAAAGCAGTCCTGTAGCATAGCCTACGGAGGACGCTAGAGCTCGCACACCATTTGCTGTACCACTCTCTCGATTTACCTGAATTCAATGTCCTGTCCGCTCGGTGAATGGAGACTCCATAGAGTTAGATAGCCATGTGGAGTATCTTGTCCGAAAGCCATGTTTCAGAAAGGCAGGGAATATTGAAATTACGAGAGTCCCATTGATAGCAATTATCAAGTGACTTTACCTTCAATAAACGAACATTGGCCAATAGAATGAAGGGAAGAGATGGCTGGTTTTCCCTTCGACATTCATCTTGCAAGGACTCCCCTTCTCCTGCCACTTTTTCGCTGGTGTTTCCTCTTGGGGACCCTGAAACTTGGGTCGGAATTAACTTTGGTCAACTCGGCATAACCGCTCATACAAAAGGGACTCGCCTTTCAGCCAGGTAAATGTCTATGGCAACACATTTTTCAAAACTAACCTACTACAGGGCAGGCTAACTCACGGTTAACTCCACTTACCCTGAATGAAATTACTCAGCCGTGAGTTGAGGACCAATGAAATCAGATTCCCTCCCTCTCGCAAAGATTACATCATTATGCCCTTCATTTGAGGAAGACGACTGATTCAGTATTTCATTGTATTAATCAAATCAAAATGTTCATGTTAAAATGTGTCACATTACACATTTAGTAATGAAAGAATGCATTTTAAACTTCACGCAATATGACAATTCTGTATGAATAATATCAACAGGAGTGAGAAAACAGGTGCTTGTGCATTGATAAACACATCAAAGCATACCAAAGATGGCATTAACGATAAGTAATAAAATAAAGATGGCACTTCTAAAAGCCTATTTCACTTCATAGCCTGCTTTCAATATGATTTTAAATCTAATTGTATTGGTCATGTACACATATTTTGCAGATGTTATCGTGGGTGTAGCGAAATGCATATGTTTCTAGCTCCAACAGTGCAGTAATACCTAAATATACAAAACAATACACACAACCCCCCCCCCCCCCCCCCCCCCCCCCCCCCAAAAAGGAATTAAGAAATATATACATTTTAGAATGAGCAATGTCACCCGAGTCCGGAATATATATGTATATGATGATGTGTATAGACATTATGGACAGTATAGAAAAGGTGTGTACAGTAGTAGTTATATAGGATGAGCCTTTACTAGAATACAGTATATACACTGAGTTTACAAAACATTAGGAACTCCTTCCTAATATTGAGTTGTACCCCCCTTTTGGCCTCAGAATGGACTACAAGGTGTCAAAAGCGTTCCACAGGGATGCCGGACCATGTTGACTTCAATGCTTCCAACAGTTGTGTCAAGTTGGCTGGAAGTCCTTTGGGTGGTGGACTATTCTTGATACACATGGGAAACTTTTGAGTATGTGAAACCCAGCAGCGTTGCAGTTCTTGACACACTCAAACTGGTGCGCCTGGAACCTACTACCATACCCCGTTCAATGGCACTTAAATCTTTTGTCTTGCCCATTCACCCTCTGAATGGCACACATACACAATCCATGTCTCAATTGTCTCGAGGATTTAAAAATCCTCCCTGTCATCTACACTGATTTGAAATGGATTTAACAGGTGACATCAATAAGGGATCATAGACTGACCAGGTGAATCCAGGGGAAAGATGTGTCATGGAAAGAGCAGTTCTTCCTAATGTTTTGTACACTGAGTACATATGATCTGGTTTAAACAGTATGTACATAGGGAAGGAGTCTTGAAGGTGCAGGGTTGAGTACAAGATGGTAACTGGCTAGTAACTGTGATAAAGTTCAGAGCAGGGTACAGGGCTTAAGCCAGTTAGTGGTGACTATTTAACAGTCTGGTGGTCTGGAGAAGCTGTTTTTCAGTCTCTCGGTCCCTACTTTGATGCACCTGTACTGTGTCCGCCTTCTAGATGGGAACGGGGTGAACAGGCCATGGATCGGGTAGCTGAGGTCCTTGATGATCTTCTTGGCCTCCCTCTGACAACAGGTGCTGTAGATGTCCTGGAGTGTTCCCCCGTTGATGCGTTCCCCCGTTGATGCGTTTGGCTGACCACACCACCCTCTGTAGAGCCCTGCGGTTGCGGACGGTGCACAACAGGCCTACTGTTGTGTCTTCTGCAAACCATATGATTGAGTTAGAGACCTGCATGGCCACGCAGTCATGGATGAACAGGGAGTACAGGCGGGGGCTGAGCACACGCCCTTGTGGGGCCCCCGTGTTGAGGATCAGCATAGCAGAGGTGCTGTTGCCTCCCTTGACCACCTGGGGTCGGCCCGTCAGGAAGTCCAAGACTCAGTTGCACAGGGCAGGTTCAGACCAAGGGCCCCAAGCTTGGAGGGCACATTGGTGTTCAAGGCTGAGCTGTAGTTGATGTACAGCATTCTTACATAGGTATTCCTCTAGTCCAGATGGGATAGGGCAGTGTGCAGTGCGATGGCAATTGTGAATCCATGAATGACTGGATAGAGAAACGTTACAACAATGTCATGTCATTAAAAATGTATGCACTCTATTGTAAGTTGCTCTGGATAAGAGTGTCTGCTAAATGACTAAAATGTAAAATGTAAAATGTCATTAAAGGTTCCAGAAGAAGCATCTTGTGAGGGGATGGAAGTCTGCTAGCTAGTGTTGTGCTGTCTCTCTGTGTCTCCTCTCTTTTTCTCACGTGACTTATTTAGGTTTACACATTTGGGTTTACACATTTATCTCAGTCTGTTAGGCGCTTGTTTACAAACTTGTGCAAGGGGAGGCAGGAGAGCAAAGGTTGTGAATGTGTAACAGGTTACTGACTGACAGCTCACAATGTTGTGTGTGGCTATGGGTAACAGACAGTTCTTCATATTTCACCTTTGAAACAATATAACCTCAAAAATATGAATTGCTGTTGTGATAAAGTTTCTGGATACTTCTAGAAACCAGGTTGATTTGTCTGTTAAAATTTGCCCACTGTTCTGTTTGAGCTGGGCTGCCTGTCTTAGCTACTTCCCAGGCGCTGGCTGAAAAGGAGGCCCTTGCTTGTTTTCCAGTGCATACTCGTTATTCCTGCCCCCCCCCCACACACACACACACACAAACACACACTTGTAACCTACTGTACAGACCTGGCTGTGGGTCTAGTTCATGGGTAGTGCCCTCTCTCCCTCTGGTTCTCTTTGTGTCTCCCTCTGGGTCTCTTTGTCGCTCCTCTCTCTGTTGTTCTCTCTCTTCTATTTCTCTCTCTTTCTCCATCTCTTTCAATATATATTTTTTACATTTTCTCCCATCTCTCTCTCGTGATGATGATGAGTGCTGTTGATGGGTTGTCAGAGGTACTATATGTGAAGGACATGATGCTACTCATAGTAACTGAAAACACCTCCGGCACCAGGCAGCCTTTACGGTAGGTAGCTAACCTGTTTGAACTTGAATTCATCCTCTCCCAGAGATTTGTGGTTCTGTGCTGAGACGACGGGAGTATAGTCTACAGCGTCCTGGGGAGGTTGAGCATCTCCTCTCCTTTTGCGTGTGTGCGCCTCCTAGAAGTGGAGCTGATGTATAGATCCCCTGGTTAGCAAGAATCCTGTCTGTTTCGTAACCTGGGATTTCTGGTAATCCTTCGATAAGGTAGGGGAAAGGTTGGAGAGGAGGAGAAACGCTCACTGTGGGACATTTCTTCACCTTTGAACGATTGCAGCGATGAATCTCTTCTACTCATTCTCTCTCTCCTACACTCCCTCTCTTATTCGGTTATTCACTCCCTTGTCATTCACTCCCTCGGACTCCCTTTGCTTGCTCTCTCTCTCTGTCTCTCTGTCTGTCTCTGTGTGTGTGTGTGGGGAGCTGTGCTGGACTGACTGGGACAGCATGTACCCAGAGGACAAGGTAAGTGCCAGAAGGAATGAATGAGTGAACAAGAGTCATTCCTGATTTTTATTTATTATGTATATATTTTTGAATGCTTTTTCCTCACCTCTTTCCTTCCCGCCTCCCCCCCCCCCCACCTTGCCTTCCATCCCACCTTCCCTTCCTCTGTTTCAGCCACACACCTGATTTAAACTAGCTGAGACTAGTGTGTCAACTAGCTAGCGTTCCAAAATCAACGCACTGCCTTGCCTTGGTACCACTGCTGAAATC
Source organism: Salvelinus fontinalis (assembly GCF_029448725.1). Taxonomy (NCBI): domain Eukaryota; kingdom Metazoa; phylum Chordata; class Actinopteri; order Salmoniformes; family Salmonidae; genus Salvelinus; species Salvelinus fontinalis. The sequence goes on from NC_074689.1 coordinate 10,918,890, forward strand.
CTGCTTGCTACTAGCGTTGTTATTTTGGTTGTTGTGTTAGGAAGACTAGAGTGTCCCTCATCTGTGCAGATTGACAGCCACCAGTGCCTTTGAGTGTGTGTTTACTGTTTAGTGATGGTGTAAGAAACTGACACATATATGACACATTTCTGTTGCGATAGACAGTATAGCTAGTTGTATGTACAGTTGAAGTCGGAAATTTACGTACACCTTAGCCAAATACATTTAAACTCAGTTTTTCCCAATTCCTGACATTTAATCCTAGTACAAATTCTCTCTCTTAGGTCAGTTGGGATCCCCACTTTATTTTAATAAAGTGAAATGTCAGAATAATAGAGAATGATTTATTTCAGGTTTATTTCATTCATCACATTCCCAGTGGGTCAGAAGTTTACATACACTCAATTAGTATTTGGTAGCATTTCCTTTAAATTGTTTAACTTGGGTCAAACATTTCGGTAGCCTTCCACAAGCTTCCACAAGGGTGAAGTTTGTCAGGTTTATAGGTCTCCTTGCTTGCACATGTTTTGTCAGTTCTGCCCATAAATGTTCTATAGGATTGAGGTCAGGGCTTTGTGATGGCCACTCCAATACTTTGACTTTGTTGTCCTTAATCCATTTTGCCACAACTTTGGAAGTATGCTTGGGGTCATTGTCTATTTGGAAGACTCATTTGCAATCAAGCTTTAACTTCCTGACTGACGTCTTGAGACGTTGCTTCAATATATCCACATAATTTCCCCTCTTTCATGATGCCATCTATTTTGTGAAGTGCACCAGTCCCTCCTGCAGCAAAGCATCCCCACAACATGATGCTACCACCCCCGTGCTTCACGGTTGGGATGGTGTTATTCGGCTTGCAAGTCTCCTCCTTTTTCCTCCAAACATAACGATGGTCATTATGGCCAAACAGTTCTATTTTCGTTTCATCAGACCAGAGGACATTTCTCCAAAATGTACGATCTTTATCCCCATGTGCAGTTGCAAACCGTTGTCTGGCTTTTTTATGGCGGTTTTGGAGCAGTGGCTTCTTCCTTGCTGAGTGACCTTTCAGGTTATGTTGATATAGGACTCGTTTTACTGTGGATATAGATACTTTTGTACATGTTTCCTCCAACATCTTCACAGGGTCCTTTGCTATTGTTCTGGGATTGATTTGCACTTTTTGCCCCAAAGTACGTTCATCTCTAGGAGAGAGAACGCATCTCCTTCCTGAGCGGTATGATGGTTGTGGGGTGCCATGGTGTTAATACTTGCGTACTATTGTTTGTACAGATGAAGGTGGTACCTTCAGGCGTTTGGAAATTGCTCCCAAGAATGAACCAGACTTGTGGAGGTCTACAATTTTTTCTGAGGTCTTGGCTGATTTCTTTTGATTTTCCCATGATGTCAAGCAAAGAGGCACTGAGTTTGAAGGTAGGCCTTGAAATACATCCACAGGTACACCTCCAATTGACTCAAATTATGTCAATTAGCCTATCGGAAGCTTCTAAAGCCATGACATAATTTTCTGGCATTTTCCAAGCTGTTTAAAGGCACAGTTAACTTAGTGTATGTAAACTTCTGACCCACTGGTATTGTGATACAGTGAATTATAAGTGAAATAATCTGTCTGTAAACAATTTTTGGAAAATGTCTTGTGTCATGCACAAAGTAGATGTCCTAACCAACTTGCCAAAACTATAGTTTGTTAACAAGAAATTTGTGGAGTGGTTGAAAAACAAGTTTTAATGACGCCAACCTAAGTGTATGTAAACTTCCGACTTCAACTGTATGTATTATTTTTATAGGGTGCACCAGATATTATCTTGATGTAAGGATTCAGGAGACTCCTGTCCGGGCGGAGTTAAAAAGGTCTTTTGGCTCTGTCAGCCATAGTGTGGCAAGCGAACGGTGCTGTGGTATCGTAGCTACGTCTTCTGATTCCTCACGTTACAGCTGATTTGTACCTGGATGAAGCAGAGCGTTCAACAGGAACACTGTCTGTCACTCCTCACAGAGACAGTCGTTGTGTTTCTCTCAATGATATCACAACTCCAGGTTTCAGAATGGGTAAAGGTTTCCCCCACGAATTATCTTCTTGCCTGACACAATATCTGGCACTAAAATCTTGGACTGCCTATCCCATCATTTTTAATTAATCTCAGCCCAGGGCATGAATAATATCTGGTGATTTTACTATAGATGTGTCTCAAATGGCAACCTATTCCCAATGAGCCCTACATAGGGAATATAGTGCCATTTGGGACGAACCCTATATTACATGTAAAGTCATGTTCCTTCCTAATCTGCCTTGTTCGTCCTCTGTCTCAGGAGTCAGTCTCCTGTGGTTTGAACTATTTGTTTTTTATGTCTGAGCTCTGTTCAGTCCAGGGGTGGATGCTGTTTAAAAAAGAAAAGTATAGTTCGGGTGTCCAACCATGTTTTATGGTGAGTGTTTTTAATTTCTTATATGAACACACAGTGGTGTGTGTCAGTGTTTTATCTTTTTGATAGGGTTGTTTTAGCCAGATTGCTCTTGTGTAGGCAACATTTAAACATTCAATAGAATTGACACTTCATTGCCAATCAACAACAACATACATTTTCCCTGAGCAACACAACACGGTGTAACAGTACTGTTAGCCCCTGAGGTTTCCATGCTTTAGGCTGCCTGCCAATATTGTAGATATGTGCGTGGGCACTGGAGTGTGGGCGTCTAGCGTCAAGGGCACATTGTCACTGTCATATGACATCTCTAATGCTTATTACTGAACATAGCTGCCAAGGAGACTCCTCATCATCAACCTATCACACAGCAGAGAGAGCAGGGAGCCAGCCAGAGGGTAAAATTTCTATTTTGTTCTGTATGTGGATGGAAATTAGTTGGTGTTGGATTTGTTCTGGCATTGTGATGGCTGTTGATTTTAATGCTCTGAACTTGAAATGTATTGTGTTACTATACAGTAAAACAAAACAAAAAAATGGATGTATAGATGTGTTTTCCAAAAGAGACTGATAATTCAGGAGGTGTATCAAGGTCTTTCATGTACAAACACACACAGACATGTTATGAGGTTAGCCAACTCTTCTACCATGCCATACATGTATGCATATCCAGTGTGGGACCAGGCTATATGTTAGGAGGTGTGGATCAGCTGCTCAGCGGTTCTGTGGTCCGGCTGGTCCCGTGACAGACCAGGCAGCATTATGCTCTGCTGGTCAATCAATGGACTTTCCAGAGAGACTCAGCTCTTTGTCCTTAGAACTTTCCACAACAAGCCACTGTTGCTGAAGAGAGAAAGAGAGAGAGACATGTTGCATGGCATGGGCAAAATGTTCAGAGAGGGTCACTGTCGAATGTTCCAGCACCTTCTGCTAGTTTTAGTTGCTCTGTGTCTAAACAAACTTTCAAACCGCACCTAGCTACAACAATCCACATTTAGGTTGACACAACAGTACAGTGCCTAAGTAATTGTTACCCGAGTGAGGCTGGCTTCCTGCGCAGCAGGGGGTCCCAACACAAACTTGCACAGACTACCCTCACATGCACCTCTGTGCCTTCTGGGAATGCCCTGTCAATAAACCTTGGGGAGGCTTCAGAGTAACTCCAGGAATAACTTGTCAGCACAGGGAAAGGAAGGTGGAAGCTGGGGTGGTTTTCTGTCCAATGTGTGTCCCAAATGGCACCCTATTCCATATGTAGTGGACTTCTTTTGACCATGGCCCATAGTACACTATATAGGGACTAGGGTGCCATTTGGGGAGCATCCCAGCTTTCCCCCTGGCAGCAGAGAGGAATAAAGCAAGGCCAAAGGCTGCAAGTGTCCTTGCCTCTTGATTGGAGAAGAGCCATTAACTAGTGTCCATTCACGAAATGGATGTTCCCGTGGTAACAGATGTCTCGATGTTCTGTTCACGCTCCGCCGGGCCCTGGAACGCCATTGGCTGTTTGATCACCTTGTTGCTGCAGTGATTGACGTGTTGTTGACTACCTCTGTCAGACTGATTTAGAGTTTCCATCTTAATGGCTAGACCATCGGCCTTCTACTCGTGCACTTCTAGTAGCAGCATCCTTCTTCTTATGCACTACTCGTAATATTAGGAGCATCCTTATGCACTACTAGCACTGTTACAATAGTATGTTGATGAAACCATTATGGATGGATGTCCTCAGTGTCTCTAAAAGACAATTTATGCTTGATCCTAAAATGTGGTCGAGGGCTCCGTATGGAGGGTGTGACGCAATTGTGTGAGCTGATGGGAGGGTGTAGCTTGGGTCATCCCTCGTGCGTGTGTCTTTGCAGATGAAGTCAGTGAAAAATGTAAACGATGGAAAGGCGACCTTGTGGTGTTCTTTGTACTGGGAACCCTGTGCCAGCCACTTCTCCTGCAGACTTTAGGGCAGTTTCTCAACGATGGGTCAGACACCTCTCTCGGGTATCCAAGTAGCAGAGTTCAGGCAGGTAGCCCTCTTTCTTTGCAGACTCTCGTTCACCTTCTGGTGTGGGCCTCCCAGGTGGCTGTGCCTTCTGGTCTTCTTCGCACATTGTGTGTGAAGCTTTTGTATCAGGGGATTGCTCTTGACCAGTGGAAGAGCTGGGATGTTGCGGCCTATCAGGTGTGGGATCTCTGTTGAGATTGCAGAGAGGCTGTAGAGGTTGGTGTGTAAGACTCGAGACCTGAAGGTGACCGAGTGCTGTTGGGATTGATATTCTAAACTCAAAAAAAGAAACGTCCTCTCACTGTCAACTGCGTTTATTTTCAGCGAACTTAACATGTGTAAATATTTGTATGAACATAACACAACTGAGACATAAACTGAACAAGTCCCACAGACATGTGACTAACAGAAATGGAATAATGTGTCCCTGAACAAAGGAGGGGGGGTCAAAATCAAAAGTAACAGTCAGTATCTGGTGTGGCCACCGGCTGCATTAAGTACTGCAGTGCATCTCCTCCTCATGGACTGCGCCAGATTCGCCAGTTCTTCCTGTGAGATGTTACCCCACTCTTCCACCAAGGCACCTGGTGGCATCTTACTGGCAGCAATATCCTTGCCTGTGAAGCCCTTTCTGTGCAAAGCAATGATGACGGCACGTGTTTCCTTGCAGGTAACCATGATTGACAGAGGAAGAACAATGATATCAAGCACCACCCTCCTTTTGAAGCTTCCAGTCTGTTATTCGAACTCAATCAACATGACAGAGTGATCTCTAGCCTTGTCCTCGTCAACACTCACACCTATGTGAATGAGAGAATCACTGACATAAAGCCAGCTGGTCCTTTTGTGGCAGGGCTGAAATGCAGTGGATATGTTTTTGGGGGATTCAGTTCATTTGTATGGCAAAGAGGGACTTTGCAATTAATTGGAAGTCGTTTGATCACTCTTCATAACATTCTGGAGTATATGCAAATTGCCGTCATACAGAGGCAGCAGACTTTGTGAAAAATAATATTTGTGTCATTCTCAAAACTTTTGGCCACGACTGTAGATAGCCAGTGTGAATTTACGAATGCACCTTTAGTTTGAGATTCGAGTCTAGCAACTTTTGATAGACTGGTTTACTCTGGACAAACAATGGTTGCTTAGCAACCGGATACCAAACGTTTTTAAAAAAGTGAGTAATCGTTGTGATTGGAGGATGGCTGTGAGGGTTATCGAATCAGGATCAACTCCCGTGTTCTCACTCATTAATGATATAATATTCCTATTTGAAGATTTCAGAAAGGCTAGTCTCTTTGGTAATGACAAGGAATGGAATGTTAGCTAAAGAGACTGGTACTCAGGCCAGAATGTGTCTGCTGTATCCCAGAAGCTTGATGTTGACATATAGCCACTTAGCTAGCAAGTTAGCAAACCAAATGCATAGCTGGAGACCTGAGCTGGATATCATTTATTTGACACATCTTAGATTTCTTATAGTTATACTTCTAGTTATAAGCAGTGGCGTAGCATGCAGCTGCCAACGGTATTTTGAAATACCTCGGTATACTGCCTAATGAGCAGTAAACAATCCAAGATCTTTCCTTTAGGCACTTTCTTTTGCGTGGGTCTTGCGCAAGGCCAATATTGGGCAGGTCAGCTTGGTCTGTGCTGAAGTACAGAGGAAACATATGGGACACACTGTGTGTGGGTGCGTGCACATATTGTTGTGTGTGTGCGCTTCCTCTAGCCATGACCTGACTGGCACTAAAATGCTTATTAGAAAAGTAAACTTCTCACAACCATTGAAGTCCAAGGGATGAATAGTTTACCGTCCTTACTGTACATTCTACAACAGTAGGGTTATGATTTATGAAGACGAGTGGTTAGCTGCTGGAAATATGAATGTGTCCCAAATGGAACCCTAATATAGTACACCACGTTTTACATGGTCAATACAAAAGGTAGTGCTATAAAGGGAATAGGGTGACATTTAGAACCCGTAATAGATGGAGCATGGTTATCCACCAGACACAGCTTTTACAATTACATTTACATTACATTTAAGTCATTTAGCAGACGCTCTTATCCAGAGCGACTTACAAATTGGTGCATTCACCTTATGATATCCAGTGGAACAACCACTTTACAATAGTGCATCTAAATCTTTTAGGGGGGGGGTTAGAAGGATTACTTTATCCTATCCTAGGTATTCCTTAAAGAGGTGGGGTTTCAGGTGTCTCCGGAAGGTGGTGATTGACTCCGCTGACCTGGCGTCGTGAGGGAGTTTGTTCCACCATTGGGGTGCCAGAGCAGCGAACAGTTTTGACTGGGCTGAGCGGGAACTGTACTTCCTCAGAGGTAGGGAGGCGAGCAGGCCAGAGGTGGATGAACGCAGTGCCCTTGTTTGGGTGTAGGGCCTGATCAGAGCCTGAAGGTACGGAGGTGCCGTTCCCCTCACAGCTCCGTAGGCAAGCACCATGGTCTTGTAGCGGATGCGAGCTTCAACTGGAAGCCAGTGGAGAGAGCGGAGGAGCGGGGTGACGTGAGAGAACTTGGGAAAGTTGAACACCAGACGGGCTGCGGCGTTCTGGATGAGTTGTAGGGGTTTAATGGCACAGGCAGGGAGCCCAGCCAACAGCGAGTTGCAGTAATCCAGACGGGAGATGACAAGTGCCTGGATTAGGACCTGCGCCGCTTCCTGCGTGAGGCAGGGTCGTACTCTGCGAATGTTGTAGAGCATGAACCTACAGGAACGGGTCACCGCCTTGATGTTAGTTGAGAACGACAGGGTGTTGTCCAGGATCACGCCAAGGTTCTTAGCACTCTGGGAGGAGGACACAATGGATTTGTCAACCGTGATGGCGAGATCATGGAACGGGCAGTCCTTCCCCGGGAGGAAGAGCAGCTCCGTCTTGCCGAGGTTCAGCTTGAGGTGGTGATCCGTCATCCACACTGATATGTCTGCCAGACATGCAGAGATGCGATTCACCACCTGGTTATCAGAGGGGGGAAAGGAGAAGATTAATTGTGTGTCGTCTGCATAGCAATGATAGGAGAGACCATGTGAGGATATGACAGAGCCAAGTGACTTGGTGTATAGCGAGAATAGGAGAGGGCCTAGAACAGAGCCCTGGGGGACACCAGTGGAGAGAGCACGTGGTGCGGAGACAGATTCTCGCCACGCCACCTGGTAGGAGCGACCTGTCAGGTAGGACGCAATCCAAGCGTGGGCCGCGCCGGAGATGCCCAGCTCAGAGAGGGTGGAGAGGAGGATCTGATGGTTCACAGTATCAAAGGCAGCCGATAGGTCTAGAAGGATGAGAGCAGAGGAGAGAGAGTTAGCTTTAGCAGTGCGGAGCACCTCCGTGACACAGAGAAGAGCAGTCTCAGTTGAATGACTAGTCTTGAAACCTGACTGATTTGGATCAAGAAGGTCATTCTGAGAGAGATAGCAGGAGAGCTGGCCAAGGACGGCACGTTCAAGAGTTTTGGAGAGAAAAGAAAGAAGGGATACTGGTCTGTAGTTGTTGACATCGGAGGGATCGAGTGTAGTTTTTTTCAGAAGGGGTGCAACTCTCGCTCTCTTGAAGACGGAAGGGACGTAGCCAGCGGTCAAGGATGAGTTGATGAGCGAGGTGAGGTAAGGGAGAAGGTCTCCGGAAATGGTCTGGAGAAGAGAGGAGGGGATAGGGTCAAGCGGGCAGGTTGTTGGGCGGCCGGCCGTCACAAGACGCGAGATTTCATCTGGAGAGAGAGGGGAGAAAGAGGTCAAAGCACAGGGTAGGGCAGTGTGAGCAGAACCAGCGGTGTCGTTTGACTTAGCAAACGAGGATCGGATGTCGTCGACCTTCTTTTCAAAATGGTTGACGAAGTCATCAGCAGAGAGGGAGGAGGGGGGAGGAGGGGGAGGAGGATTCAGGAGGGAGGAGAAGGTGGCAAAGAGCTTCCTAGGGTTAGAGGCAGATGCTTGGAATTTAGAGTGGTAGAAATTGGCTTTAGCAGCAGAGACAGAAGAGGAGAATGTAGAGAGGAGGGAGTGAAAGGATGCCAGGTCCGCAGGGAGGCGAGTTTTCCTCCATTTCCGCTCGGCTGCCCGGAGCCCTGTTCTGTGAGCTCGCAATGAGTCGTCGAGCCACGGAGCAGGAGGGGAAGACCGAGCCGGCCTGGAGGATAGGGGACATAGAGAGTCAAAGGATGCAGAAAGGGAGGAGAGGAGGGTTGAGGAGGCAGAATCAGGAGATAGGTTGGAGAAGGTTTGAGCAGAGGGAAGAGATGATAGGATGGAAGAGGAGAGAGTAGCGGGGGAGAGAGAGCGAAGGTTGGGACGGCGCGATACCATCCGAGTAGGGGCAGTGTGGGAAGTGTTGGATGAGAGCGAGAGGGAAAAGGATACAAGGTAGTGGTCGGAGACTTGGAGGGGAGTTGCAATGAGATTAGTGGAAGAACAGCATCTAGTAAAGATGAGGTCAAGCGTATTGCCTGCCTTGTGAGTAGGGGGGGAAGGTGAGAGGGTGAGGTCAAAAGAGGAGAGGAGTGGAAAGAAGGTGGCAGAGAGGAATGAGTCAAAGGTAGACGTGGGGAGGTTAAAGTCACCCAGAACTGTGAGAGGTGAGCCATCCTCAGGAAAGGAACTTATCAGGGCGTCAAGCTCATTGATGAACTCTCCAAGGGAACCTGGAGGGCGATAAATGATAAGGATGTTAAGCTTGAAAGGGCTGGTAACTGTGACAGCATGGAATTCAAAGGAGGCGATAGACAGATGGGTCAGGGGAGAAAGAGAGAATGTCCACTTGGGAGAGATGAGGATCCCAGTGCCACCACCCCGCTGACCAGAAGCTCTCGGGGTGTGCGAGAACACGTGGGCAGACGAGGAGAGAGCAGTAGGAGTAGCAGTGTTATCAGTGGTAATCCATGTTTCCGTCAGTGCCAAGAAGTCGAGGGACTGGAGGGAAGCATAGGCTGAGATGAACTCTGCCTTGTTGGCCGCAGATCGGCAGTTCCAGAGGCTGCCTGAGACCTGGAACTCCACGTGGGTCGTGCGCGCTGGGACCACCAGGTTAGAGTAGCAGCGGCCACGCGGTGTGAAGCGTTTGTATGGTCTGTGCAGAGAGGAGAGAACAGGGATAGACAGACACATAGTTGACAGGCTACAGAAGAGGCTACGCTAATGCAAAGGAGATTGGAATGACAAGTGGACTACACGTCTCGAATGTTCAGAAAGTTAAGCTTACGTTGCAAAAAATCTTATTGACTAAAATGATATAGTACTGCTGGCTGGTGAAATAGGCTAGCTAGCAGTGGCTGCGTTGTTGACTTTGTTTGAAAGTGTAGCTGGCTAGGTAACCTCTAACTGGCTAGGTAACCTCGACAATTACTCTAGACTACACAATTATCTTGGATACAAAGACGGCTATGTAGCCAGCTAAGATCAAACAAATCAAACTGTTGTACTGTAATGAAATGAAATGTAATACTACCTGTGGAGCAAAGCGGAATGCAACTACTCGCTCCAACCCGGAAGTGCGTATCGTAGAGGGAGAGGCAATCACATATAGACTTGATAGACTGGCCAGGCTCGGCCCAACACATGTAGCAGTCTTAAACGGGTCATTGCTACTGTCACTGACAGTTCACTGCTGATGACCGGCTACAGGGAAGGGGGGGATAACTAGTTAGTTGCACAACTGAATGCATTCAACCGAAATGTGTTTTCCGCATTTAACCCAACCCCGCTATCAGAGAGGTCATGTCGTGTGTGTTGGTGTGATAACAGAATCAGAGCTACGATGGAGTGTCAGGCAGTGTATGGCACGAATGCTGTGATTGCTTTGTGTGTGTGTGTAGTGAGACGTGTGTGTGATGTTGACAGGCACCCAACTGTCGCATTGATAGTCACCCCACTAGCAGAGCCACCGACTATACACCCAGCGGTGACAAGATTTGAAGGTTGGGTTACACAAAAAATCGTCCATATCTATTTTCAATATGCAGTATATGCTCCAGCTAATGTTGTAGAAATTAGACAATATGGTAGTTATAGTAGGATAATGTTTTAGGAAAGGGATGTGATTCCCCAAATTACTTTGACCTAATTAATTAATGGCATGATTAAAACATAATTGCCTCAGTCTGTCCCTGTTCCCGTAGGCTGTTGCTCGTCTCTCTCTCGCTCACCCTCTCTCTGATTTCTTTGGTAATGTCGTTTTTCTCATCACAAGCAATACATATTTGAAGGAAAGTGGGGTTTGTTTTTTGGGGTCTGATCTCAATATTGCAGTAGCCTACATTTTTTAGGGATTACACCCTCCTCACTGTTCACTGTTTGACTTGATTGATTCTAGGAGCTCTTTTTAAGAGCAGTTATCTCTGTGTGTGTGTGTTACTGTTTGAGTCCTCTGAGTGTGTTTGTTACTGGTTGGGGACTTTGTGTTCATTAGGGCTGGTAAGAATAGGGAGGGAGTGGTCTAATCTACTGGGTGGTGAGGTTCAGGGTAAGCCACTCTGGTGGTCAGTCAGTGTAGGACAGGGGGGCTTACAGGTCTGCTGCTATGTGCCGGGGCCTAGCCCAGACACCCCAACCCCCACACCCCTCCCTGCCCCTTGCACTCTGGATCCAATCTTCTTACATCGCTGACAGTGGGTACATAGATAAACCAGAACTGGATTAATGGTTAGGGCTGTGTAGCTCCCTGCCCCCCCCCCAAATCCCACCCCCCACCTCTCTTTGTCTCCTCCAGCCCATTCCCTTTGAGTTTGTTGTTTTAGTATTCTTCATCTCATAAGACAATAGCTGTGTTCGAAAGTCATACTATCCGCACTAACCGTACTATTTGAGATTTGAAGTCAGAAGTTTACATACACTTAGGTTGGAGTCATTAAAACTCCTTTTTCAACCACTCCACATACTTCTTGTTAGCAAATTATAGTTTTTCCAAGTCAGTTAGGACATCTACTTTGTGCATGACACAAGTAATTTTTCCAAAAATTGTTTACAGACAGATTATTTCACTTATAATTCACTGTATCACAATTCCAGTGGGTCAGAAGTTTACATACATATGTACCTGTGGATGTATTTCAAGGCCTACCTTTCAGCTCAGTGCCTCTTTGCTTGACACCATGGGAAAATCAAAAGAAATCACCCAAGACCTCAGAAAACAATTTGTAGACCTCCACAAGTCTGGTTCATCATGTTGTGGGGGTGCTTTGCTGCAGGAGGGACTGGTGCACTTCACAAAATAGATGGCATCATGAGCCAGGACAATTATGTGGATATGTTGAAGCAACATCTCAAGACATCAGTCAGGAAGTTAAAGCTTGGTCGCAAATGGGTCTTCCAAATGGACAATGACCCCAAGCATACTTCCAAAGTTGTGGCAAAATGGTTTTAGGACAACAAAGTCAAGGTATTGGAGTGGCCATCACAAGCCCTGACCTCAATCCTATAGAAAATGTGTGGGCAGAACTGAAAAAGCGTGTGTGAGCAAGGAGGCCTACAAACCTGACTCAGTTACACCAGCTCTGTCAGGAGGAATGGGCCAAAATTCACCCAATTCATTGTGGGAAGCTAGTGGAAGGCTACACAACATTTGACCCAAGTTCAACAATTTAAAGGCAATGCTACCTAATACGAATTGAGTGTATGTGAACTTCTGACCCACTGGGAATGTGATGAAAGAAATAATAGCTGAAATAAATCATTCTCTCTACTATTATTCTGACATTTCACTTTCTTAAAATAAGTGTTGATCCTAACTGATCTAAAACGGGGATTTTTAGTCAGATTAAATGTCAGGAATTGTGAGAAACTGTGTTTAAATGTATTTGGCTAAGGTGTATGTAAACTTCCTACTTCAACTGTAAATTGAGTATGTAGTATGCTTTTTGGTCATAGTATGGATATAGTTAGTATGCCAAAAGATCCCGGATGTCGTACTAAATTCAACAAATTACGAATTATACAAGCAGTGGACACTATTTCTGTGCTTTTAGGACCCATAATGCAATACTTCAGAAAATGTACTTGGCCTCACAACATTTTCAGATTTTAAGAAAATAGCAGAATATATGAAGCCTAAGTATACTTAAGCCTAAGTAATAAAGTAATGACTTTTCAAATAAGTTCAAATAAATATGTTGGTTGACAATTTGTAGTTTGTAGTCAATTTGTAGTTCTTATTAACCTCATAGCATTACAGCAGTATGTACCGGTATGTTGGCTACTGATACATCGAACTTGCCAGGCAGTATATTAACTGTATTCGAACAAACCACCCAATGTTTATTGACTTGATTAGTCATGTAATTTTTAGCTTAGTGATATAGTTGTTGTGCGTTCCTAATGGACATTGTTAAATCTACTCCGATTTCAGAGCACTCTCATCTGTGTGCCAGAGCCAGAATAACTGATGAATTTACGAATGCTCAACACCTGTTGAATATATGGCCGGTGTCAATAAAAGTTGCAAAACAATGCGTAATTAAATTGTTGCCAGCAGCACAGTTAGTCACCAATGCTCAGGATAACATGAAAACAGCCTAACCAGCTCTGCTAGGGCGAATACATGGTCAGAGTGGGGTGTTCTCTCATTTGTGTCTGGAAATAGCTAGCAAGCTAGCCAACGTTAGCTTGAGTGTTTGACTGCTGTTGTGATGTCAGAACACAGGATCAATCCTACTTCTCTGCCAAAACGTCCAGTGACGCGCTCCGGGAGCGTAACGCTCTGAATTTACGAATGGACAATCTGAAAACGCTCTGGATTTACGAAGCCCAGAGCGCGCTCTGGCACTCACATTGAATTTACGAACTCACCAGTACTCGTAAAATGTCTGGCTAGTCATTTGTTATGCTAACAAGCTAGCAAGTGGTTGCATAGCAACAGCATCAACTTCCGGTAGACAAGCGAAGCGCTAGTACGCTCAAAATAAAGAATTCCTTTCGTTTACAGTATACTAAAATGAACTAATACTATGTAGTAAACTCAGCAAAAAAAGAAACATCCCCTCACTGTCAACCGCGTTTTTTTTCTATTTTATTTTGTAAATATTTGTAAGAACATAAGATTCAACAACTGAGAGACAAACTGAACAAGTTCCACAGACATGTGATTAACAGAAATTGAATAATATGTCCCTGAACAAAGGGGGGGTCAAAATCAAAAGTAACAGTCAGTATCTGGTGTGGCCACCAGCTGCATTAAAACTACTTCGGGATTGGTGTCCCTTCCACTGGACGGTTGAGCTAACGTAGGCTAATGCGATTAGCATGAGGTTGTAAGTAGCAAGAATTTCCCAGGACATAGACATATCTGATATGGGCAGAAAGCTTAAATTCTTGTTCATCTAACTGCACTGTCCAATTTACAGTAGCTATTACAGTGAAAGAATACCATGCTATTGTTTGAGTATAGTGCACCATTTTGAACATGAAAAGTTATTAATAAACAAATTAAGCACATTTGGGCAATCTTGATACAACATTTTGAACAGAAATGTTATATTCTACTACATTCCTTACAATTCCATAAACGTCAACGTGTTTCCTTTCAAATGGTACCAAGGAAATGCATATCCGTGCCTGAGCCACAGGCCCTGAAGGGGTTGGGTATGTCATTTTAGGCGAACATAAAAAAAAAAAAAAAAAGGGCTAATTCTTTTAAGTACTGCAGTGCATCTTCTCATGGACTGCACCAGATTTGCCAGTTCTTGCTGTGAGATGTTACCCCACTCTTCCACCAAGGCACCTGCAAGTTCCCGGACATTTCTGAGGGGAATGGCCCTAGCTCTCACCCTCCGATCCAACAGGTCCCAGACGTGCTCAATGGGATTGAGATTCGGGCTCTTTGCTGGCCATGGCAGAACACTGACTATCCTGTCTTGCAGGAAATCACACACAGAACAAGCAGTATGGCTGGTGGCATTGTCATGCTGGAGGGTCATGTCAGGATGAGCCTGCAGGAAGGGTACCACATGAGGGAGGAGGATGTCTTCCCTGTTACGCACAGCGTTGAGATTGCCTGCAATGACAACAAGCTCAGTCCGATGATGCCGTGACGCACTGCCCCAGACCATGACGGACCCTCCACCTCCAAATCGATCCCGCTCCAGAGTACAAGCCTCGGTGTAACGCTCATTTCTTCGATGATATACGTGAATCGGACCATCACCCCTGGTGAGACAAAACCGCGACTCGTCAGAGAAGAGCACTTTTTGCCAGTCCTGTCTGTTCCAGCGACGTTGGGTTTGTGCCCATAGGCAAAGTTGTTGCCGGAGATGTCTGGTGAGGACCTGCCTTACAACAGGCCTACAAGCCCTCAGTCCAGCTACTCTCAGCCACTTACCAGTCTGTAAATGTTTATTTTAGTCAGAGTGCAAGAGGGCATTGGAGGTGTTCTGGCTGCATATCAGTCTTCCTGTCTTCATTGAATTACTGCACTCACAGCACCCTTTTTTTCATTCTCTTCCCTCCTTCCCCTCTTGTGTCTCTTCACTCAAACTCCTTACGGTAATTGAAAGGGGGATAATCTTTATCTCGGCTGGCAGGGCCAGAACCCCTCATGATGGCCATTGGAAGAGCTTGTTGTTGGCCAGGACCCCTCCTGGTTGCAAATGGGGAAGCTTGTAGTTGTAGCCGGCCAGTGAATCCCCAGGGTCTTATTGATGGGAATGCGGGAAGCAGAAACCATGACAGCGAGTGTGTTTCACCACCATTTCTCTCTGTAGAGGCAACATAACCAACTGAAATCAGCTAGCTACAGTTGATAACAGTGGAACTCCAACAAACTTTGGCTGGTGTCATTCCACCCACCCAGCATGCCCTTGTCCTTGGCCATCCCCTCCCTACAGTGGATATGCAGTAAAACCCAAACTGCTGCTAATGCTACCTAGCAAAAAAAAAAGACCCCCCCCCCCCCCCCCCCCCCCCAAATCAATACTTGGAATCAAAGTATCGATACTATATAGTCCAAAAATGATATTGCGACATGCAACGTTATTGATCCCCCATCACGAGTGATTGGCCCAAAAATGTGGATATGTCTGTACATGCCGCTGTGTTGGGCCGTTCAGGACAAAGGTCTAGCTGATGTGGCAGGACGTCCCCACCTGGCCGGGGGAAAGGGAATTGTTTCGTACAGAAAGGCTGCCTGTGTCGATCAGTTATCTACCCAGGACTGATCACACGCAGGTCACTGAAAGGACGAGGGAGGGAGAGAGAGAGTAAAGAAGCGTGCAAGGGAAAAGTGTGTTTGGGAGTTGGATAATGTGTGTGTACTGTATGTCATATAGTTGGAGAATGATGTGTGTTTTGTGTATCTAACTGTTTAGAAAACGGCAAAGAAATAGCTTTGTATCTTTTTATATGGTCCTGCTATCCTTCTACAGCTAAATGTTTTGATGTCCAAAATGTTATATCACTGGATTGGTCTGAGCTTGAGCTTTGTGTCAAACAGTACAGCGCCTTATCAAGGCTACGGGGTTCAGCTTGTGGTCATGTTATTGTGTGTTTTCTGTGTGACAGGCATGGCAGCTGTGTGTGTGTGTGTGTGTGTGTGTGTGTGTGTGTGTGAGGCAGGCAGGCAGGCAGGCAGGGCAGGGCAGGCCTGCCTTAAAGCTGGTTATGTCGTTCCCTTTTGAACAAGCCTCCCATGTGAATGCAGCAGCACAGTATGGATGACAGGACAACACTGCTCTGGCCCTAGACTGGGACTGGACACAGCAGAACAATGACCTTTTCTCTCTGTTCTGGGGATGGATGGATGGATGGAGGGAGTGCTGGTGGCGGCTGGGCCATGGGACGACTGGATGACCTATGGCCCAGATGAGCAGGACACTGTGCCTTCCTCCATCAGCACAATGCACCTCTGTCACACACACACCCTGAGTCATGCTAGGGGGTAATGTTGTAGCTGCCAAGGACAGACTGAAGCAGGCGGAGACAGGACAGGGGGTCCATTCTTCCTCATCTTGTTGGATGCCTAGAACTATAAGCTACAATGTTTCATAAGGCATCATGTTTCAGTTGAGAATCCATTATTAAGGAACATCCATCAGTTTTGAGATTGAAGATCTAATATACATCATGTCGTGTTAGAGTGCAGGGCACTACAGTGGGTAGTGCGAATGCCTCAGTACATCACTGGGGCCAAGCTTCCTGCCATCCAGGACCAGTGGGCCAAGCTTCCTGCCATCCAGGACCTCTATACCAGGCGGTGTCAAAGGAAGGCCCTAAAAATTGTCAAAGACTCCAGCCACCCTAGTCATAGACTGTTCTCTCTGCTACCGCACGGCAAGCGGTACCGGAGCGCCAAGTCTAGGACCAAGAGGCTTCTAAACAGCTTCTACCCCCAAGCCGTAAGACTTCTGAACATCTAGTCAAATGGCTACCCAAACTGTTTGCATTTCCCCCCTCCCCTCTCCACACCACTGCCACTCTCTGTTGTCATCTATTCATAGTCACTTTAATTAACTCTACCTACATGTACATACTACCTCAACTAACCGGTGTCCCTGCACATTGACTCTGTACCGGCAAACCCCTGTACATATTGTTATTTTTTACTGCTGCTCTTTTATTACTTGTTACTTTTATCTCTTATTCTTATCTGTATTTTTTAAAACTGCACTGTTAGTTAGGGGCTCGTAAGTAAGCATTTCACTGTAAGGTTTACATCTGTTGTATTCGGCCCATGTGACTAATAAAATTGGATTTGATTTGAGTAGGCAATTTTAACTCTCCCATTATACCAATTTGACAAAATATGGCAAGATGGAATTGGGTTGTATTGTATTGTACAAGGTTGAAAATCAAATTTCCCCAGCATGTCCTAAACCGTGTGTCCTGGATTCACACTGGCTCCATCCCTCCACCGCGATAATAAAATGTTCTGTCTGTAAAGGGCAGAGCTGAATGTGTGTGTCGGCTCTGCGACGGGTCTCTGCTATCTGCCTGCGCCAAAAACAGATGTTGCTTTGGTCTCCAGTCTACTACTATACTATCGGTCTCTGTTCTATACCAACCCATGCTTTGTCTATCCATCTTCTCCTCCCTCCTCATTCCCTCCTCTCCGCCTCAGGCCTCCTACATCTATCTCTCCATCCTTTCCCAGTCACAGACGTCTGTGACATCTAGTCTAAATGGCATTGCCCAAGCTTGTGAATGTTCAAAGAAAACCTTTTATGGCAGTTGTTATCCAAATTTTCCTGCTTAGCTTTTTACTAGTATGTTCATGTCAAGGTTGAACTGTTAAAGTGAAAGGATAGAGCTTTTTAACATCCTATTGATTCTTTTTTTTAATCATTTCAAACATCACTTATCAGAAAAAGGTTGCTTTTGCCATTCCTCTTAAAAGCCTTCCTGTTTCGCTTGCTGAAGGCAGTCTTCTGTTTTTCCTATACTACTAGTGTCTACTAAATATGCTAAGTAATCAATGCAACAGGAAATCGCTGCAACCAGTCTCTCGCCGCGCCTCTACTCAAGACATCAGATGCTGTATCACGTCCTCTCTGTTCTAAAAATGACTGCCACAGTGGCAGTTTGGGGTTTAGTCTTGCCAGATGCTGCCATTTCCCTTTGGGGTGTCTCTCTCATGTTCAAAGGAGCCCAGACCTAGCCTAGTCCCAATACTGTCAGCAAAATAATGAGAGAAGAGATAGTTACAACAGATAGCGTATGGAACCGGGCTAACCCAGGTCTTACTGGCTACCTTATGTGCCCACCATCTCCGTTGTCTGTCAACGTATGAGCCTCAGGGAAATCATTGGCTCAGTCAGGTTTTCCAGGTATGAAACCTCTGTGCGGCCGAGCCCTAATTCTAGTGGGGTTTCAGCCAGCACCATGGGGAAGTACTCAGAGAGGGTTAATACCAACCGGAGAGCTGTGAATAATTCAGTCAGTTTGGAGGAGCTGTTGCCACACATACCCTTACTGAGGGATCCTATAGCACTGTGCAAAGGGTGAAGAGGGCCCCTCTCTGTTTGTGTGTGTGTGAAAAATGTGCCACTTCAACCTCACACAGGCACCAGGGTGGCAGGTATCTGGGTCACACTGGAAGAGGATCATTAAAATGTCTCTTCGGAATCCACACACATAATTCACTCAATCTGTGGCGTGCCATCCTCTCAGGTATTTCCTGCCTGTGCTTAAAACAGAAATTAAATTGTAAGAGATGAAAGCACAATTTTCTCAGTGTGTTTGCGTTTGCAGCCGCTCCTAGGCTCTTCTGAGGTAATGACTTGTGTGTTTGTATGCTGCGGAGAGGGAGAGACTGTTAGTACTGCATTTGTCTCTGGCATTGAGGACATTATGAAAGATTTAACTGGTTGAATGTCGGCCTACTCTCTCCTACTCCAACACTTTGCCTAATGTTGACCAGTATTGAGAGATCCTCAGCCCAAGGCTCCCTACGACTGGGTAAACATAGAGTTGAGGTGTGCTAGTACTGACAGAAAGACACCCTTCCTAGCCGGTAAGGAGAGCAGGAGAACAGCCTTTTTTCTGGCTAAAGCCTTGTCCTGCACCGTTCAACAGAGAGGTGGTGGGGTCAGCATCGATCTGGCCTGCTATCCACACATCTACCGAGAGGAGAGACGTATTTTAATAGGACCTCTCCTTATCTGAATCAGACAGAATTACCATATTACCTTTTTAGCACTCTTATAATTGCCTTCCTTTTCGCTGCTCAGTATTCATGTGTCAATAGCTTTGAAGGAGTCATGAATCCTAAATGAATCCACCACTCTACTGAAACACTGTGCTGTACGTCAATGAGCTACTCTAGCTGACAGATCCACATTATGTGCTGGTTAAACTGCCAACTGGTTGTTTGGTGTATTCTATTCCATACTTCCTGTTTTGTATGTTGACAGGCTAGAGGGAGGGTGTTGTGGGAGTGAAACAGTGGTCTCAATGTCTTTTCGGGGACTTCGGAATTTCTGGTTTCCCACCTCCGGAATGTGACCGCCATTCCAAAGATGGACAGGGATAGAACCTGGGAATGAATGGCAAGTGTCGCAGTCGGGATGTTTAGATGTCATTTTCCTGAGTGGACATTGTTTGATAGACACAGCCTGGTTAGTCAATCTGTCAGATAAGCTTAACTGTTTAGTAAATGTTGGTAATGCATGTAGTCTATCGTCAAAGTTCTCAGTGTGTAGGTCTTTTTTCCTGGACAGATGATCCATTTAAATGGGTGCCAAGCTCAGCCACAAGGCTGGTTCACTGTTGACAGTAGTATTACACAAATGCCACTGCTAATCTTGATAAGCTTCTCCAACAAACCACTAGATTTCTTCCCAATTTGATTGCTGTTTCTGGATGTTATTTGTTAGAAAGGGAGTGAAATGAATAACTTGTTTTTATGACTGCTGTTCTTTTGTATGATTGTGGAAACACCTTTAGAGGATTTATGAGAGAGCTATTCTTGTTTATCAAAGTTCAATTGACAACATTATAAGACATATATTCCTAGAGTAACATTAGCAGCATGTACGACCACACCCTTAGATTATGCCTTTTGCTCTATTTCTATTTTGTTGAATTTGAAGAAATAACGATCAATAATTGAACAGATTATTCCCAGTTACATTAGGAGGAGCATGTAGATGTGTGCAAGTGATCAAATGTCCTTCTGTATACCTAGAGCATGTGAACCAGTAACTTCTACCACCCAGGGGTCATAACTTCTGACCTTTTGTGGCCTGCTGGCTGACCACACAGTATGACTACCCGTTTAACTTCTCTCTGTCTCTGTTGCTCTCTCTCGCTGTTGCTCTCTCTCGCTGTTGCTCTCTCTCGCTGACGCTCTCTCTCTCTCTCGCTCTCTCTCTCTCTCGCTCTCTCTCTCTCTCTCTCTCTCTCGCTCTCTCTCTCTCTTTGTCGCTCTCTCTGTCGCTCTCTCTGTCGCTCTCTCTATCGCTCTCTCTCTCTGTCGCTCTCTCTCTTTCTCTGTCGCTCTCTCTCTGTCTCTCTCTCTCTCTCTTTTCAATGGGCTTTATTGGCATGGGAAACATATGTTTACATTGCCAAAGCAAGTGAAATAAACAATTAACAGTAAACATTACACTGACAAAAGTTCCAAAACTGTCATATTAAGTCTGTGATGGCATTGCATGGAACTTCCTTCCATCTCATATTGCTCAAATAAACAGCAAACCTGGTTTCAAAAGACAGAAAGCAACACTTCGCGGCACAACACCTGTCCCCTATTTGACCTAGATAGTTTGTGCGTATGCATTGATATGTAGGCTACGTGTCTTTAAAAAAAGTATGTAGTTCTGTCCTTGGGGGGATCCTAATAAACTCCCATATCTTTGGTATTAGTATTTTATCAAAATTGGGTTTGTTTTTTGTATTCCTTGTGGGTCTGTTTTATCTGAGGAAAATATGTCTCTCTAATATGGTCATACATTTGGCAGGAGGTTAAGAAGTGCAGCTCAGTTTCCACTTCATTTTGTGGGCAGTGTGCACATAGGCAGACCTGGCCCTCAAGAGAAGACAGGCTATGGCGGCCTTTCTCAATAGCAGGGCTATGCTCACTGAGTCGGTACATAGTCAAAGCTTTCCATTAGAGGTCGACAGATTTATGATTATTCAACGCCGATACCGATTATTGGAGGACCAAAAAAAGCCGATACTGATTAATCGTACGTTAAAAAAAAAAAAAAAAAAAAATCAGGTCGGAAGTTTACATACTCTTAGGTTGGAGTCATTAAAACTTGTTTTTCAACAACTTCACACATTTCTTGTTAACAAACTATAGTTTTGGCAAGTCGGTTAGGACATCTACTTTGTGCATGACACAAATAATTTTTCCAACAATTGTTTACAGACAGATTATTTCACTTATACATCCCACTGGAATCACACAATTCCAGTGGGACAGAAGTTTACATACATTAAGTTGACTGTGCCTTTAAACAGCTTGGAAAATTCCAGAAAATGACATCATGGCTTTAGAAGCTTCTGATAGGCTAATTGACATAATCAATTGGAGGTGTACCTGTGGATGTATTTCAAGGCCTACCTTCAAATTCAGTGCCTCTTTACTTGACATCATGGGAAAATTGACATAAACAATTGGAGGTGTACCTGTGGATGTATTTCAAGGCCTACCTTCAAATTCAGTGCCTCTTTACTTGACATCATGGGAAAATTGACATAATCAATTGGAGGTGTACCTGTGGATGTATTTCAAGGCCTACCTTCAAATTCAGTGCCTCTTTGCTTGACATCATGGGAAAAGCAAAAGAAATCAGCCAAAACCTCCACAAGTCTGGTTCATCCTTGGGAACATTTTCCAAACGCCTGAAGGTACCACGTTCATCTGTACAAACAATAGTACACAAGTATAAACACAATGGGACCACGCAGCCGTCATAACGCTCAGGAAGGAGACGCGTTCTGTCTCCTAGAGATAAACGTACTTCGTTGCGAAAAGTGCAAATCAATCCCAGAACAGCAGCAAAGGACCTTGTGAAGATGCGGGAGGAAACATGAACAAAAGTATCTATATCCACAGTAAAACGAGTCCTATATCGACATAACCTGAAAGGCCGCTCAGCAAGGAAGAAGCCACTGCTCCAAAACCACCATAAAAAAGCCAGACTACATTTTGCAACTGCACATGGGGGCAAAGATCATACTTTTTGGAGAAATGTCCTCTGGTCTGATGAAACAAAAATACAACCGTTTTGGAGGAAAAAGGGGGAGGCTTGCAAGCCAAAGAACACCATTCCCACTGTGAAGCACGGGGGTGGCAGCATCATGTTGTGGGGGTGCTTTGCTGTAGGAGGGACTGGTGCACTTCACAAAATAAATGGCATCATGAGGCAGGAAAATTATGTGGATATATTGAAGCAACGTCTCAAGACGTCAGTCAGTAAGATCAAGCTTGGTTGCAAATGACTCTTCCAAATAGACAATGACCCCAAGCATACTTCCAAAGTTGTGGCAAAATGGCTTAAGGACAACAAAGTCAAGGTATTGGAGTGGCCATCACAAAGCCCTGACCTCAATCCTATAGAAAATGTGTGGGCAGAACTGAAAAAGCGTGTGCGAGCAAGGAGGCCTACAAACCTGACTCAGTTACACCAGCTCTGTCAGGAGGAATGGGCCAAAATTCACCCAACTTATTGTGGGAAGCTTGTGGAAGGCTACCTGAAACGTTTGACCCAAGTTGAACAATTTAAATGCAATGCTACCAAATACTAATTGAGTGTATGTGAACTTCTGACCCACTGGGAATGTGATGAAAGAAATAAAAGCTGAAATAAATCATTCTCTCTACTATTATTCTGACATTTCACATTCTTAAAATAGTGTGGTGATCCTAACTGACCTAAGACAGGGAATTTTAACAAGGATTATATGTCACGAATTGTTGAAAAACTGAGTTTAAATGTATTTGGCTAAGGTGTATGTAAACTTCCGACTTCAACTGTGTGTGTGTGTGTGTGTGTGTGTGTGTGTGTGTGTGTGTGTGTGTGTGTGTGTGTGTGTGTGTGTGTATGTATATATATATTTGTGATAATGACAATTACAACAATACTGAATGAACACTTTTATTTTAACTTAATATAATCCATAAATAAAAATCTATTTAGTCTCAAATAAATAATGAAACATTTTCAATTTGTTTTAAATAATGCAATAACACAGTGTTGGAGAAGAAAGTAATAGTGCAATATGTGCCATGTAAAAGTTCCTTATGAAAGCTGGTGGTTCCTTTTAACATGAGTCTTCAATAGGTATTATAGTGGCCGATTTTAATTAGGGCCGATTTCAAGTCTTCAAGTAATGGTCTTCACACAGTAAGCAACGAGCCAGGTGGCCCAAACTGCTGCATATACCCTGACTCTGCTTGCGCAGAATGCAAGAGAAGTGACACAATTTCCCTAGTTAATATTGCCTGCTAATATATTTAATTTATTTTAACTAAATATGCATTTTTTACTTGTGTATTGATTTTAAGAAAGACATTGATGTTTATGGTTAGGTACATTTGTTCAACGAATGTGCTATTTTCACAAATGCGCTTGTTAAATCATCACCAGTTTGGCGAAGTAGGCTGTGATTCCATGATAAATTAACAGGCACTGCATTGATTATATGCAACGCAGAACAAGCTAGTTAACCTAGTAATATCATCAACCATGTGTAGTTAACTAGTGATTATGTGAAGATTGATTGTTTTTTTATAAGATCATTTTAATGCTAGGTAGTAACTTACCTTGGCTCCTTGCTGCACTCGCGTAACAGGTGGTCAGCCTGCCACGCAGTCTCCTCGTGGAATGCAATGTAATCGGTCATAACCGGTGTCCAAAAATGCCGATTACCGATTGTTATGAAGTCTTGAAATCGGCCCTAATTAATGGGCCGACCTCTACTTTGCATAAGTTTGGGTCAGTCACTGTGGTCAGGTATTCGGAATTCTGCATGCAGTTTCAATTTGATGTTTATCCCATTTTGTGAATTCTTGGTTGGTGAGCGGACCCCAGACTGCACACATTCAATTGTATTTGTCACATGCGCCGAATACAGTGAAATGCTTACGCCCTTAACCTTAACCAACAATGCAGTTTTAAGAAAATAGCTAAAAAAAGAAGAGCTAAGAATAACAAATAATTAAAGAGCAGCAGTAAATAACAATAGCGGGGCTATATACAGGGGGTACCGGTACAGAGTCAATGTGCGGGGGCACCAGTTTCGAGGTAATTGAGGTTACATGTAGGTAGTTGTTAAAATGACTATGCATAGATAATAACAGAGTAGCAGCCGCGTAGAAGGGGGGGGGTGGGGGGGCGGCAATGCAAATAGTTTGGGTAGCCATTTGATTAGCTGTTCAGAAGTCGTATAACTTGGGGGTAGAAGCTGTTTAGAAGCCTCTTGGACCTAGACTTGGTACTCCGGTACCGCTTGCTGTGCGGTAGCTCTCTCTCCCTCTCTCTCACCCCCCTCTCCACCCCTCTTTCTCTCTCAGCCCCTCTTTCTCTCTCTCCCTCTCTCTTACCCCCCCCTCTCCACCCCTCTTTCTCTCTCAGCCCCTCTCTGTCATCCCTCTCACTCTCTCTCACTCTGTCGCTCTCACTCTCTCACCCCCTCGCTTTCTACACCTCTCTAACCCCTTCGCTCTCTACACCTCTCTAACCCCCCCGTCTCTCTCACCCCCCCGTCTCTCTCTCATCCCCCGTCTCTCTCTCATCCCCCCTCTCACCCCCTCGCTCTCTCTCGCTCTCACCCCCTCCTCTCTCGCTCACCTCTCTCTCTCACCTCCTCTCTGTTTCTTAAACAAACCCCTGTGGTGACTGAGGTAATTTTGCTAATGAGAACTCCTATTTAAAGAGAACACAGTGGCTGTAAATAGAAATCTTAAGATCCTTTAATCAGTGGCCGACAGAGGCCCCTTCAGTCTCTGAAACAGTACGACACGCTGGTCTCATGCAGGACTGGAGTACTGTTATTGGACTGTGCGAAAAAGACCTGCTGCCTTGGACCCAAATAAGTCTGTTTCTATGTTCGAAACCATGTTCTCCTACCTTAGGACTCCACACTACATAGTAAGTACATACTATATGCTGTCAGCTGTACCTCTGTCGGCAATGTACAATCTATTGGGGCTTAGTTGGTGGAGGGGAACAAGAGTGAATGACTCGCTATAGGGCTGGCCATTGCATTGCAAGCCTATAGGGCTATTTTGTGTGTTGACAGTGTAAGGTATAGGATCTTTCCAATGATATTTGTATACTTTTTGAATCCTTTTCTGACGATATGATAGTTCTGGTATGCGCATGATGAATAAGACTGAGTCATGCCGCGCCTGTTATTTCACCAGACGAGGGCTATCTGAGGTGAGACTTTATTGTCAGAATCCTTCTCAACTTCCAAAGGAATCCTTGTATGATACAAAGAGAGTGGTAGAGAAGAATGACCTTCATTTTACCTGGGGGCACAATGCACTTCAACCTCCAGTAGCTCACTGACATTTATAGGTTTTGTCAGTGGGCAGAGTTGCTGTGTGACTTGACTGTGCCTCAAGGTGGTGAATGTATGTATGTATGTATGTGTGTGTGTGTGTGTTTTTTCAGAAGACTCATCTTGAATAAGTATGTATTCCCTTTCTATCCATATCCCCCCCCCCCCCCCCAGTATTCTCCATTTCCTTTCCTCCACACTGACACACCTGCCATGTGAATACGGTTTGAGGAGAGAATCTATAAATGTGTGCGACCATAGATGTCTATAGATATATCTACATAGTATAATGTCCCCTGGTCCTAGCAGCTGTCAATGAAAACTAGCAGCGTACCCACTGAGGCTTGATAATACCCCCCCCCATACACACACTATTCTCTCCAATTAGGAACAAAGTGACTGAATGAATGCGTGACACTTTCTCCTGACCCCTCTCCTCCCTCCATCTCTCTTCTCTCCCTTGTCATTGTCATGCTTTCTCCCTCTCCTCTGTCATGGGCAGCTGTTCCTCTAGGCAGTCAGGGCTGAATGGCCGTTGTTTCCTCTGTACCAAGAGCCCTTGTTCTCCGGAATGTAGTTGATGTGCCATACAATCAATAGACCTTTGCCCTATTGCCATAATGCCACCATTGCCTCATCACTCCCCGAGTGTCTACTTGGACTGCACCCCTGGTCCCCTGCCACCCAGCTCCACAGTCCGCTTTTGGATCTATCAAAACGCCCAGCATTTTGTGAATAATACTCTTAGGAACTGTAACTCAAATCAACAGACGTCTCCGACAAGCTCAATAAAGATATCAATTATTTAGCAGCAACTAGTAGGCACACCAGAGTCTCAGTGAGAGAACCGTTGTTTTACTCTGCATTTACCGTTTTGCCACTTTCAATGTTTGTTTACATGATACGAAATGTGGCAGGATGTAGACTTGTAATAACGGGTGGAGGTTCGGTTAGCAGATCCCACAACCCTGGTCTGGTGATTCACCACACTGCTGGTGGAAGCTGTTTTACTAACCTGGCGTCTGTTTGTGGTGAAGCCACATCTGACACTGATGTAGGGGGAGTCATTCAGTTAGGCGTCAATGTCAGGCTACACATCCTCAGGGTACCAGTTAGGCTGCTGCCTCAACCAACCCAACAAATATAAACAGCCAGAGTCACGGAGGAGAGTATTGCCAAGCCTCACTATTGTGCTACACAGACGCAAATCTCCTTGTTCAGAGAGTTTAGTGTATAAGACACAGGCACAACCACATTCCTGCCATTTTGTGGAGACTTGTTTGATGTTTTAAAGTGGAACTGACAGCGTTTTAGCAACATGAAATCGTGTTAAAATCTGTTCATATACACCCCCAGGAAGAATATGATGCCTTTGTTTTCCATTTTCTGACAAGCGACCACATGGGTATGCTCATGTTCACGTTGTCATATTCTCATTGGATGTTTGGGAATGACGTAGAGTAAGGCATTTGTGATGATTCTATAGCGGTATAGAGTGGGGAAAGCGGCCATGCATTTGGACAAGTAATAGACACTGCAGTAAATAAAACCGAATAAAAAAAACTTGTCCAGGCCCCGACTACACACACCGGTGCGCCATAGCCAACCAGAGCAACAATAGACCTATTTGCAAATAAGCCATTTGCCACAAGGGCCTGCCATCATTCACTTTGAACTGGACATTGTTTTACAAACAGCAACAGCGCGACTTTAGATTAATTACAGCGCATTCT
Organism: Salvelinus fontinalis; assembly: GCF_029448725.1. Classification (NCBI taxonomy): domain Eukaryota; kingdom Metazoa; phylum Chordata; class Actinopteri; order Salmoniformes; family Salmonidae; genus Salvelinus; species Salvelinus fontinalis. Next base: position 10,945,999 of record NC_074689.1, read on the forward strand.
CCAGAAGCCAGAAAATCCACCTGATTTCTGTAAAGAACCTGACCAAACAACCACGAGCAGGCAGGCTCAGTTCTGCACATCAACAAGATCGACAACTACTGTTAGCCACAGCGAGATTAGCTCAAATCTAACGAGGCAACAGTGGTTAAAACTCTCAAACTTTTTGAGCTTGTAGTTGTGCCGGTAAAAATCGCAACTGATAAACGATGGGGGAATAGTAGCCTGCTCGCCCTTCTGCAGCTTGCCTGCCTACAAATGCATGCATTCCCCAACCCACGTTTTGACAACTGAATGAGAACTTGCCTGCCTGCCCATTTGATCGATGCCATATACATTTGATTGACAACTAAGAGATATGTCGTTCAAGTTCAGCGTAGCTAGCTATAGTAGCAAAGTGATTGACAGCTAACCAAATGACACCCGCATCTCTAGCTGTAGCCACCGAAAAACAATATGGGGAGGGGGGGTCAGTCAGTCACCCATTCATCCAATGACATCCAACATAAAGTTGGTTTTGTAGCATAAACTGAGAATTTGGTATTTTTGATTAATATTATGATTGTCTGTTAGTTTCATCTCGGCACAATGTGAAGGAAGTCATGAAATGAGTGCATGTTTACTTTTAAGCTCTTGGATCGCTGTTTGGCTCGGGTCGATGCCAACTATTCTGTTGTAGCATGTCATGTGCTTGTGTAGGATTCATACTTGATAAGGCTTCCACCAGAGGTTTGAACATCCAAACAGACGAGATGAGAGGCATCAGTCCACCACGCTCATTCTTGGTCTTGAAGAGATACGTTGGTACTTTTATCTACTTTCCCAGATGAACTTGTGGATACCATTTATTATGTCTCTGTCCAGTATGAAGGACGTTAGAGGTAGTTTCGCAAGCCAATGCTAACTAGCGTTAGTGCATTGAATGGAAGTGAATGGCATACAAGTAGTTACCCATCGACTTCCAGTCGTTGAGCTAACGCTAGTTAGCAGTGGCTCGCATAACATCCTTCATACAGGACAAAAATGGTATCCACTGGTTCATCTGACTCTGGGGAAGTAGATAAAGGGCCTCATTGCCAAAATACCAAAGTATCCCTTTAACGCTGATGGATTATAGGAGCTAAGAGTTTCAGCATAGGGAATCATCACACTGTTGACTGTAGTCAAATATCTGAATGACCATAAGATGAATGCACTAAATGTAAGTCGCTCAGAATCTGCTAAATCACAAGTGTAAAAATGTATGGACAAGGAGGTATATGGACACCTTCACAAGTAGACACAAATAAATAGAGATGTGTATGTGGTGTGTTTGTGTGTGTGTGTGTTTGGAGGATGTGAGGACATGCCTGGATTCTTCCATCCGTTCTGAGCCAAAGGGGTTCTGGGAAATCCTTTTGATGTATGTACAGAGCAGACTGAGGTCACAGGACCGATTTTAGGATAAAACCGATCGGTAGCACATTGTTACAATAAAGACTTTTTGAACTGTGCTAGAAAATGGAAAGGATTGCTTGTGTGTTAGGGGGCTGTGGTTAGCTTCTAGATTAGGCCATGGTTATGGGATATTCGGAAGGGCAATTCCACGGTAACAGAATTATGCTTTGACTCAGTTATTTCACTTAAAAATGTACAAGTTTAACAAACCATACAACTCTATCACAAGGACTACTTTTACCAATTTCCGCTGAATAATTAACAAAAACGAATTTAGTGGAAGAACTGTGCAGATGCAAACGTTGGCAACTATGGTCAAATCTCCCTCAGGTTTTTATGTGTCCAAGTTTTCCAAAAACTCTGTTAAATATCTGCTCTGAATTAAAAAGATTCAAAGATGTCTGCAGAAAGAATGGTGTCAGCTATAACATGACACCTTGAGTTTGAAAAAAAGTAAGTGAAGTGGATTTACACCCAGTAATGGAATTACTGTAATGGACTTACATCATGGGTCCCTGATCACAACGCAGCCCAGCAAAGCACAGTAGAGTTCAGTACAATACAGCAGAGTAGGATAGAGTTCAGTACAGTAAAGCAGTGTATAGGACAGTACAATATACTCCACTCTACTTTTCTTTACTATACTGTATTGTGCTGGACTGTACTATATTGTACTGTACTCTACTCACTATACTGCACTGTACTGTCCAAACTTGTAAAACAGGTTTATGATATACACCTTTCAAGCCAAGACGTTTTTCCGGCAACTTCCGCATCCCTACAACTTTTTGCCGTCTTTATATATGAAAGGTTTTGCCGGCGACAAAGCCTCTACTTTTTATTTCCGCCAACCGAGTCATGATTGCGTTAAAGTTCTGCCTACAGCTTAGTATGAAATGTAGCCATAATACATTGGCACGCACTACGCTCTTCAGCTCTTGATGGTTGCTAGGCAGCGCCCGTTACTACTATCCTCCTGGCACTAATACACTTTGCAAGGAATGTCACTTCACCCATCTCTTCGCGTAGCCCACCACATGCACTGTTTTCGAAAGCACAACTGGATGAATAAATAAAGAATTACTGTGGGAATAAATATAACTGAATTATGAAAATATTGGAATAAAGTAGGACGCAATTGAAGGCATCAAATTGTTGCTTACTTAATCTCCCAAGTCATCCACTTGTTCTAATACATTTGAAGCAATAGCCTACAAGTGTGTGGTCAACTACACTGAACTAAAATATAAATGCAACATGCAATAATGTTGTCCCACTCCTCTTCAATGGCTGTGCGAAGCTGATGGATATTAGCGGGGACTGAAACACACTGTCGTACAGGTTGATCCAGAGCATCCCAAACATGCTCAATGGGTGACATGTCTGGTGAGTATGCAGGCTATGGAAGAACTGGGACATTTTCAGCTTCCAGGAATTGTGTACAGATCTTTGTGACATGGGGCCGTGCATTATCATGCTGAAACATGAGGTGATGGAGGTGGATGAATGGCACGACAATGGGCCTCAGGATCTCGTCACGGTATCTCTGCGCATTCAAATTGCCATCGATAAAATCCATTGTGTTCTTTGTCAGTAGTTTATGCCTGCCCATACCATAAACCCACAATCACCATGGGGCACTCTGTTCACAACGTTGACATCAGCAAACCGCTCACCCACACGATGCCATACACGCTGTCTGCCATCTGCCCGGTACAGTTGAAACCGGAATTCATTCTTGAAGAACACACTTCTCCAGCGTGCCAGTGGCTATCGAAGGTGAGCGTTTTACAACTGCAGTCAGGTCAAGACCCTGGTGAGGATGACGAGCACGCAGATGAGCTTCCCTGAGACCATTTCTGACAGTTTGTGCAGAACGTCTTCGGTTGTGCAAACCCACAGTTTCATCAGCTGTCTGGGTGGCTGGTCTGACGATCCCGCAGGTGAAGAATCTGGATGTGGAGGTCCTGGGCTGGCATGGTTACACGTGGTCTGCGGTTGTGAGACCATTTGGACGTACTGCCAAATTCTCAAAAATTAACATTAAATTATCTGGCAACAGCTCTGGTGGACATTCGTGCAGTCAGCATTCCAATTACACGCTCACTCAACTTGAGACATCTGTGGAATTGTGTTGTGTGACAAAACTGCACATTTTAGAGTGGCCTTTTATTTTCCCCAGCACAAGGTGCACCTGTGTTATGATCATGCTGTTTAATCAGCTTCTTGATATGCCACACCTGTGAGGTGGATGGATTATCTTGGCAAAGGAGAAATGCTCACTAACAGGGATAGAAACAAATTTGTGAACAAAGTGTTAGAGAAATAAGCTTTTTGTGCATATGGAACATTTCTGGGATATTTTATTTCAGCTCATGAAACATGGGACCAACACTTTACATGTTGCGTTTAAAATATTAAGCATGCAATACAGTCTAGACCCAGTGAAGTCCAATTATTATGCTTGACCGCGTAAAGGCAGCCTTATAAGCCAACAGAGGTTGTGAAATATGAACACGAGACTCGCATGCTAGGCCGGCTCCCTAACAAAGCGGCATGAGGGTAGGAAAGAATTTAAATGTGGATCTAAAAAGCACGGGCTTGTCTTGGACTGTTTCAAAATATCAAACATTTTGAATGACAGTTGCTGTGAAAATATTATTTGTGTTTTATATTTCATTCTATTCTATAGGCTATTATAAACTGGGTGGTTCGAACCGTGAATGCTGATTTGGCTGAAAGCCGTGGTATTTACAGTACCAGTCAAAAGTTTGGGCACACAGGGGTTTTCTTTATTTTTTATTATTTTCTACATTGTAGAATAATAGTGAAGACATCAAAACTATGAAATAACACATTTGGAATCATGGAGGAACCAAAAAAGTGTTAAACAAATCAAAATATATTTGAGATTTGAGATTCTTCAAAGAAGCCACCCTTTGCCTTGATGACCGCTTTGAAAACAGTGGTTGGTCAACAATAGGGATTCGTCAATTGTCTTTTTAAAAAATTAGAACAATGTTTTCATTGTCTCTGTCTGTTATTTTTTGGGGGGGGAGGACGCTGGCCAGCTAACTGTTGTTGGCAGTTTGGAACTCGCTTTTGTTATTGGTCTATTAATCAATTTACTGGCTGCGAAACTCCCGCCCATACAAACCTCCTGATGAGAAGATTGTGTGTAAATTGTAGCATGAACTAACACCGATCAAAAATGTTCCCACTTTTCATCAGCGGTTGTACAATATGAAGGACAACTGAATTTTTACTGCACTGGGCCTTTAAGCTAACTTCAAAGACGGGAAGTGTTTTTCTAGAGTACATCACAATGTTCTATCCCGCTGGGCACAGGCGGCAATTCATTGTTGAAATGACGTGGAAACCACATTGATTCAACTAGTGTGTGCCCAGTGGGATGTTCCATTATTACCACTGAGAAATATTATCAGAGACATTAAAGGGGCTTTGGTGGTGTGCTCTCGGAGAAGAGTTGGAAGTTGGGGCTCGCTCTTCTCTCTCAAACCCCTTCGGAGTGTCGTTACTCTCTGTGGGTCTTCATAAACATGCTAGATTACCATAGAAGACTGTGTGTGCTGTGGCTGTCCATAAACAGGCTAGATTACCATAGAAGACTGTGTGTGTTGTGGCTGTCCATAAACAGGCTAGATCAGTGAGGATGTTCATAACAGAGTTAAACCAGGGCCAGATGCCACCAGCAGATATCTATCATAATATTATACAGGCAGGCTGGAACTCTGCCTTCATATAGGCTAGGTCCCAAATGTCAGAAAATGTCCTATTATAGTGCACTATTTTAGACTAGTTGAGTATCTGGAGCATCAGCCATTGTTGGTTTGATTACAGGCTCAAAATGGCCAGAAACAAAGAACTGTTTTCTGAAACTCGTCAGTCTATTCTTGTTCTGAGAAATGAAGGCTATTCCATGCGAGAAATTGCCAAGAAACTGAAGATCTCGTACAACGCTGTGTACTACTCCCTTCACAGAACAGCACAAACTGGATCTAACCAGAATAGAAAGAGGAGTGGGAGGCCCCGGTGCACAACTGAGCAAGAGGACAAGAACATTAGTGTCTAGTTTGAGAAACAGAAAGGTCTTTGTTTCTGGCCATTTTGAGCCTGTAATCGAACCCACAAATGCTGATGCTCCAGATACTCAACTAGTCTAAAGAAACACAGTTTTATTGCTTCTTTAATCAGGACAACAGTTTTCAGCTGTGCTAACATAATCGCAAAAGGGATTTCTATTGATCAATTAGCCTTTTAAAATGATAAACTTGGATTAGCTAACACAACATGTCGTTGGAACACAGAAGTGATGGTTGCTGATAATGGGCCTCTGTACACCTACGTAGATATTCCATAAAAAAAATCAGCCGTTTCCAGCTACAATAGTTATTTAAAACATTAACAATGTCTACACTGTATTTCTGATCAATTTGATGTTATTTTAAAATGGACAAAAAAAAGTGCTTTTCTTTCAAAAACAAGGCCATTTTTAAGTGACCCCAAACTTCTGAACGGTAGTGTACATACTGTACACACCAGCAGTGCAGACTACAGAACACATGGAGAACACATGCACAAAGCATGAACAGCTACTAAGGCTGCGCCCCAAATGGCACCTGATTTCCTATAGCGCATTACTTTTGACCCGGGCCAGATGGGCCCTCCAGCTACAATAGACATTTACAACATTAACAATGTCTACACTGTATTTCTGATGAATTTGATGTTATTTTAATGGACAAAAAAACAGCTTTTCCTTCAAAAACAAGGACATTTCTATGTGACCCCAAACTTGGGAAAGGTAGTGTAATGTGCATTGTATAACCTCAACATATGAAGATTTGAATTGAGTTCATCTACCGATTTAATGCAAAAAGTTACTACGGTAGTTAAATTACTTGTAGTGGGACTGTTGGTCACCATGCTGACCCCTGACCCCTGGTTGATCATTGGGGGACCTGGGCCGGTAATCATGAAGTGTCTGAGAGTAGGAGTGATGATCTGTGACCAGATCCTTCCTCTCCATATAATCTTATTCATAATGATCTAAAAGGCAAAACTGATGCTAGATCAGCACTCCTACTCTGAGACCCTTTGTGAATACAGGCCCTGATATCTTTACATAAACCTGATCCGCCATGTCACCCAATAACCACCACGCCCTTCGACGGAAGCCCCAGATTGGCCTGGCTGAAACAGTGTAATTAGCCTGAACCAATCACAACAAGGGCATTAAGAGCGGATTACCCATTAGCTAGCAGCTTAGCTGTCAGCTGTCAGCCTGCCCTGACTGGGAGGAATGTTGGTAATTCCAGCTGAAGGCTTTCCTCCTCATGTTGTTAGAGAAAAAAATGCGCGGCCGGGAGACATATCCAGGCTTAAAGAATTTAGTGGCACTAGCTATATCCGGACTGGGTGGATACGATTACTGTGTTCTGTTGGCACATATAGGCGGCATCCCAAATGGTATCATATTCCCTACATAGTGCACAACTTTTTACCAGATAGTGCACTACTTTTTACCAGAGCCCTATAGGCCATTGTCAAACGTAGTGCACTATATATGGAATAGGGTGCCATTCAGGACGTAGACTTAATAAAGGCTATCATGAGCCGTCCAGATCTCTCAGTTCTGAATGTGTCCATGTGTTGTGTGGCCTACAGATGTAAATTCCTCAGTGTTAGCTTCTCCAATCTGGTTCTGTGTGTGGTGTGCAGACTGAACCGCAGACCTAGGCCTGACGGTTGTGTGGTTTAATGGTCTGTACTTTCCACATGGGAACTTGAGGTGGGGAGAGAGAGAGAGAGCTTTGGCTATATGCTGAATCCATTAAAGAAATTGGATTATTTGTCCCTGTACCATCAGTTCTCGATGTTCTCTCCTCTTGTAAGAAAAAAGAAGAAGCCAATGTCACGAGCTGGAATTGCAAAAGCAAAACTAATTGATCTTGTCATGGTTTTGGCAGGTCATCTGACTCCTTGAGCCAGTAGCCATTTATTAGCCCCTGTCCTTTCTGTCCCTTTTAAGGAATTCAACCTTAATCAATCACATATTCCTGATAGTTCAGTACGTGTGTGAGTAACTGATACTGGCATGTGTATCTCTGTACTCTCTGTACCTGTCCGTCTGTCTGATGGGCATTATGAGTTATGGTCAGACGATGCAGGGTAGATCACTGAGGCTAGTGCCTGGGTCGTGTTCATTAGACACAAAAGAAAAGGAAGCTTGTCCATTTAGGAAATTCTCATTTTAGTTTTGCTACGTTGTGCCCAAATACAACCATGGTTCAAAGTGCAGTGGATGGATGGGACCTATGGGTCCTGGTATCGTGACAAGCACTATAGGCTTGTCACGATACCAACATTTGACAAACGATATGTTACCAGGCCAAGTATCGCAATATCGTGATGGGGGGGGGGGGGGGGGGGGGGGAATCAGTGCCCTAGGATCCTGTTCACCCTGTCTCCCTGATGCTTGTTCACGTTTTCTATACGTCCTCCAAAAACCTGTCACTGAAATTCACACTTTTCTACTCAATACAACACATTTAATTCACCTTCACACTGTGTATAATGTTGTACTGCATAGAATGGTTGATTTGCTCATATTTGCAAAGGCCTATCTGTGATTTGGCTGGTGAAATATATACTTAAGAGGAGGCTGCTGAAGGGAGGACGGCTCATAATAATATCTAGAACGGTGCAAATGGAATGGCATCGGACACATAAAAAACGTTTGTTTGATACCATTCTACGCATTCCGCAACAGCCATTACCACGAGCCCATCCTCCCAACTGAAGGTGCCACCTAATTATCTGCATGTCATTGTGTCAGTGAGGGGAAAACACCGCGTGAAACCATCTTTACTCTTCGGTTAACACTGACACTCACACTCTCCCTTCCTCATACACTCTCTCTGTTCCCCTCACTCTCATATACACACACACACACACACACACACACACACACACCACTCTCTCTACCACAAACACACATACACACACTGCTCCCAATTTTTTAAAACATTAGGCACCAAACAGAATTTAAGGAGTATTTGATATAGTTTAGGCTTACATTAGGCCTATATGAATCCTACCTTTTTTAAAGCACATCTCATGAGTAGCAGACCTTTTTCCTTTCGTCCTGTGCCAATCAAGTTGCTTAAACCTACTGTTACCAGGTTGTTAGCTAGCTAGGTAACATGACTGAACAACGTTGTTTGTTATCAAACCAATAATTAGCTACCGGGATCAGTTTGAAACGGCCCGCGACATGGTTTGTACAATTTATATCAAATGCGCGCAAATCCCGATAGAAAGAAAATAAGGCATCTCTGGTAATATGGGTCATACTTTTTTAAGCTCGAGACAAGCCATTTTTTCTTTGCTGCAAATCTGCAAGCATGCCTGTCACCAAGCGATGCTCCATTTTCCCTCTCTGACACTCAGAGGCGGCATGACAGTGAACTTGCAAAGTCTACACGGACTGGTCTGTACTCTTGGTTATAACAGACGATGAAATGATGCAATGTATTAACATTGCTCCAATGTAACAAATGTACAAATCTAACAGAAGCCTCATCAGGGTCTGGAGCTGCATCCCCGCTCGCCACCACAGCTAAATTATATATATTTTTTTAAATGACGGAGGTAGTATCATATCAAAGGGTACTTACTACTTGTTCTAAAATGTTGGTGTAATAAGTTTCATGATGTTCTGGCACCGTGATATTACCGTGGTACCGGTATACCGTGCAACGCTAGTGCTCTATATAGGGAATAGGGTGCCATCGCTGAAGGACCCAGGCGGCATCTGTCTGGAAGGCAGACTCTCTGGCCTGCAGCGAGTTGGGTACCATACAACACACAATACGCGTGAGGACTTTTTGGGGAGCAACAATTGATTCCCATTCAAAATACTATTTCACCTAAACGTAACTGTGTTCTAACCATAAACCTAAGCCTAAAATAGCATTTTTCCTTATTAGGATTGGCCAAATGTCCTCACTTGTCCAAATTCTCCTTGGTTTACTATTCTTGTGACGACTTCAGATCCTCACAGGTATAGTAAAACAAAAAAACACACACATATTCCTCTAGACTCCAAACATGCCTCTCTTTTTGTTTTGTCATTTTGAGAGAGAAAGAGATTTTAATTTCTCTCTCTGCTCATCCATCCAGTGTTTGCTTTCACGGTTCATACTCCGATTCTAAAATCCAAACCAAATACAAACTAATCCATTTAGTGAGCTATTTCTGTGTATAAAGTAGCATGGATGTGTTGTCCCAGATATGAATGGAATGCAGTCTGATCTTCTTTCTCTAGTTAAGCCTGTGCACTACTGGAGCACACACACACACACACACACCAGACACACACACCGAGACACACACACTGACACACACACACACACACACCACAAGGCTCTCGTTAGCAGCCTAGTAACAGGGACTGGTTTGGTTTTTGGAAGGCACCACTGTTCCCAATGCACACAAGCACATATGAGCCCGGACAGAATGGGGGAATTTCGCTCCAGGCGTTCCTCCATACCTCCCTCGTCCTCTCTCCCTTCCACACCAGACGTTGGTTCTCTCCATCCCTCAAACCATCCTTCATTAATGTTTCACTACGTGGCTTTTGAGAAGTGAAGTGAAAAGTCCAATGATCAGACAGAGTGTGGTTTGAGCCAATGGTTAAATGGATCATTGTTCCTCATGTCGTGTTGAGAAAGCATTACTCGGGTCTCTTAAAGCAACACAACGACATATAGCACCCTATTCCCTGTGTAGTGCACTACATTAGACCTGGGCCCATAGGTATATTCACTACGTAGGTTATAGGGTGCCATTTGGGATGTGACCAGTGTGATGAGAGAGCGCTGCTCTTTTTAACGATAGCTCGTCGAATTCAGTTGTTGGATTTATTACCATTATGTTGTCCAGTTCAGACCGCCGAGGCTTACACGCTTTCATTTCAAACCTCAAACAGCCAAGGCTGAAATGAATTGACTGTGCCACATTGTCTGTTTGTGTTCCAGACTGGTCAGTATGGTTATCTTGGCTTCAGTCTCTCTAAAACTAGTCTCTTGCCGACAGACATTGTGTACGGATGCATTGTATGGAGCACCCTATTCCCTATATTGTACACTACTTTTGACTAGGCTCTGGGTATACAGGGAGTAGGGAACCATTTGGGACGGAACCTTCTCTACTAGCAGAGAGAGGGGTTGGGGGAGACGTTTGTGTAGTTAGTATTTCTGCAGACAGACAGTTCTCACAGGAAATGTAATCACTATCAGCTCAGGTTTGAAAGGTTAATTGGCTGCTTCTCTGTCAGGACGTGAGACTAGCTAGACTCCATGATCTATGAAATGGATTGAAATGAATGTCCCAACATGGAAAAACACACTTTCATCCTCAGATGGGTTCCTCAGAACTTTCCCTTTTAAAATCCCACCAACCTTGTTACATTAGGTCAAATATTCTCGCTCTCTCGCACTCCTCGCTCTAGCCCGCTATCTCTATCGCTCTTGCGCTCTCTCACACTCACTCTCTCACACTCACGCTCGCTCTCTCTAGCCCGCTGTCTCTCTGTGTCACTGATTAATTAATACCATTTAACATGGTGACCTTTTTAAAAAATACTTTCCATGTTTTATACTTCCCAAGCTGGACAAGTTGCATGGTTTATTACAGGGTTCCCCAACTGACAGGCGGACCACGTGAAATTTTATTTGGCCCCCTTCAGTTTTTTTTTTAAGGATTTTGCTTTAGTTTGAAATCTGTTCCCAAGTATTCTCACACATAATAGAGATATATGTGAATCCAGACAAATGTAATCAAGGTTTGAATTGATTATGTTTTAGTCAAATATTAAATCTGTTCAGGCTTCTTGCGGTCAATTTGCAGTTTACAAATTATTTGTAATTTTGATCCGGCCTCCTAACCATTGCTGCGTGTCTAGTTGATGATCCATTGTGTATTATATACTGTAGTCAGTTTTCTATCTCACACCTCCTATAGGTGAGATGACTGAAGTACATACAAAAATGATGGGGAGGGAGTCGTGGGCTTAAGCTGTCGCTATGGGAAAAAGGGGAGGTTGGGGTGTGTGTGAGATTCAGAGAGAGGGAGAGCGTGAGTAATTGAGAGGGGTAAAGAGGAGGTGGGTGGGGGTGTTATATGAAATGTCACAGATGTGATGATGGGGGAAATGAGTGAAGTGGTCTGATTGATACCCAGTGAGGTGGAAATGTAGGTTAATCTGGTCATATTGCACCATACCTCCCTCCAGACCTCTGTACAGTCCTGTGTGTGTGTGTGTCCAGTAGCATGGGAAAATGAGCAGAACAGAGGGGCGTTGGCTGAGCATTTGAAGGAGGGGGTGAATGGGGGGGGTAAATGATGGAGAGGAGGAAGAATGAATGAGCAAGCTGAGAGATGGAGAGGAGTAGAAGAGATTTGGAGAGAGGGAGTGGATGGATGTGCAATCAGCAGAGAGAAGATTGGATCAATGTAAAGGAGGTGTGGAGGGAGACTGGGAGGGAGGGACCCTGTACATCATCCATCGCTACTACTCTACACATGTGATTTAATACTAGGTGTGTGCGCGTATGCATTCGACGAGTGTGTGTGTGCTTGCTTCCTTGTGTGTGTCTGTATTGTCATGGCCACCGAGCGAGAAGCAAATCAGCAGCCCTCTCCTCTGTCCCCTCAGTCCCCCCTCTTCCCTCAGTCCCCCCTCTCCCCTCAGCCCCCCCCTCTCCACTCTGTCGCCTCCACACTTCAGTGACTTTAATTATCCTGCTCGACTCTAATTGAATGACCTAGTGGATCTCATGTAACTTGCGTCACAAAGACATTCGGCAACATACTGATCTATCCCCGTTTTACATTAGTTGACCCTGTGGGACTGAAGTTCAATATGAGTGATGCCACACCCCCATTTTGCACCAGTGACATTATATGATCCACTCCATCCCTGAGAAAGAGTGTCTGGGTAATGGAATGGACTCACTTCTTGTTCATCTGTGCGTGTGTCTCTTCACTCGTGTGGCCAGTCCACGTTTGTCTCTGTGAGTGGACATAAATGGGGGTGACAGGAGCGTTATGTTGAGGTGCGGCTGGATGATGTGCAACAGAGAGGAAAGAATGTGCTGGAGTGGGTTGCCATGTGTTCAGCCAGTGATAGACCCCTCCCCCTTCCCCTCAAGCTGCCTTCCTCATGGTCCTAGCTCTGATTGACAGATAGCCCCCCCCCCACAACCCACCCAGGGCTCCTCTGTAGCCTGAGGGAGACACCAAGTGGTCACAGTGGAGAACTGCAAGAGGGTCTCTCACTGGTCTCTGTCCTTACTTTAACCTGCACGGCATGTCAGTGAGATTGATGACTTCATTTATTTTACAGATTACATAGGCTACTACTATGCAACGTGATTGGAACAGCACATAGTACAGTGTCTCTGCTGTAAAGGTTGGGGAGAGAGATGGAGCGAGACACCTAACTGTAAGTCCCTCTGGATAAGAACTGCTAAATGACTACAGTGGAGATGAGAAAAATATACATGGATGGAGATGAGAGGGAGGAAGAGTGAAAGGAAATGTAGTCTGACATCATGCTGTACCTCATTGAAAACCACAGTGGTCGTTATTAGGCAGATATTGCCCCTATCTCCATATAGGCTGCCATATTGCAACATAGGGATTGACTCTGTTCAACTTCTACCAAATTCTCAATTAACCTCCGACCTCAGAATGAATTAATCATCCCATATCTCCTCCCAGGTGCACCTTGCTACAGCTTGCATCCCAAAAGGGCACCCTATTCCCGACATAGTGCCTAAAGTAGTGCACTATAAAGGGAATAGGGTGCCATTTGGAATGGAACTGCCGTCTGCTACAGTTACAGAGCTGCATAATGCATTCTAATCTGCCTTGCTGGGCCAGTACCGTTACTCACCCTGACTGGAGAAGAACTCATTTATCAGGGTCTGGGCTGGCAGACGGAGAGACAAGCCAATATCACTCTGCATAAACAGCAGAACTCTGTCAACTAAGTCCCCCCAGTCATGAGAGTTAGAGGTCCTATAGAGGTCCACACCCTCGGTCCCTCTAGCAGCCAAGGACCCCTTACACAGATTACCCACTCACTCTGTCTGTCACATCTCTTTTAATTTCGTATTCATCTAGCTTGGAGGAATCAGAGTCTGCGACAAGCTGTTAGAGAAGTGAACTCTGAATATGTACAGACAGAACAGTGAGACCTGGGTTACAGAGTGTAGTGCGTATGACCCAATACATCACTGGGGCCAAGCTTCCTGCCATCCAGGAACCATATACTAGGCGGTGTCAGAGGAAGGCCCAGAAAATTGTTCGACTCCAGTCACCCAAGTCATACACTGTTCTCTCTGTTACCGCATGGCAAGCAGTCCACCATAGTCACTTTACCCCTACTTACATGTACAAATTACCTCAACTAACCTGTACCCCGGCACATTGACTCGGTACCGGTACCCCCTGTATATAACCTTGTTATTGTTATGTGCATTTATTGTGTAACTTTTTATTTTGTTTTTTACTTTAGTGTATTTAGTCAATATTTCCATAACTCTATTTCTTGAGCTGCATTGTTGGTTAAGGGCTTGTAAGTAAACATTTCACGGTAAGGTCTACACATGTTGAATTCGGCACCTGTGACAAATATCATTTGATTTGACTCCCTTCAATGTGGTTCAAAAGAAAAGGAGTGGATTGTCTTCCTCACAGAGGATAGAGATTCTAAATGATATGCGGCGGTGCTCATCAATGATTGTAGTTGCCTTGATCCTATCACTAGGGGCCACAATCTTACTATGCACCAGGGCTGGAACAGTAAGGCTACTTCAGGTTAACTGACTGCACTCTGCAGATGCATCAGGTCTCTCAATCTACCCATTAATTGTCTGAAAAGGTGAATATCTGACCTCTCTCTCTCTCTCTCTGACCCACTTCATAGAGGAGCTATGGCAGACTGGCTGACTGGCTGGGCAACAGCAGCTCAATGGATGGTGATCAGGGTCTTTATCTCCCCTCTGCACATGTTGTTTCCCTCACCCTGTTGTGAATGTAGAGAGCAGGATAAATATAGTATCTATAGTCCCTCCCGAACAACTAGTTCATCTGTCAACGCTCTACACTGTGACCTCTCTGGACTCATTGTGACCCAACGTCAGGGCATAGAGAGCCAGTTTAACTGCCCGCACACACACGCTGTCTGTCAGGAAAGGGAACTCTCACCACCACTTCCTTTTGTGGTCGTGTGTGCGCGAGCAGTCATGTGTGTCCGTCTGGCAGAGGGAGAGATCTTATTTCCTCTGGCTTTCTGACCCTGCCAGTATCTCAAGTACCCCTCTACCTTTCGGGATGGACTGATAGAGCGAGTGAGATAGCAAGCGGGGATAGACTGATAGACGGACAGGAAGAGAGGGGTAACCAAGGGGGTCAGTGTATTTGGGGGGGGTTGCAGCCGTCAGCCATGGTCCCTTTCAGTACATTTAAAGCCTACAGCCGGACAGAAGAGGAGGATGACGAGGTGTTTCTCCGCACCCCAGGATATAAGGTGACAGACTGAATCCGATATATCTGCAAAGGTCTTTTAGTTTGTCGTAGTTGTGATCTAGTAGGTCATACTTGATATATAGTTTCAGCTTTTACTTCAACATGTAAGATGAAAATGTTTGCATGCTAAACAATATACTACGTAGGCTATTGTCTATTGCTTCTTGAAGTATCTTCTTTCATGTGGCTTAAATTGCTTTAAATTGCCTATTTCTCCACTGTGTGGCAAACCTTCCAAGAGCTAAAAACTTGACTGAACTTGAATTAACTCTGACTTCATCCAGTCCATCCCATTTAGCAAACGAGGCCACCTCGATTCTCTTGGCCTTCTCTTGGCCTAGTAGTCGGTCTATTTCTGAGTTTGCTTGCTATAGAGAGAGACCTCTTATTTTCCTTCTCGACAGAAAAGGGAGAGACGGGTCAAATAGAATGCAAAACAACTTGTTAGGGGTGTTTGTGTGTTAAGTACCTTTCTGGAGTCCTTCCCTGCGGATGTGGAGCTCTCAAAATGTTGAGGAGAGCAATACTCTCCTTTTAGAAATCACAATGATGTGGTACATGTATGCCTGGTGAGCGCTCTCCAAAAATGGTATTGATTTCTTCCATCCATGGACAAAACGCTGTCTGCATGCTCAAGTCTCCTCCTTCCCTCACTAAAACCTTCCTTCTCAGGAAAACACCACTACAGTTTGTATTGCCAATCATTTTACATGTGTCACTTAGCAGAGGCGCTCTTATCCAGAGCGACATACAGTTAGCGCAATGATCTTAAGAGGCCGAGGTGAGACAACCACATATCTCAGTCGTAGCAAGTACAATTTCCTTCATTGAAGTCATTATCAGCAAAGTCAGTGCTAGTAGGAGAAGACCGGTAAACGGTCCATGGAGTTTATCTAAGATGCATTTTGACCCCCTAAGCTTTCCTTGGGGTACTTCATATCATTCATATTGATTTCTATAGATTCTTATCATTCAGTTCTCGTTCTCAGTTCCCCTACTGAGTTTGGCCTTTGACAGCTGAGTTTCAATGTAGAATTAGCCATGCTATTATTTGTGCTTGGGCCTCTTTGACTGACACCCAGCTGCAGGAAATATAGTAGGTCCCCACACAAAAAGATGTAGCAAAGACCTTCTTTTTTCTTTTTTTTTTTCTTCTTTTTTTTACTGTTCACTAGAATCATACACAGACGTTTCGGTTAAGAGCCTGCTTCATTGTGTCTTTACTCCCAGCTGCCGACGTCTTCTACCAATGCTACAGTCAGAACACTGAATGGACAAACAACGGGGCCTCTCCCGGTGCAAACTTCACTCTGTTCCAGCGCAGCTCTACAGGATATTAAATAATTATTTTGGATTATATTCCTATTATTCCAGGCCCAGCAGGAAGCCCCATCTGTTTCCATTCTAGGGAATGTCTGTCTGGCTGTGCTGTCCGGTGTTTTTACTCAAACTACCTCCCTCCCTAATCTCTGTTGCATTTCCTCTTGCATTCCTCACCTGCACTTTTGGGACTATTCTATTGGTTCCATTGTAAAGTACACACAAAATCAACTATTTGACATACTGACAGTATGTGTTTGACCCATGGGGTCTAATCAGGTGCTTTTCTATCGAGGTCTATCTACGTGATGACTATGGCCACTTTACACGTTGGTTTGACCCTTGGCCCACACCAGAGACGGCAGTCTGGTTACCACGACTGTACCTCAACCTCGCTATCTTATTCCGAACCCAAAATATTATTCTGCAGTAATACATTTGATTCTCAGTAGTCATGGAAATCCTGTCTGTGTTGTTGTATGGGCCAGACTGAGTGGCATATAAAACTGTTGACAGAGCCAACTTTCAGTTTCCCCCTAACCTTAAATATACTAGCGTTTTGCACATTTCCTCAAAATACAGGTTCAACAGCACTATGGCACCACTATTATGCAACATGCCGTCTTTCGTTTCTTGTCTCGACAATATCATAAACGACAGCTCAGCCAAAAGCCTCTTTTGTGTGTCCAGTGTTTAGTCTGAAAGTAGTATTTAGAGCTTTTGTAGCCTGGAATCCAAATGGAATATCACTCTTTAACTATTGTTTCAACGGAGCAATATTCCGTTTAAATTCCAGGCTGAGAGGTTTGTTTATTGTCTCCTCTCCGTTGTCAGTGAGTACTTTGGTTTCGAGATTGACGGTTGATATCCCTGCAGACGCTTCGCTATTTAAGTGATGGAGAGACGCACAGCACTAGAAGGAGGGTTTTCTATCTGCCTACACTTCCTCTTTCAAACACCCCTTAATTCCTTCATAAGGGTATGGACCCTCTGCTCTTCTTGGAATCATTCTCTCGATCTCCTAATGTGGGCATTGTATTTAAGCCAATTATGGCCAATCAATGTCCAGTAATGCTAAATCTTGAATTGTGTTGTAATGCACAGTAGTTTTTATTTATGCGAAGTGTATGGATTTTGCATCAAAGGAGGGCATTTGACTGGCCTAACAATGAATAGCTTGACTACAGTTGGAAGTATGTAGAGTACATATTGGATACCATGCAGCATTGTTTTGACACTGGGCTAGGAACAGATGGCTAGAGTATGTTGCAACGTCCATCCGTACCACATGTTTCTGATTTGCCAAAGCTGCCCATGCATCCTCTTTCTACTTCCTGCTTTGCCGTGGAGATTATATCACTGTATCTGTGGTCTGAAACGACCCTCTCCCCTACTTCTCCGCTCTGTAATGCACCTCCATAGTTCTCCATTAACGGAACCTCTCCAGCCAGTGCGCGCTGGCCATGTTACTCTGTTAGAGAGGAAAGGATAGTCGCTTGTGAAAAACTCTTATCTCTTCCCCCCTTCCAGGCGACGTCTCCGGCGGGGCAGGGCAGGCCTGAGTCCCCTGTCTACACCAACCTCCAGGAGCTGAAGATCTCCCAGTCCAGCCTGCCCCCCCTTCCTTCAAGCTCCCCACTGCATGTCCTCGGGGACTGGGAGACCCACAAGGACCTCACCGGCAGACACTTCTACTATAACAGAGCCAGCGGCGAGCGCACGTGGAAACCGCCCCGCGTACGGGATGCTAGTTGCAGTACCAGTAGTAGTCGGGGAGACCCCCATGGCACGGGAGAGATGGAGGTAGGTAACACACCCCTTGTGTGCCCCATCAAAACAGACCCTCATTCCATTGGCTGTCTTGCTGTAGCATACTGTCGATACAGTCTGAGCTGAAGTTGAGCTGTAAAGAGAGGGAGAAAAGAATTTGGTTTGGATCAAACTGAGGAAGTTTAACCCATCATGTTGACCCCTGCCGCTGATCTCCAGTCTACCTAATCTATCTGTCCCCCTAACGTATCAACAACTGCTCTGAAATGGTGGCCCTGGGGCCTATTGATTATATTTTAGACATTTAGCAGACATTTTCCTTCAGCAAAGTAGTTATCAGTAGGAAAAGACAAGTGCATTTCTTAGTTTTTTGGGGGGGGGTTTACTCCTTGAAGAGGTAGGATTTCAGATGTTTTCGGAAGATGGGCAGGGACTCTGCTGTCCTGATGTTAGGGGGAAGCTTGTTTCGCCATTGGTGTTCCAGGACAGAGAAGAGCTTTGACTGGGCTGAGCGGGAGCTGGTGTAGGGTTTGAGCATAGCCTGATTTAGTGAGGGGCAGTTCCCCTTGCTGCTTCGTAGGCAAGCACCAGGGTCTTGGAAGCAGATGCCAGTGGAGTGTGTGGTGGAGCGGGGTGACATGGGAGAACTTGGAAAGGTTGAACACCAGGCGGCTGCGGCGTTCTGGATAAGTTGCAGGGGTGGACAAGCGGGAACCCCAGCCAACAGAGTTGCAGTAGTCTAGACGGGATATGACAAGTGCCTGGATTAGGACCTGTGTCGCTTCCTGTGTGAGGTAGGGTCTTACTCTACGGATGTTGTAGAGCATGAACCTGCAGGATCGAGTCACTGCTTTGATGTTGTCAGAGAACAAAAGGGTGTTGTTCAGGCCAAGGTTCTTTGTACTCTGGGAGGGGGGACACCATGGAGTTGTCTACCCGTGATGGAGAGGTCTTTGAGCGAGCAGGCCTTCCCTGTGAGGAAAAGCAGCTCCGTCTTGTTCGAGGTTGTGCTTGAGATGCTGGGCCGTCATCCAAGCTGAGATGTCTGCCAGACACGCAGAGATGTGTGACGCCACCTGGGTTTCTGAAGGGGGAAGGAGTTCAGGTGTTGAGGCTTAAGGGAGCGGTCTCGTGACTGGTCTGGTTGGGCCAGTGGTAGTCCCCGTCCTATTGCAGCTCTCCCTGGGTTTTTGAAACGGGGCGAGTGTGACTCTGTGTTAAATGAAACCAGGTCAGGACTGAAGTAGGTTTCAGGCCGACGAGGCCGTACTATATTTAAGTACCAGTTAGAGTGATGCTCTCCAAATATTTATGATTCATTTGATGTAATGCCATAACTGACTGAAGCGCAGATGGATTGCGTCCCAAATGCCACCCTATTCCCAATCTAGTGCTATACATTTGACCAATGTCTATAGGGCTCTGGTTAAAATTAGTGCACTAAATATGAAATAGGGTGCCATTTGGGACACTGTCTGTGTCTACTCGGCATGTTACTTTCATATGTTACTACCGTTGGAAACATGAGGGAGAATGTACGGAGAGAAATAGATGATTTCCAACAACTGTAGAAGTTATATTGTGTTAACTGTGAGCAGTGAAACAAGCTGTTGCTATTTTGATGAGGGCTAGGTAGTAAAATAAACTGCGTATCCTCAGTTTAGATTTCATGTAGTGTTAGTGGTGCAACACTGCCCCCATGAGGTGGTTGAATGTATTGTAACCAGGCAGGAACTATTAGAGTGAGTACTCCGTTTGCAACATGCCAAATTAAATGCTGGTAAATAAACACTTATTTCCGTAGCTGATCAAGGTCTCCTTTTCCTGGGGATTTAAGCCTTTATGGTGGTGGGATGCATGAATGCATTGTTGGGTGTTTTCGTTTTACAAAAAATTTTCTTATTATGGGTACTCTACAGCTGCGTCATTGATCATTCACTAATAAATCAAATCAATTGGTTCCGTACAATATTTTGTAAATCTATTGATCTATCAATCTCCCGGGTGGCGCAGCAATCTAAGGCACTGTATCTCAGTGCTGGAGGCATCACTACAGACCCTGGTTCGATTCCAGGCTGTATCACAACCAGCCGTGATTGGGAGTCCCATAGGGCGGCGCACAATTGGCCCAGCGTCATCCGGGATAGGGTTTGGCCGGGATAGGCCGTCATTGTAAATAAGAATTTGTTCTTCACTGACTTGCCTAGTTAAATAAAGGTTAAATAAAATAAACATGACTCTGGAAAAAAAACTCTGTTCTCCCCGAATCACAGTGGTCTC
Source organism: Salvelinus fontinalis (assembly GCF_029448725.1). Lineage (NCBI taxonomy): Eukaryota > Metazoa > Chordata > Actinopteri > Salmoniformes > Salmonidae > Salvelinus > Salvelinus fontinalis. Next base: position 10,966,423 of record NC_074689.1, read on the forward strand.
TTTCTCTCCCTTTCGCCCTTCTTTTGTTCCGCTGCCTCCTCTTCTCCTCTTCCCTGCTGCCCCCATGCAGCCCCTGTCTTCCGAGGAGAACTGTCACAGCAGCACCTACTCCAGTCAGTCGGACAGTCAGTACGGCTCGCCCCCTAGAGGCTGGTCAGAGGAACTGGACGAACATGGGCACACCCTCTATGTCTGTGAATATACTCATGAGAAGGTACTGGGGCTCTCCTCTCCTCCTTTGGTTTCACTATCTCTGTTTCTCTGTCGCTTCTCCCAGGGCTCAGGGTATTGTCCCGGGTTCATAGGGGATGGGTCCTAAATCAATAAATAATGCATGTCTATGATCATGTACCCATGGCAGGACTGGCTTTGGGAATTTTGGTTGAGAGAAGTTGTTTTTGTTCAAGTTTCTTTGCCTTTATTTTTGAACATTTTACCCTGCTGTTCCGTGACAAGCAGTGTGTTTATGAAACTGTGATCGGTGCTGATTTAGTATATGTGTTTGTAGTGGATAAAGCACGTGGACGAGCAGGGAAGGCCGTACTACTACAGCGCTGATGGCTCCAGGTCAGAATGGGAGCTACCCAAAGTAAGTAAACATATCAATATATTGTATTACGTTGTGTTGTGTTGTTGTGCTGGTTCTGGTATGACCTCCTATGCAGTGTTTTCCGTACATGGAGTAGGCAGCCACATAGAAAAAGTAGCCAGCAAGGGAGTTCCGGGTTGGGAGGGTCCGGGTGGCATGCCCCCCGCATTTTTTTTTTGCAGAATGAGCTCTATTTTGATTCCACCCGAAATACACAGCTAAATTATTGAATACTTTAACCACTTTACCTCCCAGATTGGTCAAATTTGTTGTGGTATTGAGTAGAAAGGCATGACTTTACAATTAAAATGACTGAAAATGTATAAATTCAGTGTGTTGTTGTTTTGGATATCATGTAGGCCTATATGATCAGAACTATTTTCTAAGTAAGAACATCTGTTTTTAACATTAAACCCATATTCTCTTGAGATTAAAGTCATGTTTTCAGTTTTACTGAAATTTATTATTTTTGTTCTTCAAATTATGCATTTGATTAGCTCTGCTGCTGTGGACACTTGGGGTAGGAAAACAAACCTGTCAATCAGTCACTGTGGGTGGGACTTTGAGGGAAGGCGGTAGATTAGTAATGTAGTCAGAAACTAATTTAGTCTACTCTTTCAATTTCATTTATTGTGGAAAAAACTAAATCTAGTCTACTCTTTCTATTTAGTTTATTGTGGTAAAAGCCTATGAAAAAGGTTTGTTCTGTCAAGTAAACATGAATTCCCTGTTAAGAAACAATATAGAATTGTAGGAAAATGGTTTTAAAATGCACAATGTTCAGTGGGAGGATGGTTCTCACCGATTCGGTTCCGTTCAGCTTAAAGATTCTCTCCAAAATAACCGTTAGTTCACAAACTACCTATCACTAGGCTACACTGACAAGTCACTTTAGCAGCACTGGTAAGTCTGGACATGGGCCTCGAATCCTAGGAAAATACAAACTAGATTTTTGGCTTACTTGCTCCGATGCGATACCATGGGCATGTAGACTGAATGTACAAAACACTAGGAACACCTGCTCTTTCTATGACAGACTGACCAGGTGAAAGCTATGATCCCTTATTGATGTTACTTGTTAAATCCACTTCAATCAGTGTAGATGAAGGGGAGGAGACCGGTTAAAGAAGGATTGTTAGGCCTTGAGACAATTGAGACATGGATTGTGTATGTGTGTCATTCAGAGGGTGAATGGGCCAGACAAAACATTTACGTGCCTTTGAACGGGGTCTGGTAGTAGGTGCCAGGCGTACCGGTTTGAGTGTGTCAACAACTGCAACACTGCTGGGGTTTTCATGCTCAACAGTTTCCTGTGTGTATCAAGAATGGACTACCACCCAAAGGACAACCAGCCAACTTGACACAACTGTTGGAAGCATTGGCGTCAACATGGGCCACCATCTCTGTGGAACGCTTTTGACCCCTTGTAGAGTCCGTGCCCCGACGAATTGAGGCTGTTCTGAGGGCAAAAGGGGATGCAACACAATATTAGGAGCGTTTTCCTAATGTTTTGTACACTCAGTGTAACTACGTTGTATGATTTATGAATAGCAAAGGGATATAGGAGATCGACTTTATTCAGTCAGTTCGACACCTTTTTATAAACTAGTCAACACTTGCTGTTCGGTCGTCAATCAAAGCACAGGAGCCTAAATAGCCTATACTCCTGACTCTGTGGCTCGGCAGGAAGCATGGCGGGTAGGTAAAGTACAAATCTGTCGTTCTGCCCCTGAGCAAGGCAGTTAACCCACTGTTCCCCGGGCGCCGAAGACGTGGATGTCGATTTAAGAAATCCCTCCGCACCTCTCTGATCCAAAGGGGTTGGGTTAAATGTTGAATGCATTCAATTGTACAACTGACTAGGTATATTCCCACTTTCCCTTTATAGGCCTATGAAACACACAAAAGAAAATAAATGAATTTTCCACAAAACAATAATTAAGTGGATTTCAACTCATCGTTACCACTTACATTGCTTGGAACGTGTAAATTCGCTCACAAGGAGATGATGAAGAAGCATCACGCTCTCCCTCCTCTGTGAAAATACATTTGACTGCAGCCAACCACAGCACACAAAAATAGCTACTGAGAGGCGGGACAGACAGCAGACTGGCAAACCAGCAGTGTCCCTGTCATCGCTCTCTTTGTTGACTGTCAGGGACCTGTCCTAGGAATAGATCACTAGAAGATGCATGTCGTTCGTTTTAGCGGGAGAATCCTATACGAAGGCTTTTCTGACTAGCGAATTGAAACTTTTAAATGAAGATAAGCCTAGTTAATTTATGAAGTGGAAAAAGTAGCCGGCGCACAATGGGTCTTATCAGCTTTTTAGCCGGTGGCCGGTGCTTATGGAAAACACTGCTCTGACACTACGACCAGCACACTTCCTACTGCCTCAGTCTATTTTTTCCCCGGTGATCTACAGTAGTCTTCGGTCTCTGCCACCTGTGGTCCATTGATGGCGTGGAGGTTGTGGCCTAATGTACTTGACAGGGACTATTAGTGGCTAGTGACTCTCCTGTAATCTTGTTGGTTTAGCAGGGATCAGAGTGGTAAAGAATAGGCATTAGCTTTCATTTGGCTGGCCAACCGGCGGATACAGGGATACAGACACACACACATACTGTAGATACAGATAAGCTGGGTGCAATGGTATCCTTTAGCAATCTTGGATGAATACACATGCGGGGAGCTCCTTCTCTCTGAGAGGGTGCCTTCTGATGGGTGACTGATGATGCGCTGGGCCATGAGAGGAGAGGTATGAAGAGGAGATACTGGATACATGCCAAGCCATAGCTCTTCTAGGACCTTTACTTTGTCATCTGATCAGTGGAGGATAATGAGTTAACCCTGGACCTCTATTTCTCTCACCCTCACCCACCCTGTCTCGCTTCTCTCTCTCTCTCTCTCTCTCTCTCTTTCTGTCCTCCTCTGACTTTCTCCACCGTCTCGCTCTCCTGTCTCCCTCTCTCCCTCCCCTCAGTACAACTTGTCTCCTCCCCAGCCAGGCGATCCCCCCAAGAGTCGTAGTCTGGAGCGGAAACATCCAGACCCCATCGTCCTGACCAAGTGGAGACACAGCACCTACGTACTAGACCTCAACGACAAGGTAAGACCACATGCTCTCTGTCTATGTGTACAGTAACCTTCTTTCAGAAACTCCATGTTTACTGTTGTCAATTCCATTGAAATTGTCAAATCCGGGACTAAACTGAAATTACAATACCAATTTTCCTCACTGATTTTTTTATTAATTTAAAGAATTGAATGGAACGTCCCCCAACCCTGGTTGTCACCAGCCACCACTTTTTTTAATGCTGTAAATACGTTTGACGCTGCTCTGTAAGAGTGTTCTTGAACCCTATCGAAGTTGTCTGGTCAGTAGTTTGTCTGGTCAGTACCACAGGTGGTCAGTCTGTCCAGCATGTGGTCACTTCACATCCTCTTGGCTTTGTTTGGGTCTCAGCGAGTTTTTATCCCTGAATACCTCATTGACAAATCCCAGTCACATGCGATGTAGGCTAAGCTATGCTCTCCAAACATTCTCCTTGGGACTGGTCCATTGGTTCCATTGTACCTGGAAAAGTTAATCAGGTGCAGCCTTAGTATTTCAACATATTTGACGGATGTATTTGACCCAGGTCTTTGTGGTTCTGTTCCAGTTCTCTGTCAAAAAACTCAGGCGCTTTGAATCAAGCCATCACATGGGGAGAGCTGGTCGCTCTCTTTTCTGTGGTAAAGTTAGTATCTCCCGCTCTCACACCTCCCCTCTTACTCTGCCTCCACCAATCCAGAGTGGAAATGATCAGATACCTACCTATTGCCGATTTAAGCCAGAAATGCAATGGATGAGGCTGCCTCGCAAAACCTTAACTCGATCTTGATCCTGAATCAATTCTTTTACTCAATCAAATACGCTATGTTGATCTCTGTCTGTCTGTGAGTCAAACCAAATCATTTAGAGAATACCTTTGACTATACCCTGACAGTGAAACAAAGCCTTTAAGCTAACTAACATTTTTCCTTTTTAGTTGACACAACCACTTCACAATAACCTAGTTGTATGTTGGCGTAACATGTTCAAATCCATTGGCAGTTTGACGTCAGGTAATCTGCCCTAAGTACCCTAGGGTGCGGTGCATCACTCTAGCTCACAGGTGTCAAACTCATTCCACGGCGGGACGAGTATCTGCGGGTTTTCGCTACTCCCTCATACTTGATTGATGAATTAAGGTCACTAATTAGTCAGGAACTCCCCACACCTGGTTGTCTAGGGCTTAATTGATCGTAAAAAACAAAAACCTGCAAACACTCGGCCCTCCATGGAAGGAGTTTGACACTCCTGCACTAGCTATTATGGAAGATTTCTGCTCCAGATTCTTGATACATTTTCTCTTCCTCACCAACTAACCCTAATCTGACCATTCTCTTCATCCAACCTTCTCTAGTCTCCATCATCATCATGTTGACCTTGTTCTTTATCACTCTGTCTCTGTCATTGTGTAGGAGTGTGGCCCTACAGCCCCCAAGCACAGTACTCCTGACTTTGACTCCTGTTAGTTTTCCCTGGCTTTGACTCCACAACATGCAACATCCATCTAACATGTTATATCTCCTCTCTCTTGACACAATTGGTGCCTTCGTAAATTCCCTCTGGCTATCTACTAGAGTGCTCTCGTCTGAGTGTGCCAGAGTGCAGAATAATTGATGAATTTACGAACGCTCAACACCCATTGAATATATGGCCGGTGTTGGTAAACGTCGGCAAAAAAGCGTAATTAAATTGTTGCCAGCAGCACAGTTACAGTCACCAAAGCTTTGGTTAACATGAACAGCCTGACCAGGTCTGCTAGGGTGAGTAAAATGGTCAGAGTGAGGTGTTCTCTCATTTGTGTCTGGAAGTAGCTAGCAAACTAGCCAACATTAGCCAATTAGGTTGGGTGCTTGACTGACTGAGGTCAGATCGCTCGGATCAACCCTACTCCTCGGCCAGAGCGTCCAGTGTGCACTCTGAATGCTCCAAGAGCAAAACGCTCTGAATCTACAAATGGGCAATCTGACAACGCTCTGAATTTACAAACACCCAGAGTGCACTCTGACTCCCGATTTTGAATTTACAAACACACCCAATGTCTCACCAATGTGACATCACCATCTAACTGAACAACAGCAGTTTAGGGAGAGCTCCTCCTAAAATGTGCTTCATGTCGTGAAATGAATTCGTTTTTAGTGAACAGTTTGGTTGTTTCAATGCAGTGCTGTGTTCTCCACATCTGTTTTTCCTTTAAAGAAGATTGATAAAGATTTTGAGATTGATCAACATGGACCTGAAAGCCAACTAGTCTACTAAAGCCTTGTTCACATTGGCAGTTTGAAGTGACTCAACTCCTATTTATTTGCGTATCTGATTCAAATCTGTTGTTTTTCCTGCAGTCTGAACAGCCAAAAGGACATGGAATCAGATATTTCAAGCCACATTTCATACCGCCTTCGTAGGTGGTTTGAAATCAGATACAAATATGATTCCTGGTCATGTGACTTGTGTCTGAATGGTCAAATCTGATTTATTTGCCCTCAAGTGGTTTTTAGACTGTTATTCAGCATATCTTGTTGCTCGCTAGCTACTCTTCTGACAGCTTGACAAGAACATGTGGTAGCTAACTAATGTTAGCTTGTTAACTGTTTACAAGCAAATTAGTGAATGTTCTAGAAAGCTGAACAGCTAGCTAGTTGATTGCTGCGGCTAGCCAAAAAGGACTTGTTTTGAAAGTTGGATCATGTTATCTTTTGAGGCTTTAAAGCGTTCTTACCCTATGATTTTGAACATTCAAAGCAACTGGGAAACGTCCGTGGCAGGCATTGTTGTCAGCTTAGCTTGTTACATCACTTCTGAGTGATAGGAAGCACAAGCACCACCACCGACAGTCAGTAGAACAAATTGGATTTGAAATACAAAACTGATTGGAGTACTAAGGCCTGCAGTGTGAACAAGCCTTAAGTTGTCTTGATCATCTAGCAAGAAGCAACAAGAGCAGGATTGAGGGACTAGGACACAAGGACAATGAGAAGGAGGGAAAATAAAGGATAAAACCAACAGAAAATGAATTGATTTGGAGGATTTCTAAAAGAAAGAAAAGGGAACGAACCAACATTAACAAACAAAAAAGCAAATAAAGTTGAGGATTGTTCTGGACATTAGAATTTGTGTACAGTGTTAATTACACTAAATTACACATTCAATAGCTTTATATTTTCATTACAAAAAGTGCATTATTTCAAATGTTGCATGCTTCAGCGCTCAAATTTGAAAAATAACAATGGCAACAGTAGGAGGAGCTTGGCCCATTCTATTTGATCCGCCAGCAGAACAGAACTCTGAACATTCTAAACAGCATTACAAGAAAAAGCTGCTGAGGGAAAATCCAGAGACATTGTTTGCTGATTATACCCTAATTGGAGACAAGAAAACAATCTCTGACCTTCTCTTCTATAGAGAGCATACTGCTGCTTGGTGTTCTGCCTCATGTAGGCACTTTTGCCATGTCAGAAAGAGAGAATCACTAATGGTCAACATATCTTGGTATTTGATGTACAGGACTAGTAATCAACTCTTAACCTACAACAATGACACTGTAAAGATTCAAGGCTTAGAAGCTGCACTTGTCCTCCATACAGTGCCTTGCAAAAGTATTCATCCCCCTTGGTGTTTTTCTTATTTTGTTGCATTACAACCTGTAATTTAAATGGATATTTATTTGGATTTCATGTAATGGACCTACACAAAATATTCCAAATTGGTGAAGTAAAATGGAAAAATATCTTGTTTCAAAAAATTATCCAAAATATAAAACTGAAAAGTGCTGCGTGCATATGTATTCACCCTCTTTGCTATGAAGTCCCTAAATAAGATCTGGTGCAACCAGTTACCTTCAGAAGTCACATAATTAGTTAAATAAAGTCCACCTGTGTGCAATGTAAGTGTCACATGATCTCAGTATATATACACCTGTTCTGAAAGGCCCTAGAGTCTGCAACACTACTAAGCAAGGGGCACCACCAAGCAAGCAGCACCATGAAGACCAAGGAGCTCTCCAAACAGGTCAGGTACGAAGTTGTGGAGAAGTACAGATCAGGGTTGAGTTATAAAAAAAAATCTGAAACGTTGAACATCCCACGGAGCACCATTAAATCCCTTATTAATTTTTTTTAAGAATATGGCACCACAACATACCTGCCAAGAGAGGGCCACCCACCAAAACTCATGGACCAGGCAAGGAGGGCATTAATCAGAGAGGCAACAAAGAGACCAAAGATGACCCTGAAGGAGCTGCAAAGCTCCACAGCGGAGATTAGAGTATCTGACCATAGGACCACTTTAAGCCGTACACTTCACAGAGCTGGGCTTTACGGAAGAGTGGCCAGAAAGTGGCCCAAAGAATTATCCAACACGTTTGGTGTTCCCCAAACATATGGAAGAAGGTACTCTGGTAAAATGAGACTAAAATTTAGCTTTTTGGCCATCAAGGAAAACGCTATGTCTGGCACAAACCCAACACCTCTCATCTCTCCGAGAACACCATCCCCACAGTGAAGCATGGTGGTGGAAGCATCATGCTGTGGGGATGTTTTTCATCGGCAGGGACATGGAAACTGGTCAGAATTGAAGGAATGATGGATGGCGCTAAATACAGGGAAATTCTTGAGGGAAACCTGTTTCAGTCTTCCAGAGATTTGAGACTGGGACGGAGGTTCACCTTCCAGCAGGACAATGACCCTAAATCCCAGTGGCTAGATGTGCCAAGGTTATAGAGACATTCCCCAAGAGACTTGCAGCTGTAATTGCTGCAAAAGGTGGCTCTACAAAGTATTGACTTGGGTGGGTGAATAGTTATGCACAGTCAAGTTTTCTATTTTTTATCTTATTTCTTGTTTGTTTCACAATAAAACAGATTTAGCATCTTCAAAGTGGTAGGCATGTTGTGTAGATCAAATGATACAAACCCTCCAAAAATCTATTTTAATTCCAAGATGTAAGGCATCAAAATAGAAAAAATGCCAAGGGGGTAAATACTTTCACAAGCCACTGTATACATGAGTTTACATCACTGAAAGAGCTAGCAGACACCTTGTAAGAGAACGGCACTCTTACACCACAGCCCAGAACAGCAGCACACAGGCAGAGCATCACATGGCCTTCATTTTATGTGACTCCAATGGGACATTTCTCAGAGTGAAACTGCTATTCCCTGGCATGTCAGTCAGAACGCTATGGTGCCCAACAACAGCAAGTGCCTTGAAAAGTCTGTCTAGCAACAAATTAAATGTGGCCAAACATATTATAATTCCCACGGGTACTAATAATTGGATGGCAATGAGAGGACATTTACATTTGAAGTTGGAAGGTTACATACACTTAGGTTGGAGTCATTAAAACTCGTTTTTCAACCACTCCATACATTTCTTGTTAACAAACTATAGTTTTGGCAAGTTGCTTAGGACATCTACTTTGTGCATGACACAAGTAATTTCTCCCACACTTGTTTACAGACAGATTATTTCACTTATAATTCACTGTATCACAATTCCAGTGGGTCAAAAGTTTACATAAACTAAGTTGACTGTGCCTTTAAACAGCTTAAAAAATTCCCAAAAATGATGTCATGGCTTTAGAAGTTTCTGATAGGCTAATTGACATCATTTGAGTCAATTGGAGGTGTACCTGTGGATATATTTCAAGGCCTACCTTCAAACTCAGTGCCTTTTTGCTTGACATCATGGGAAAATCAGAAAATCAGCCAAGACCTCAGAAAAAAATGTTTATACAAGTTTGGTTCATCCTTGGGACCAATTTCCAAATGCCTGAAGGTACCACGTTCATCTGTACAAACAATAGTTTGCAAGTATAAACACTATGGGATGACGCAGCCGTCATACCACTCAGGAAGGAGACGCGTTCTGTCTCCTAGAGATGAACGTACTTTGGTACGCAAAATGCAAATCAATCCCAGAACACCAGCAAAGGACCTTGTGAAGATGCTGGAGGAAACGTGTGCAAAAGTATCTTTATCTACAGTAAAACGAGTCCTATATTGACATAACCTGAAAGGCCGTTCAGCAAGGAAGAAGCCACTGCTCCAAAACCGCAATAAAAAAGCCAGACTACGGTTTGCAACTGCACATGGGGACAAAGTTCGTACTTTTTGGAGAAATGTCCTCTGGTCTGATGAAACAAAAATAGGACTGTTTGGCCATAATGAACATCGTTATTCTTGGAGGAAAAAGGGTTATGCTTCCAAGCCGAAGAACACCATCCCAACCATGAAGCACAGGGGTGGCAGCATCATGTTGTGGGCATGCTTTGCTGCAGGAGGGACTGGTGCACTTCACAAAATAGATGGTATCACGAGGCAGGAAAATGGTGTGGATATATTGAAGCAACATCTCAAGACATTAGTCAGGAAGTTAAAGCTTGGTCGCAAATGGGTCTTCCAAATGGACAATGACCCTAAACATACTTCCAAAATTGTGGCAAAATGGTCAAGGACAACAAAGTCAAGGTATTGGAGCGGCCATCGCAAAGCCCAGACCTCAATCCTATAGAACATTTGTGGGCAGAACTGAAAAGGCGTGTGTGAGCAAGGAGGCCTACAAACCTGACTCAGTTACACCAGCTCTGTCAGGAGGAATGGGCCAAAATTCACCCAACTTATTGTGGGAAGCTTGTGGAATGCTACCAAATACTAATTGAGTATATGTAAACTTCTGACCCACTGGGAATTTGATTTAATAAATAAAAGCTGAAATAAATCATTCTCTCTACTATTATTCTGACATTTTACATTCTAAAAATAAAGTGGTGATCCTAACTGACCTAAGACAGGGAATTTTTACAAGGATTATATGTCAGGAATTGTGAGAAACTGAGTTTAAATGTATTTGGCTAAGTGTATGTAAACTTCCAACTTCAACTGTACATTTAACAGTATTAAATCATATCGTCGGTAATTTGAAATACCCCGGTATAAACAGTATATCGCCCAAACCTCTCTCTTTCTCTCCTGCATGTGTTCTTTCTGTCTCTATCTGCTACCATGGCCAACGTCCTTTTCTACTGTCCAATCTCCTTTTAAGTTTATGTTGTGTTTCTCTGTTACGGTATTGTCTTTCACCTTGTGGGACCATTGATAACGAATCGTTTGAATCAATAGATTGTGTGTCTGTGTCGTAGCACAGCCTATTGGTGGTACAATGAAACATGTCTGTTTGCATGGGCATCACTCCCTTTACTGCCCCGTTTCTTCTTTGTGTGTGTGTGTGTGTGTGTGTGCATCAGTACATGTGTGTGTTAGTGTGTGCTCAAGGCATGAGCCTCATTATGTTCAAATCCTTTTTCTGTATCTCACTGCCACTGGCTGTGTTTTCCTTTTCCCCTGCTGTGTGGGTGGGTGGGTTTTTGTGGGGTGTGTGAACTTCTTGGGTCTTTTTTTCTTTTTTCTATTTAACTAGGCATGTCAGTCTGACTTTGTTAATGTCTCCTGTCTGTCTCCCTCCACAGCCCTCTGAGAAGTGTGGAGTCCTCAATGTCACCAAAATCACTGAGAATGGCAAGAAAGTCAGGTAAACCATACTGTACAAAGATCATATAGATTAGAAAACATTGTCATTATCTTATGTGGAAGTAAGAGGACAATACAGCATCATACAGACAAACAAAACAATGCCATTGATTCTTTGTTGATATAATAGACAGACTGATGGTTGATAAATGCTTGTGTTGGAGCTAGGGTTGCAGAGGGAGGGTATCTCACTGGACACGTTTTAAGTTTGCCGGTAAACTACCAGAGTTTTTGTATCTTTCAAAGATAGATTACATTCAATCACAAGACATCTAGTGGCTGTTTTGAGTAATTTAGATTATCACAGGTGTATGTAGTAATATCTAAAATAGATTACATTCAATCACAAGACATCTAGTGGCTGTTTTGGGTAATTTAGATCATCACAGCCCAACGCTCTAACCACTAGGCTACCTGCCACCCCTAAGGTCTATAGGTTATTGACTAACTGTTAAATGTGCCTGGCTTCATAAATCACCCATATACAGTGCATTCGGAAAGTATTCAGACCCCTAGACTTTTTCCACATTTTGTTACAGCCTTATTCTAAAATAGATTAAATTAATATATTTCCTCATCAAGCTAAACACAATACCCCATAATGACAAAGCGAAAACATGTTTTTAGAAATGTTTGCAAATGTATAAATACTAAAAAAACAGAAATACATTATCTACATAAGTATTCAGACACTGCTACGAGACTCGAAATTGAGCTCAGGTGCATCCTGTTTCCATCTTCCTTGAGCATTTCTGCAACTTAATTGGAGTCCACCTGTGGTAAATTCAATTGATTGGACATGATTTGGAAAGGCACACACCTGTCTATATAAAGGTCCCACAGTTGACAGTGCATGTCAGAGCAAAAACCAAGCCATGAGGTCGAAGGAATTGTCCATAGAGCTCCGAGACAGGATTGTGTCCAGGTACAGATCTGGGGAATGGTACCAAAAAACTTGTGCAGCATTGGAGGTCCCCAAGAACACAGTGGCCTCCGTCATTCTTAAATGGAAGAAGCATACATGTCACGTAAAGAGAGCAAGGTTTGAGGGAATAGGGAATGTTTTTCCTAAACAAATGAAGGATTTTGGTAACATAACTATTCCATCAGAAATGGCTGTAATTATGTTGCAGCTTCAGCAACACAGACAGCACTATACACACTGATGTTCTGTGGTGGTCCCTGCAGCCGGGAGGAGAGAGAGACGACAGGTGCTAGTCACACAGTCACTCAATTAAAAAAATTAAAATAAAAATTAACAGTGCAGCAAGTCTGAGCCAGGCCTGGCACAATCAATTGCGGTCGGACTCCCTCTCGCCATTTATGCGTCTTAATTATTTAATCAAACAGTTCGCTTAAAGTATCAGACAAGCCGAGTGCATATAGTTGATTTGATTAAAACACATAGGATGTGTCTATATATGGAAAAATACACTAAATCAAGAACAGACGACTCTTGATCAACATTTTTTTTAGTTGGACAGCCCTAGTAAATATACACCATTAACTTAGTGAATATCATTGGTGTTTAATATGAGGGTACAAACATGGAGTACAAACATGTATCCACTCACTACTGTAAGTGGCTCTGGATAAGTGCCTCTGCCAAATGACAAAAAAAAAACATTTTAAATCATGGAAATTATTCCATAACTTTCTTTACATGGTGGGGAATGTTTTTATCTCAAAGTTGGGTCGCGGGCCAAAACGATTTGGGAAGCCCTGGTCTATCTACTAGAAACTCATGGATAATATGTTCAGGTATAAAAACTGAAGACTATATATTCATCTTTTTTTTAAATTATTATTATTATTTTTTATACAAGTTATTCAAGTAAACATGACCAAAGATACGATAGATTATCATATATTTTCTGTTAATTACCAAAATGTTTGAAGATTCCGGTAGCTTTACAACACTAGTTGGGACTGGTTGATAAATGGTTGTGTTGTGACGTGGTTGATGGTTTTATAAAGGGTTGTGTTGTGATGGTTGATAAATAGATGTGACGTGGTTTATGGTTGATAAATGGTTGTGACGTGGTTATAACAGGAAGAACTGGACATCTTCGTGGACAGTACTCCAGGGCTCCTCACTGCTCTTCGCTAAAGGACAGGGGAGTGGCACCAGCTGGGTACGTACCCCATCAGCCACCTTGTTAGGAACCATCTTGGGTTAAAACAAATGTGGCAGAGTTTGTACAGTGGACTTCAGTTAATTTTTTTGAAATAAAATTAGAGCTGAATACCTCCCCTACTTTTCCAATAACCTGCAGGAGTTTTTCACCTCAAAAAGAGGGTGGGAGTTTTAGTGCCTAAGAACTACCTGGTTGGCTGTCTCCATTTAGTAGTAGTGCTAGTGCACCATATGTCTTTCTATCTGTTCTTTAGTTTCCCTTGTCCCTTCTTCTTTCATCTGTCTGTGACTCTATATTTCTCATTTGCCATCCTTCTCCTCTCCTCTTACTCTATTATTTTCCTCTCGTTCTTCCTTTCCTCTCCTCATCCAAAGCCGCACTACCGTAGTGGCTCCATCCCTGAGCTGCTGCTCACTCTGCTGGCCAACTGGAAGCGTTCGGTCAAGCCCTGCCCAGCTGTCTCCTATGTCCACTCTGTCAATGGGCGTGCCCCAGCTGCCACTGTATGTCTCCTCTGTCCCTGTGCATGTGTTCCATTTGTCCCCCTGCCTGTCCGTTATGCTCACACTATCCCCTGCCTGCTGCTCATAACCTAGCCTGATTGGTTGACCAAGGGATGTAGAGGGATGTGTTTCCTCTGGGTCCCCCGCCCCCCTATTTCTATGGGCACCATCACTGTTCATGACACAAACTGTTCACACCCCTCTTGTTGGCGGAGATCATTTTGAAGGTTTAAAGCTTCTTTTTTTTTGCAATTCTATACATTTTGCCATGTCTAATGTGTATTCATATGATATTTGAGTGATTAAAAAAGAAATGTCAACAATATCTATGGGCTTAAAAAAAACGAAATGAAAAAAACTTAACCTGACATGGGCTAGTTAATCTGAACATTTCTGACAAGTTATAAATAGCTCTCTAAGGTACGCCCCCTCCTTTGTGCCCCACAGTTTGGGAACCACTGGCCTAGATAAAGGTGTTGTTGATATGCATACAATACTAACCTACTGAGTACAAAACAAATTGATAACAGTTGAACTTCCCCGTACAGTACTAAATGTCCAGCTTGCAACACAGTAGTGTGAATATGATCAGCCGTGGTTTATCTTCAAGTCAACGTAGCGGTTAATAACTATGTGTAACTATAACACAGTAACTTGTAACAACACTGCTTTGGTTGTTTTTAATGCAACTTGAAATAACAACTGTGTGAGAAATACTCATGAAAGATTTACCACTATTACTATCCTTGAGTTGGAACCCAGCTCTCATCTGATTTGTCTGAATGTTGAATTATTTCCTTGTAGAAGTTTGTGGGTAACCAGTCGAAGCCGGAGTTCACTGTGGATCTCAGAGGGGGGTCAGTTGATTGGGCATCCAAGGATAAGTCCAGCAAGAAGCACGTCATTGAACTGAAGACCCGTCAGGGGACGGAGCTGCTGATCCAATCAGAGATTGACAGCGTCATCAACGACTGGTACCGAGCCCTGACAGACACCATCAGCACACATGTGAGTGGACCTCTCTCTTCAGTCCAGAGCTTAGTAACTACCACACCTATAACATACTATTTCCCAAGTCATAATCAAATCCTGCACTAACGTGCTCTGTTTAGATGTCTGTCAGAGGGACTAGTAAAGTACAGTACAAGCCAATGACGCTCTAGAATCTCTGTAATGAGGATCTTCTGAATATTCATTTATTTTTATCTGTTCAGTTCCACATCCCTCCATTAGAGGGTAGAACTGGTCCAGGTTGACTTCCCTAATGGAAGGTGTGTGTGTGTGTGTGTGTGTGTGTGTGTGTGTGTGTGTGTGTGTGTGTGTGTGTGTGTGTGTGTGTGTGTGTGTGTGTGTGTGTGTGTGTGTGTGTGTGTGTGTGTGTGTGTGTGTGTGTGTGTGTGTGTGTGTGGGGACAGGCATGGGAGTCAGATGAGGCCATAGAGGAGGACATGCCTGAGTCCCCCGGTGCAGAGAAACAAGACAAGGAGAAGGACCACCGAGACTCCAAGAAAAACAGAGGTGCCTTGACTAAATACGCCTGTGAGAGGGCGTGCGTGTGTTTTAGTGATCTTAGAAGGTATTGTCACCAAATGCCCTCTTGGTACCTGTTTAGACATTTTCCTTCCATATGGTTTCAGCGATGAAGACGTCTATCAGTATGGACTCCACTGACCAGAAAAAGACTAGAGTGAAGCTGAAGAAGTTCCTGACCCGTCGACCCACCTACCAGGCCGTCAAGGACAAGGGATACATTAAAGGTATGGATGGAGATTTGGTTATGGGTTCCCGAGAATGGACGTACTGTTGTCCTCAACTAGAGGAAGCTAAACGTAGTGATAAAACCCTTGATAACGAAACATTGTAATTTGACGTCTCTCCGTGTTGTTTCTCAGACCAGGTGTTTGGCTGCAGTCTGAGCAGCCTGTGTCAGAGGGAGAACACGTCAGTGCCCAACTTTGTCACCACGTGCATCGACCACGTGGAGACCACAGGTACGAGCCATACATCTCTGTTCCTTTATCTGTTCCCTCTCTCTGTCTTTTGAGTTATGATTCAAATTTTTCCAGTGATGAGATGTCAAGATTTTTGTAATGATGATTGTGTGCTGAGTCACAAACACGAGTTCTAATGCTGTTTCTCTCTCTCTCTCTCTGCCTGTCTCGATCTCTCCATCTTCCTCAGGTCTGAGTATAGATGGCATATACAGAGTGAGTGGGAATCTAGCTGTGATACAGAAGCTGCGCTTCGCTGTGAATCACGGTAGGACTTAACTCCCTTCAATTATATAATATGATGTTATAGCTTTTTCCAGTAGCTTTGGTACATGGTTAGTGACGAAGGTACTGGAGGTATAGTCATTTTGTGAAGAGGTTTGGGTGTCAGTCAGTCCAACATTAACTTGTGTTGTGACTCAATTCTTGAACAGAATATGATCTCTTGCCTTAAAAGCTCTGTCTCTATCTCCTAGATGAACAGTTAGAGTTGGAAGACAGTAAGTGGGAGGACATCCACGTCACCACGGGAGCCCTGAAGATGTTCTTCAGAGAGCTGCCTGAACCACTCTTCACCTATGACTCCTTCAACGACTTTATCAACGCCATCAGTGAGCAGTAACACACTTAACTACACTGTAACGCACTTTACTGTGTTGTATAACCCTTTACTTTACTGTATGCTTGTCCTGCTGAGCCACTGTTTCTAATAGTTACATTAAGGTTTGATGGTTCACCTAAAGACAATGTCCATTAAGACATTGACTTCACGCTCAATTTACCACTTGGTTTAAGCGATTCCAAATACAGTATTTGCTGTTTGAAATGTGTCCACAAGATGGTGCCCTTATCATTTGAATTCACCCTATTCAATTAGGATCATGTAAATCAGGGTTCTTTTTTTATTTGGGGGGAGAACACAAAAGACTGAAAACACCAGCAAATCAGCTCCAAGTGATTTTAATTTTGGAATCTGTTCCAAAGTATACCCACGCATAATTAAGCAACAAGAGAGGTATCATGAGTACAGTCACGAGTAAATGTCATTGTTTTATTTACCTGTGACTGTCTGTATTCATGATACAGCACTGCCCCGCCTGCTTTATTGGTTTTACAAAACTGTTACCAACATATTCAAGTTAGTTGTTTTGGTCATGTTGCTACAGACATGATCCAGTCCTTAATTGTTTTTGCATAGTTGCGATGCAAAAGGACAGGTCGTCCGTTCTAAACAAAATGTTTGCTATGCAGGCTGGGTAACGTTATTGTCACTAGCCAACTTCAGCTAACTGAGTCACGCCAAACATTGAACCTGGAATGACAGTACACTAGCTGCATTTTAGTATGTTTGATTTTTTTTTTTTTTTGCATTTACTTGGATGTGTCCAGGATAATTGTCTCGTGTGGGCACTCACTCTCTATGGTGGAAATTCCAAAGTGAAACATTGTTTCTGTGGTCGGACAGGGAGACAGCAAGGCTAATATTAACCCCTGATGTACCAACCTAAATGTTAGTTTGGAAGCAAGGGGGAATCATTTGCGAGTTGAGATCAAGAGATGATTCATACAGAAACATGAACATGATATTAATATTATGAGATGCGGTGATAATTGTCAGATGGAACTGTAAGCAGGCATAGTGTGCCTGTGATGGCCATTACAACACGACTAGGAACGTTGCTTGTCCAATCAGCATCCAGGGTCCAAACAACCAGCTTTATAATGGAGAGATACAGTACCAGTCAAAAGTTTGGACACACCTACTCATTCAAGGGTTTTGCTTTATTTTTTACTATTTTCTACATTGTAGAATAATAGTGAAGATATCAAAACCATGAAATAACACATATGTTATCGTGTAGTAACCAACAAAGTGTTAAGCAAATCAAAATATATTTTAGATTTTTCAAAGTAGTCACCCTTTGCCTTGACAACAGCTTTGCACACTCTTGACATTCTGTTAACCAGGTTCACCTGGAATGGTTTTCCAACAGTCTTAAAGGAGTTCCCACATATGCTGAGAACTTGTTGGCTTTCCTTCACTCTGCGGTCCAACTTATCCCAAACCATCTCAATTGGGTTGAGGTCGGGTAATTGTGGAGGCCAGGTCATCTGATGCAGCACTCCATCACTCTCCTTCTTGGTCAAATAGCCCTTACACATGCTGGAGGTGTGTTGGGTCATTGTCCTGTTGAAAAACAAATGATAGTCCCACTAAGTGCAAACCAGATGGGATGGCGTATTGCTGCAGAATGCTGTGGTAGCCACGCTGGTTAAGTGTGCCTTGAATTCTAAATAAATCACTGACAGTGTCACCATTAATGCACCGTCACACCTCCTCCATGCTTCACGGTGGGAACCACACATGCGGAGATCATCCGTTCACCTACTCTGCGTCTCACAACGACACGGCGGTTGGAACCAAAAATCTCACATTTGGACTCATCAGACTAATGGACAGATTTCCTCTGGTCTAATGTCCATTGCTCATGTTTCTTGGCCCAAGCAAGTCTCTTTTTATTGTTGTCCTTTAGTAGTGGTTTCTTTGCAGCAATTCGACCATGAAGGCTTGATTTACGCAGTCTCCTCTGAACAGTTGATGTTGAGATGTGTCTGTTGCTTTTTATTTATTTGGGCTGCAATCTGAGGTGCAGTTAACTCTAATGAACATATCCTCTGCAGCAGAGGCAACTCTGGGTCTTCCTTTCCTGTGGCAGTCCTCATGAGAGCCAGTTTCATCATAGCGCTTGATGGTTTTTGCGACTGCTCTTGAAGAAACTTTCAAAGTTCTTGACATTTTCCACATTTACTGACCTTCATGTCTTAAAGTAATGAAAGACTGTCGTTTCTCTTTTCTTATTTGAGCTGTTCTTGCCATAATATGGACTTGGTGTTTTACCAAATAGGGCTATCTTCTGTATACCACCCCTACCTTGTCACAACACAACTGATTGTCTCAAATGCATTAAGAAGGAAATAAATTCCACACATTAACTTTTAACAAGACACACCTGTTAATTGAAATGCATTCCAGGTACTACCTCATGAAGCTGGTTGAGAATGCCAAGAGTGTGCAAAGCTGTCAAGGCAAAGGGTGGCTACTTTGAAGACTCTCACATATAAAATATATTTTGATTTATTTTTAATACGTTTTTGGTTACTACATGATTTCTACAATGTAGAAAATAGTAAAAATAAAGAAAGCCCTGGAATGAGTAGATGTGTCAACTTTTGACTGGTATTGTAATTGTGATAGTTTACAACTGTAAGCAAGGTTTAAAATGATTGTTTTAGTCAAATGTTATCTGTTTATGATTCTTGCGGTCAATTTGAAGTCTAACAATTATTTGTATTTATGTTCTAGCCCCCTGACCATCCTCTCAAGAAAAAATTGGCCCGTGGTTGAATCTAGTTAATGATCCCTGATGTAAATTATGTGTTTTTCCTTATGCAATGAAACTAATGGTGTAGTTTTACTTTTCCCTCTCTTCCAGAATGCTCGGATTACAAGCAGCGAGTAAACTTAATAAAAGACTTAATCAAGCAGTTGCCAAAACCGAATCACGACACAATGCAATGCCTCTTCAAACATCTCAGAAGGTAAGCAAAACGCATGCTACATTTCGGCTAAGCTGCGATATTAACCAAAGTATGTTTATCGCATTTTGCATATTATGTTTTTCAAATACTAGCAGTAGCCTACATAATACATGTAAAGTTTTGTCTGTGCCTGAAACCTTTGTTGACCAACCAACATATGAATTGTGTTTCCTAAATGATATCTATCTCTATCGATATCTAGCCTATCTCACCATAATGGATCAAAGGGCAGTTTGGGAAAAATAACAGATGTGCTGGTCCATCTTTAGCCCAGTGGCCTGTCTAAATTGGGGAGGGGATTACTCCTTCTCGTCCATCTCTGTATCTCACTCTGTCCTCTCCTTCCTGTCTCTCCAGGGTGATTGACCATGGAGAGGCCAACCGAATGACGACCCAGAGCGTAGCGATCGTCTTCGGCCCTACCCTGCTCAGACCTGAGACCGAGACTGGGAACATCGCTGTTCACATGGTATATCAGAACCAGATTGTTGAGCTCATCTTGCTGGAGTATGAGAACATCTTCGGCAGGTAGAAAATAAACACCTGATGAAGAGACCTGTGAGAGAAAGAGGATGGTCTGGTGACTGGTCGGACCCAATACTGCTTATTTTTGTGACTGAAACATTGCTGCTGTGGACCAAGCAATTAAAGAAAGAAAAACAAAAATGTAATTATTGTTCATTTGATAATAAGATTAATAAAGGAAGCTAGTGAATGACTTTGCACTTAACATTTTGAGAGAGCTAAGTATGATGTAAATAAATACAGATTTCATTCATTTTGGTTACAATGCCTGCTGCGAGTAGCAGGGGGGAGCCATTGCTTCAGGAGGAGGGTGTTGATTGGTTGGTTGGTGAGCTGGCTGGATCGTGTCGTCATTGCAGTGACAATGGACAGAGTGCAGTGTGAATGGCGTGGATGGATCTCCCTTGATGTGATGTGATCCAGTGGATTTGAGTATTCAGGGTATAACTGTTTTACACTGGATTCCTATGGCCAGTATTAAGTACATACAACAAGAGCTTGGTGAATAAGACTTTCATTGTTTTGGACTGGAGTGGAACTGAAGAAGAGTATTATGGGATACATTCATGTGCCCCGCCGGAGTGACTTCCTCCTTTCTCTGATGACGTCGCGACACATCAGCCGGGCACAGCCCACTCCAGATCCTTCAAACAGCAACAACTACCCACTGAATGACTGGCTGGGTGGGTGGTCTCTCTGTCAAATCAATGGAAGCCCAGATCCTGCTACTACCATGTGTTATAGTAAAGACCAAGCTTGGTTGTGTGTATTAAGACTACTCTCATTGCTTTGTGTTGGAATAATATTACGCTGAACCTCTGAACTGTATATTCTCAGTTTTGTGGAACATTGACCTCTGATAGGGCTGTCGTGGTGACCATATTACTGCCACACCTGCAGTCATGACCACAGTAAAATTCAACGTGACAATTGAGTCACAGTAATCTCCTTTTATGCACTCTGGACATGCTTTAGTAGTAACCTACTTGCTAACTACCATCTGATCCTAATGGCCTGGTTTTCTGGGCTCTATTTCCCTCTAACCACTCTGACATTAATGCAAATGAAATCGAAATATCACATCAAACACTTATCATCAAAACAGCAGGCCTATACAGTGTAAAACTCACCTCACTGTGATGATCAATTTGAAGAAACAAGTTCAACAGCTGGTTGAAACATTGTAAAACATGGTTGGTGTGGATGTTGTTTCAAAGCCTAACACAATGAAATGGCCACCGCTTTCAAAGGTGATGATTCATTCTAAACATCCATATGCATATTAGAGCTTATGCATATTCTTATGAGCCCAAGCCCCCCCCCCATTCAAAAATGTTTTACGGAATAAAAATAATTATTCTAAAATTATACAATTCATAGCCTACCACATATTACAATGGCAGAAAAACAGAAAACAAAAGTGATTTAAGATGTATTTGGTACATAATTGGTCTAGCCTTTTGAGTGTGGACTGTATTATTATGCAGAATAATACAGAATATCTCACCACCATGCATTTCCATCTCCTCTCTCTTAATTTTCTCGAGCGCGCAGACAGTTTAGGGAAATATGTTTCGTTGCGATGTTCCCGAACCGATTTCAGTTGGTTTACAAAATGATGCACTAGGTAGCTGCAGGAACAAGATTTGAGACCCAATGCCATACAGTGTTTGGGCGGAATGTCACCTATCGGGCAGCGAGAGCATGCTCCTCAAACAGTGGTTGATGCGTGCAGAGGAATAAGTGTTTTTATTTGTTTCTCAGCTGCTCATAGTAAGCACAATTCCGCTATAAAACCGAAGTAGCCTACAAAACGGACCGTGGGGAATGCGCGCTGCCTCCATTCGCTGTTCAAGTGCAAACAGATGACATGTATTGTTCTCCCTGTTCCTGTTCCTGTTCCTGACCATTTAATAATGGGCCATTCTAAATCGGAACTAATTTGACATATTAGTCAAGACAAGATTAAACTGAGAATAGTCTGATGGGTGAAAATATGAGCACTTGATGGGAGAACAGCTGTGCAGTCTGAGGCAAGGAAAAGAGCAAGCTTTTTTTTGGTACTTTCTCCAATCATCAATTAGTCGCATCATGCAGCCCATACATGTTTTGATTTCTAAGTAATTCTAAGGTTTGTATCATTCACAGCTAAAGTTGCCAAATAACTCTAAATATAGCATATAGGAAAGGGTTCAAATGATCACTTTTATGCTCAACATAGACATTTCATATGCGCACTCGCGCCGTAATGGGAAAAATATCCTTTCTATTTTATTCAGCTAAGTTCAATTATACTCTTACTATAAAATAAAATAATAGCATGGGACTTATAACCGTATATTGTCAGCTAATTGGACAAGCTTACAGCCTATGTCATAGAGCATAGCCAGATAACTAAAATATATTTTCTACATATATTTCTTTAGAACTGACTAAATTAAATAATGGATTTGTGATGGTGTATATTACATTGATTTATTAGGCTTTTTTTTTTTTTTTATGTCGACGTGCCAAAGGCATGCATCAGCCAGCGGCTTGTATGCTGGAGGCCTGGAGATACTAATTGAGTTTTATGTTATTTACCGGTCAATTACCATGAGACGGGACAGTCTTTTGCTTGATAATAACCGGCTGACAAAATGTCATGACCGCCACAGCCCTACCTCTGACTTCTGTGATGTTATTGTATGTGCCGTATAAAGCCCCAGTGGTATGGATGAATACAGAATCAGTATTAAATATGGGGTCTCTTGGAGGTGACCCTTGGATCAACTGGATGGGACATTACTCATATGTATTGTTTATATTTCCCCTACTTTTATAATGACAAAATAATTCACCATAAAATTCATTCCAGGGAAATGAACTGGACCCCCCCAGCTCTACCCTTTGACCCCAGTGAAATCAACAGTGGTCAGTATGTCACATGACTGGCTTTGGGAAACATCAAAACAAACCTGTGTTTGGTGGGATTAAACAGTAAATAAACTGCTTTACGTTATGATGAACAATGAGCTGAAGTTTGTGTCCCAAATGGCATCCTATTCCCTATGTAGTGCACTACTTTTGACCAGGTCCCATATGGATCTGATCAGATCAAATGTAGTGCACTATAGAGGGAATAGGGAACCATTTAGGATGTAGCCTAAGATCTTCCCTAATGTGTACAGATGTGTGTCATTGTGAAGTCTAATGTGCTTGGTATGGTAGGCCTCTGCTAGTGACAGACCTTCATATTTGTAAAGTGGACATGTAAGTAAAGTGTTGAGTGGCGATTCCCTCCCTTTCCCCCCCTCTTCCTTTCTTCCCTCGTGTCATGGAGTTACTGCAAACAGGACAAGAGAGATGAGGATGCCAGGGAATAGCAGTCAACCCTAGCATTACTATTTCAGATCAATGTGTGGTCCCAAATGGCACTCTATTCCCTATTTAGTGAGCTAGGCCTCAGTGCCTGCTTTATAATCCCTCTGCTTACCTATGCTAATATGAACTGGACTGGGACTAGAGAGAAAATTGTACTGGAAAAATAGTATTACATTAAATTAAAGTTGATTGCAATGGAAGGTAGAATGCAAAAAAAGACTCTGTGAATATTATGTACAGCAACCTACATATAAAAATTGTCATTGTTCAAAGTCCCTTATAGTAATTCAAGTATGTATGCTTTGATGGTGAGTGGTTGGTTCAAGTGAAATATCACTACATGATTTTGTAAATCTGAATTGTCCACAAGATTGCATATTGATCCTTACAAAAGAGGAAGTTGTTTTGAAAGTGTATCTGTATTTTGGCGCATGGTCAGCTGCACACTTTGAATGTACTTTTCAGACCAACTGCTGTTTGTGACATTGCTATGTCTAATTAAAAAAACAACTAAATGGGACAGACTCAACAGTGTAACTTTTTCACTTTCTGTTAAGGGTGGCAAAGTAACTCACTACTGTACAGTCGTATACGTAACAAGTCTGTCCGATTCTCTGCCTTCTTGGGACAGGTCTCCCACGTACGAGATTTTTCTTACCTCAATGGGATTGACCTGTATAAAGGCTAAATAAATCCATTGCAGGTAAACTGGGCCAGAACTGGACTAATAAACACAATGTGCCGACGAACGTTTGAAAGCAGCAGGTGGACCTTCTATATCGGCTCTGACCAGAACATCAATCGATAAAGAAACATGTGAGTCTGCCTTCTAGGCGTCTCAATTCGCGTCCCAATCAACAGCAGCTAATTGTCTCTATGCTACAGTGAACATCTCATTGACAGCTAATGAGACTTCACACAATTATAATTTAACCATGACTCATGAATCACACATTTAATAACCATTATGTCTGTGCCCCAAATGAGACCCTATTCCCTATGTAGTGCACTACTTCTGACAAAGCCCAATAGGGCTCTGGTCCAAAGTAATATACAGAATAGGGTCTCATTTGGGGATACAGACTGTCTTTTTCAAAGATTTTCTGCCAGAGGCCTGTAATGACAACACACAGTTAGTGCTAAGTGATTATTTTATTTAGTTGCAGTAGTCTATGCCCCTGGATTTTTGCAACTGCAGTCATTCAGTCTTTGAATGTCATTACTCGTTAGGTCAGTGTTTCCCAAACTCGGTTCTCGGGACCCCATGTTTTGGTTTTTGCCCTAACACTACAAAGCTTGATGATTAGTTGATTATTTGAATCAGCTGTGTAGTGCTGGGGCAAAAACCAAAACGTGTACCCCTTGGGGTCCCAAGGACCGAGTTTGGGAAACCCTGCATTAGGTCAAATCCTCAAGGATGTAGTAGGATAATTGACGTCTAATTAGATAATTGCACTAATGACAGCTTTGATGAAAAAGTACAAGTCATAATATGAAGTGCTGCTGCGGCACTGAATGAGTCACACAGAAAGACTATTTAGCAGGATCCCTTCCCCTGCAGTGTGTGTGTGTGTATTTCAAGTTTTTTTTTATTGTCACATGCACTAGTACTGTGAAATGTCTTTCTTGCTCTTTCCCAACAATGCATTAATCAGTATCAGTAGTACTATAAATAAATAAGTCAAGTAGAACCAAAAACCCATGAGAACAAACACTGCCAGGTCACTGACCTCTTCCCTGTAGGCTGTCTCATTGTCGCCGGTGATCAACCGGTGATGGTGTTAGTCGTGCATGGCCACGCAGTCGTGGGTGAACAGGGAGTACAGGAGGGGACACCCCTGTGGGGCTACGTGTTGAGGGTCAGCGTGGCAGAGGTGATGTTGCCTACCCTCGCCACCTGGGGTCGGCGGGTCAGGAAGTCCAGGATCCAGTTGCAGAGGGAGGTGTTTAGTCCCAGAGTCCCAAGCTTGGTGATGAGTTTGGAGTGGACTATGATGTTGAATGCTGAGCTGTGGTCAATAAATAGAATTCTCACATGGGCATTCCTTGTGTCTAGGTGGGTGAGGGCAGTGTGGAGTGCAATTGTGGTTGCGTAGTCTTTGGATCTGTTGGGGCGGTATGCAAATTGGAGTGGGTCTAGGGTTTCTGGGATGATGGAGTTGTGTGCCATAACCAGCCTCTCAAAGCACTTCATGATTACAGATGTGAGTGCTACAGGGCATTAGTCACAGTGGCAGGTAGCTTTCGTGTTCTTGGGAACAGGAAGGATGGTGGTCAGCTTGAGACACGTAGGGATTACAGACTGGGACAAGGAGAGTTTGAAAAGGACTGTGAATATACCTACCAGCATGTTCAGCGCATGCTCTGAGAACGTGTCCTGGAATACCATCCGGCCCTGCAGCCTTACGAATGTTGACCTGATTAAAAACCTTACACAAGTCGGACTCAGAGGGCGAAATCACCCAATCCCCTGGGTCAGCGGAGGCCCTCATGCACGACTCGGTGTAGTTTTTGTCCTAGCGTGCATCAAATGTATTGAGTTTGTCTGGTAGAGAGACATCGTTGGGCAGATCACGGCTGGGTCTTGTGCCCCAAATGGCACTCTATTCCCTATGTGGTGCACTCCTTTTGACCAGGGCCCATAGGGAATCGGGTGCTATTTGGGATGCAGACATACTCACAAAGGCTATTACCTCAGGCTAGCTAACGCTGGTAATTCCAATATGTATGGAAAACATAACATAGATTATGGGTGTAGGACAATAACTTAAAAGTACTATCATTAAACGAGTTGTATTTCAGTAATTGTCTGAGAGGAAAGTGAACAGTTCACAGAGATTAATTGGGCAATCTTTTCTCACAGCAGTCTGCCCCTTTCTTCCTCAACCATCTCTCCATCTCCTCCATTTAGTTTTTCCTTCCCAGCCCCACAGTCTATCTTTATGCGCCTCATCAATCTGTCAG